>NC_085873.1:37506042-37518542 GCF_034702125.1 Engraulis encrasicolus | reverse complement strand
GGCTTATCTCGGTCATGGTCAAATAAGGTATATGAGTACAGAGTCTTATATTACTAGCCTGGTCCTGACCATACCATAATACTACCATTTCCATTTCGTATTCATGGTCTGGACTCTGTTTGATCTGACGCGATTGCAGGAAGCAGGAAGGACATTTGCGGAAAAATCAGGATTTAACTTATAAGTTGTTGAACAAACATGTCTGACGTCTATCTATGGCGATGCAGGACCGTTTAACAGAAATGTCTGACAGAACATCCTACCGTAGGATAATATTACAATATACTGTTTGTCAGAACACCGGCGCAAATCCTACCGGTCAACATCGCTCCACAGAAGACAGTTACCAGACGTAGTGCGGAGCCAAGTGTCTTGGTGGAAGTACGTAGGATGGCGCGCGAGGCTATTATATTACTACATTCTTGGCCATTAATGATCTGAAAGGGCCCCCATTCAATAAATACGAGTGTGTTTATTTGCAGTTCAGTATCCCGAATATGAGGCTTATCCTGGTTATGATGAAATAAGGTATATGAGTACAGAGTCTTATATTACTACATTCTTGGCCATTATAGAATTCTCTTAAAATGTGTGTAACCCTGGATACCAGCAACAGCGTTCTATGCCAGTCCATCGATTGGTCAGTCCATCTGTCCTTCAGATACCTTACCTCCACTTTCCTCTTCTTTTCTCTCCTCCTGTCCTCTCATAACCCCCCTATGCTATCATATCCTTTTCTTATCCACCTCTTTTTTCTTGTCCTCTTTTCAACGTAATAATATGACATGACATGATGTACCTTTTTGTATATTATATATTCATAACATTGCAAATGTTTGATCTCTTTTGCCAATTTCTGTCAGAACCATTTCAGTCAAGAAACACGAGAGAAGAATAGAAATGAAATTTCTTTTATTGAAATGATGAATTACATTTGGCGGTATAGCTCTGTCCGGAGGAACCCCCCTATTTTCATGAGCAGCATGGAAAAGCATTTAGTCAGGGGGCGCAGCAGTTTAGGGAATTCTCACCCCAGCAGGACAGGGCGAGAGATAACCCCCCATGAACAGAGCCAAGCGACGTGACAAGAGAACATGTCACATCATACGCGACAAGGTGGAGCAGGGGAGGTGGTGGGTAGCAAAAACCGAGCAGCATACAGTTGAGAGGAAGTGGATAGAATTTAAAAGGCGTGCCGAAGCTGTGTGGCCAATCGCTAGGGAAGAAAGATTATCAGCTGAGGGAATGCACCTGGATCAATTAGATGAAGGGGAGGGCGGCAAGCTTCTTGACTACCATGGCCTGCCAGAACTGACGTTAGTACTTTAATTTATGTGTCTGTTGAGAAACACTACGGTAGATTGAGCATTCCAACAGTAAGCATGTGATGGTACAGCACCTTGTCACAACCACCAACCTCAGAGGGGGAAAACAAACAACTTGCACTTACTGTACTATAACTTGTCACTTACAGCACAGTGGAAATATCTGTGTGTATGTGTGTGCGCGTGTAAGTGTGTGCACGCGTAAGTGCGTGCGTGCATGCATGTGTGTGCATGTGAGTGTGTGTGTGTGTGTGTGATTGTTTGTGTGCGTGAGTGTGTGTGTGCGTGAGTGTGTGTGCGCGTGTGTGTGTGTGTGTGCGTGAGTGTGTGTGCGCGTGTGTGTGTATTTGTGTGTGTGTGTGTGTGTGTGGTTGTAAATGTGTCTCTACACTCTACCACATGGACGACAATGAAGTATGAATGCAGTAAATGCTCATGTCATGTTGCATTGCCCACCAGGGTGTGCTCTGCATTACATTAGAGATGAGGGGTGTGTGTCGTTGTGTGTGTGTGTGTGTGTGTGTGTGTGTGTGTGTGTGTGTGTGTGTGTGTGTGTGTGTGTGTGTGTGTGTGTGTGTGTGTGTGTGTGTGTGTGTGTGTGTGTGTGTGTGTGTGTGTGTCTGTCTGCCTGTGTGTGTGTATGTGCCTGCCTGTGTGTGTGTGTGTGTGTGTGTGTGTGTGTGTGTGTGTGTGTGTGTGTGTGTGTGTGCGTGCGTGCGTGCGTGCGTGCGTGCGTGCGTGCGTGCGTGCGCGTGTGTGTGTGTGTGTGTGTGTTTGTGTGTGTGTGTCCCTGTGCGTGTGTTTTATGCTTCTATATTAAAGATGAACTGTGTAATATCTTACCGTACCCGCTCCCATATCCCCGTATCCCACCACCCTCCTGGTTGAGTTATGTGTACAGATACTTCAGTTTATCTGATTACATTATACATGTACACTGTATGCTACTCACAGGGGCGGACCTAGCCATTTTGGGGCCCTAGGCAAAATATAAACATGGGGCCTCAAAAGTCATTATGTAGATGTAAAATTCAATGTTATGTCTCATATATGTATGTCTTCGATTAAGTGACAAATTAAGATCAAGCCTGATCAAGTTTTTTTTGTGCGTTTACCGCGACTAGTGTGACTAGTTGGGGTCCATACGGAGGACATTTTTGGTCGGGGCCCTAGGCAATTGCCTAGGTTTGCCTAATGCAGTGATTCCCAAACTTTTCCCCTGCGCAACCCCTTGTACATTTCAATGTTGTTCGCGCGAAGTTATGGTCTGCTCATGGCCACGCAAGTATGGATTTACTGCGCATTCACACATTATGCACAGTCATTTTGGGGAATCCTCTTTTCCAATAGTCAAGGAGTTAAACTGCACCTCAGATGGACCCTTCCAGCATACAATTCACCATAAAATTAAAAACAAATTAAAATTCATTAATGCTAGATATAAAACACACATATCCACCATTGCTCTATTCATTGCTCTATTCAGCCTAATGGCAGGCTACACAACCCAGTTTGGGAAACCCTGGCCTAATGGAAAGTCCGCCTCTGGCTACTCACATACATAATGGATATGCGTTTCTCTTCTCTGATTGCTTATGGCAGCAGGTTAAGTCCACGATAACTTCAAGCAGCTTTTTGCATTTGTGCACGAATGCAAGTCAACCATGAGGTGCCACAAATGTGGTGAATCTCTCTCTCTCTCTCTCTCTCTCTCTCTCTCTCTCTCTCTCTCTCTCTCTCTCTCTCTCTCTCTCTCTCTCTCTCTCTCTCTCTCTCTTCCTGTCTCCATTTTCTCACTTTTCCCTCCTCCTTCGCTTTGCCTCCCCCTGTCTCTTATCCTGTGCCTGTGTGTGTGTGTTTGAGTGTGTGTGTGTGTGTGTGTGTGCGTGTGCGTGAGTGCGTGCGTGTGTGTGCGTGCGTGTGCGTGCGTGTGCGTGCGTACATGTGCGTATGTGTGTGTGTGTGTACTCGTGTAAGAGATAACCCTGGCTGGAAGTCTGTTTCCACACCGCTCAGCATCTCAAGCTGGGGCTGAGGGTTTCCATCCATCCTACTCAGACAGGGCCGGACTAACACACAGGCTAGATATGGATGCAGCCCAGGGGCCCCCACCTACCATGGGGGGCCCCGATTGGCCAAAAGTTAAAAAAAAATGCAGAATTGTGACAAGATGCGAAGTTGAAAAATTAATCTATTACGTTGAGTACAGTTGGTAGACATGTTATCCTGAATTCCTAACTCATAATTATGACACTGTCTAGGTGAAGTGTTCGTAAAATTTGCATTCTGGGGGGGCTCCACAGCGACCTGTAGCCTAGGGCCCCCAAGCCATCTTAATCCGGGCCTGTTCTCAGGCACCGACCCAAAACACAGGAAACACTCTCTGGAAGGCAGTCTTAGTCCAACAGAACTCAATCTGGACCCAGACAGCACTCAACCAATATCTGGACCGAAACAGCACTCAACCAATATCTGGACCGAAACAGCACTCAACCAGAATCTGGACCCAAAGCCAACTCTGCTAAACCAGCCCCAAAAACACAGGAACCACTCTCTGGGAAGGCAGTCCTAGTCAAACAGAACTCAATCAGAAGTTGAAAAAGGAAAAATACCAAGGCACTCTCATATATGAAAAATAAAAAGCCCTTATTGCATGGCTTGGTTAAAGTAATCTTTAAAAAAACAACATGTGTCGGCCCTCTGGCCTTCCTCATGGAGTCAAACAGTTCAATCAAACAGCATCCAAACAGAATCTGGACCCAAACAGAACTCAACCAGAATCTGGACCCGAAGCCAACTCAGCTACTACCAGCCCCAAAATACAGGAACCACTCTCTAGGAACGCAGTCCTCGTCCAACAGAACTCAACCAGAATCTGGGCCCAAAGCCAGTACCTACAGTATAGAATCAAACGCAGCTACTACTGGCCTAAAACACAGGTGCTATTCTCTCCGAAGACAGTCTTTGTCCAACAGCACCCAACCAGAATCTGGACCCAAACCCAGCACATAGCAGGACACAAAACCCACTACATATTGGACCTACATGTTGGATGCAGAGCCCATATTAACAGGGGCAGAGGAACCATTACAGGATGGGAAGCAACAAATAATGATGTGCCTGTCTGACATAAATGGGCTATGTTATAAATATTTTAGTTACAAGTATTATGGCAAGTGGTACATATGGCGTACTGTCCTACTTAGAGTTTCAGGCACCGTATCCACACCCCTATTGCCAGCAGGGGCCACATCAGTGTGCCCCGCTCCTTGTGGCTACACAGTCAAAAAGTGTCAATTCAACTCTTGGGGAGTCAATGTAACATTTTGTAGAGTGTATTTGGTCCCAGAGTATTCACTTAGTGTTGAATTAAGACTGCATTTTACACTGTGGCTATATGCAGGGCCGGATTAATGCACAGGCTAGATATGGCTAAAGCCTAGGGGCCCCCACCTGCCAGGGGGCCCCTGATTGGCCAAAAGTGAAAAAAAGTTGCTGAATTGTGACACGATGTAATGTTGAAAATGTGTCTGTTGTGTTCAGTACAGTTGGTTATCCTTACTTCTTAGCTCGTAATTATTATCGTAATTATGACACTGTCTATGTAAAATCAGAATATTTGCCTTCCGCGGGGCCCCCACAGCTACCTGTAGCCTAGGGGCCCAAGGCCATCTTAATCCGGCCCTGGCTATATGCCACTTGTTTTTAGTCTTGTGTAGAGTAGAGCAGTGTTTCTCAACTGGTGGGTCGCGACCCAAAAGTGGGTCGCGGGTGGGTCGCTGAGCCGTGGTGTAAAAAAGGAAGTAAAAGTTAAAAAAAAACAACAATAAATAAATAGATATACAATAAATGTATAATAAAAATATAGCATATCACTTATAATAAATAAGAAACAATAATAATAATGTTATTACACGGGCCTATTATGGTTATATTTTGAGAATTGCATTGAATTGACTTGAACGCTAAAAAATTTGGATCGCGACCGAATGAGAGTGGAAAAAAATGATGGGTCCCAAGACTGTTTCAGTTGAGAACCACTGGAGTAGAGTAATATTCACAAATCCCGGAGGAAATGCAGGTATCTAGTAGCATACATAAATACAGAATACAACAGACATTACACACAAGGTGTTTTACTTTCCATGCATCAACATTCATTTGCATTTCTGATTTCTCAAAATCCTGAATACTGTAAAGCTTATCCATGTTCCTGAAGTCGAGAAAAGGTGTTTATATGTTCAAACACATAGAGGTGAGGATACTTAAATATCCTTACCATATTGAATTCAGGACACTGAAATGCATATAAAACGCTCTCAATGAAATGGGGTGTAATGTATCGACATTTCTACTAGCAAATGTAGCTTACTGTGGTTACATATGGTTTCGGGCATGCAAGGTTTCACATTTTAAGTCAAGTCAATTTGAATTACAGAACAGTTTGAATTTCCACTCCTGGGTTTTATGGATATGGCAGTGTGCTCTACCATGCTCCTCTTGCCCAGGGGTGAACTGGTAATCTGGCATACAGGGCATTTCCCTGGTGGGCTAAACTGGTAATCTGGCATACAGGGCATTTCCCTGGTGGACTGAACTGGTAATCTGGCATACAGGGCATTTCCCTGGTGGGCTAAACTGGTAATCTGGCATACAGGGCATTTCCCTGGTGTGCCAACAGTCCTCAGGGGCCAATACTGTTGTTTGTATTTTTATTTATTTTTTATTTCCCCTGGAGATCGGTCTACAATTTAGATGGGGTGACCCATTGGTGCATCTTGAACATATAGACAGTGGACTAAGCCCATCATATTAAAATAAATGGGGTTGTTTGAAGGGTCTATCTATCCCAAAAATGCCCAAGATGTTTTTTTTTGTCCCAGTCCAGCCCTGCTCTTGCCAAACCCTGCTGAGTGGGAAAGACTTAGCCAAAAGGCGGGGTGGAAACTTCCAGAAGGATGCATTGCTCTGCCAAGCCCATGTGGGGGCCATTCCAAAGAAGCTTCCCGGAGAACACTCATGCCAACGCATGTGGGATACTTCCTAGGAAGTCCCTAAGCAAGGATGTCCTTCTTATAGGCTGCCCTTAGACTGCCCTTCCTGAAGTGGATAAGAAGGGGACATTTTCATTGATGTTTAATGGCCAAGTTACACTAACCTGACTTACGCCATTTGGCTGTGTTTGGCGCTCCGTTTCCTCACGCCGCCACCTAAGGCTCGTGAAAGTCAGAATCACTCCTGAATGAATCACATGCAAGGATTTTTGGTAAGGAGCTTCGGATTTGGAGGTTTGTGTTCTGAAGATGAAGGCAAAGCATACCATCTGGCAAGAGTCAGGTTAGGCCAACACACTCTTCTAAAAAAAAAACTAAAAAAAACCCCAACTAAATCTTCACGGCTAAACACCATACCACATACAGGAAATGCTTGTTTTGGTGTGAAATGAGACAATCTGGATCGTCAGGTGGGATTTTCCATAGACATTTTTGCTACTCATGTAAATCAATTGTGCGGAGGCAACCGAAATTGGGGAGATGTCACACTGCGTCAGAATGCTGTGCGCGGTGGCCTTATGGTTGCCCTTGCTATTGTACTGAGACAGGACGGAAATAATCCTGTTGTGGATAAGTAGGGGACTGTTTTTATTGCTGTACTATGGCCAACCATCGGCTTGCATTGACTGAAGGGGCCTACACTACCTACACAAGATGGGAGGCGCCATGTGCCGTTTCCCAGTACTATAGGGTATTGCCGTGTCACCCCTAGTCTAATGTTCTACCTCTATTAGCGCATTCAGGCCGACTGAGAACCGTGCTGGAGCCCGTTTCCGCACCTAATTGCGAACTGGCCGTCGTGTTCACGCCACAGATATTAACGTTGGCAAACCGGATAGTTGGTTCGCAATGCGAAAATACCTGTTTTTCTCTGCAAACCATGACTACAGAGTGGCCGTCAACAGGTTCATCCAGATAACACAGCCATGTACGGAAAAAGTTCCTGGCCCCTTATGAACATGGGCGGTTCACAGGTAAGCACTTTAGTGCCGAACTGAACTGGCGCGGGCACTGGCACCGGCTCCGGCTCCGTTCTGGTCGGCCTGACAGCCCTATATGTGGCCAACACTGACCTGACTTACACCATCTGGCTGTGTTTCGCCAAACCACATGCAAAGGCGCTCAGGTTTCCTCACACCACCACCTAAGGCTCGTGAAAGTCAGAATCACTCCTGAATGAATGAGGCAATCTGGATCGTCTGATGGGATTTTCCATAGACATTTTTTGCTGCTCATGAAAATCCATTGTACCTAGTAGTGTGTGTGTGGAGACAACCGAAATTAGGGGATGTGACTCTGCTTTGGAATGCTGTGTGCGGTGGCCTTAAGGTTACCCTTGCTATTGTAAAGAGACAGGGTTGGAAATAATGGTCAGCACACCATCCCCCTGAAAAGGTGGTTGGCCAACCCTTAAGCCGTGTAAAGTGAATGCTCATTTCATGGTGGCAATTCATTTCAATAAATTAGCATGCATACTAATCCCACTGCTGTTGTTTGAAGTCCTGAGGCTTTCCTTTGATGTCCTCGGAATGCCCTGCGGAAGTACTACAGTAGGAACATTCCAAAGAAACTTCCAGAAGAATAATCTACCAAAGTATTTGGGATCCTTCCCGCGAAAAAAAAAATGTCCTATGTCCTCCTCATGCTGCCCTTGGCAATAATAATAATAATAATAATAATAATAATAATAATAATAATAATAATAATAAGAAGAAGAATAATATTGCACGTTTCATGTAACCCAAGGTCGCTTTCCAAAAGGAGGTGGGGCTAGGGAATAGCGGAAAGTAGAGGGGAGGTGGTGGGAATGGGGGTGGGGGTTGAGGACCATAGGCCTCAGTGAATACATGTGATTTCAGATGCTTTTTGAATGACGCCAGGGTGGGGGCTTGGCGGATATGGAGAGGTAGACTGTTCCAAATGGTGGGGCAGCAGCACAGAATGTTTTGTTGCCATTCCAAAAGTCTGAGACTGCCCTTGCTGGTTTAGCCAAGTGGGGAACAGGTATTGTGGCTGTGTAATGGCCAAAACCCCCACTCCCCTTCAGAAAGGCTTAATCTGCTTGGCTAACCTCGTCAAGTACTGTATGCCGTTGTCAATGTGTTACTGGCATGAATACCAATACCTTTGGTATATTTTCTGGAGTCCCATGGATGCATATCAGCTTCCCTCTAACAAGGGTCTTTGGATGTTGGATCCTTCCAGACCAACCTCCAGGAAAATAAAGGACTCATGCCAAAGCGAGGGGGTCCTTCACGGGATGTCCTTGGAAGGATGTCCTTGCCCAGGCTGCCCTGAGTTTGCCCTTGATGATGTAGCATAGTGTATCTCAACGCAACGAGGACTCTACTGTAGTCCTCCAGGGGGCATTTGGGAGTCCCAGGGGGGGCATTGAGAAAGAGAGAGAGGGGGCAGTTGAGAGGGGGCATTATTATTTTTTAATAATGGGGGGGGGGGGGGGGCATTTGCAGGCTTATGATGAAGTCAAGGGGGCGTTTGTTCAAAAAAGGTCGAGAATCACCGATGTGGCATGAGCTGCACAGTACGTGCTTCCTGCTATAATGGCCAATCAACTCCCTCCAAGAAATAAAGTAGCGACTGGTCATTTTATTTTATTTTTTGTTTGGGGAGGGGTGGTGGCCTTTATTATTACAGGACAGTACTGTATGAGAGTACACAGGAAACAATTGGGAGAAAGGGATGGGGAAGGGCTGGGAAATGACCCCGTCTGGACTCGAACCAGAGTCCCCATGCGCAATGTAAGCCCAAATGTGGGGGGCTTAGCGCGCTGCACCACGGCGGCTTATTATTTTAATACATTTATTAAATAACATTATTTTTTGCTCTGCCTTTGTGAAGTACTTTGGTGGAGTGCCACAAGTTAATTGGACAAAGAAATCATCAACCTGTGCTTTTTTTTTTAGATGAGCCTAAATGCCCCAGGACATTGGAAGGGCCTGGAAATAACACACCAATTATTACCCAATTATTCAGTCATTACTTTTGACCTTACACACAGGTCGAGAGACAGGTTGGTTAGATAATGTGTTGTTGCAAATGTTAATGCTACTCAGTACGAGAAGAACCACAGGTAGTCAGGGTGCCTGGCTCCTGGTGAGAGACCCGGATGCAGAACCAAGTCGTTGGACGGGCATTTGATGGAGTATGGAGGGGCACCTTGGCAGGGGGTCTGGGGGTCCTCCCCCAGAATATTTTGTATTTCTTAGATGCAATTTCCTGCATTTTAGCCAAATTGTGGGCTCAGTTTCAGCTCTATATGGAACAGTACTTTTGTTTCTAATTACGGGACAATCCCATTATTTCAAGGGATCACTGTTCACTTATTATTTCACATTTAGGTCTACTGACAATGTCTAATCAATGTAGCCTATTCATTTATTTCTTTATTAGGGCTATGGTGGTTAAGCATTGGTAGCATTTTATTTTGTACTTTATATTTACTGTATTCAGAAAAAAAATACCCATTTGTTGCATATTAATGACCATATCAGCATGTTTAGGTGAATAGGCCACGTCTGTCATTTCAGTTGCAACATTTGGTGACAGGGGACCTCTAACTTTAGAAAAAAAGAGGCATCACACACCAATAAAGTCTTTCTTGAGGTGCTGGCTTCGTGAGCATTCAAATGTTAAAAAAAATGAAAAGAATGCCGCACACTCTGCTCCATGTTTTATTGGTGAAGTGACGTTGAAGACGTTTGAAGAAGGCCAGACGGCCGAAACGTCACATCACCAATAAAACATGGAGCAGAGTGTGCGGCATTCTTTTCATTTTCTTTAAAGTGATACTGTCCAATTTTTGGAAATAAGCGTATTTTACACCTCCCCTTGAGTTAAATAATAGGGTTTTACTGTTCTCCTGTACTTTCAACCGTTCTCTGGCTATGGCAGTGCAAATTTTACCTCCATGCTAGCAGTTAACATTGAGTCCAATGACACCAGATCGCGGCTAACTGGTCTCATAGGACTCAATGTTAACTGTAACCTTGGAGGTAAAATGTGCACTGCCAAAACTAGAAAACGGTTGGAAGTACAGGAGAAAGGTAAGAGTATTTAACTCAAGGGGAGGTGTAAAATAAGCTTATTTCCAAAAATGGGACAGTATCACTTTAACAAGGGGACCTCTAACTAACATACACCCTGCAGTTTCACCTTCATATTTCTCTCCCATGAATCCTACAGGATTCAGATCATTTTTGTCTTGAATTTTTATTTCATGTTTGACTTCCCAGAAGTCTGGGTGCTGTGAGCAAAAAGAAAGAAAGTCAAAGATCAGAATCAAGGTCTATGACACCACTGTGTGCGTGTGTGTGTGTGTGTGTGTGTGTGTGCATGTGTGCGTGTGTGCGTGTGCGCGTGTGTGTGTGTGTGTGTGTGTGTGTGTGTGTTTGTGTGCGTGCGTGCGTGTGTGTGTGTGTGTGTGTGTGTCAATGACATCAGTCTGCCGTCACAAGTTAGGTCTTTAATCATGATATTTAGGGGCGTGTGCCCTTTAGCAGATATGACATGTATGGCTGAAGTGTCGTGATTAAAGAACGCTTCTGTTCTTTTCATGTTTGACTCTCTCTGTCTCTCTCTCTCTTTCACCCTCTCTCTCTCTCTCTCTCTCTCTCTCTCTCTCTCTCTCTCTCTCTCTCTCTCTCTCTCTCTCTCTCTCTCTCTCTCTCTCTCTCTCGTCTTTGTCATCCCTTTCTCCTTTCATGTCTTTTCCATGGGGGAAGAATCCCTCCCCACCCCTCCCTCCCTCTTTCTCTCTCTCTCTCCCTCTCTCTCCTCTTCTCTCCTTTTCTTTTCCACTAGGGAATGAGAGTGCTGTTCTCTCTGCCAGACCTCATAAAGTAATTAATGGAGATGTCTTAACTTTTTATTGCCCCAATACGGTGTTATGCCTCATAGTTTTATGTGTGTGTGTGTGTGTGTGTGTGTGTGTGTGTGTGTGTGTGTGTGTGTGTGTGTGTGTGTGTGTGTGTGTGTGTGTGTGTGTGTGTGTGTGTGTGTGTGTGTGAGTGCGCGCACGGGCGCATGTGTGTGTTTGTGTGTGTGTGTGTCCTTTTCCGCTGCTGTGCGTCGTTGTTTTATTTATTCTATTCCCCTGCGTCTCATCATCAAGTTTAATGTTAGCATTTTTGGAAGCGTCGTGGGCACAATTAAGATGGACGCTCGTCCGATACACCAGTGGTTCCCAACCTATGGGTCGGGACCCCCATTATGGGTCGCCAAAGATCCACAGGGGGTCGCGGAGCCCTCTTGATTTTAAGGGGTTTCGTTTTAAATATATATAGCCCATGTTGAATAAAAGACAAAGCATTTAACTAATAAATGCATAGACGCAACAAATTGTAAGTGCTACATTAAACATTTATTCTATATTTGACCAAAGACGAATTGAGGAATAAAATCACTAAAATCAGTTTTCGCAGGAAACGGAGGGCATCTCGTGACTCCGTCTCGTGCGGGCGCTCGCGTGGTTGGGTCACCAAAGCTTACAATAGTAAAAACATGGGTCCCTTAAGAAAAAGGTTGGGAACCACTGCGATACACCACCTGAATTCTGCTGCAGAATGAGCTGTGATCTCCCCCATCTTTCTTCTTTTAACCCCTTAAAGGGACACTGTGTGAGATTTTTAGTTGTTTATTTCCAGAATTCATGCTGCCCATTCACTAATGTTACCTTTTTCATGAATACTTACCACCACCATCAAAATTTAAGTATTCATTATGACTGAAAAAAAAGCAATTTTCATATATGAAAAGGGGGATCTTCTCCATGGTCTGCCATTTTGAATTTCCAAAAATAGCCATTTTTAGTTGCAAAAATTACTCTACTTGGACCAAACTAGAAAATATTTGTTTATTACTTAGTAAACTTTCATGTAAATATCAAATTTGGCAATAGGCAGCCCAGTTTCAATGAGCAGCATAGTTGCAGTACCTTTTTTGACCATTTCCTGCACAGTGTCCCTTTAACCCTTTAAGGCAGAGCCTATGTTATAACCTTCCTATCACCAAAAATGTAATGCCAAAGTCTTAATATGCTACTTAAGGCTCCCGGTGCTGTCGTAGCAATGTTGTTATGATGTAGTTGAGTATTTTCAGCAAA
>NC_085873.1:37488542-37501042 GCF_034702125.1 Engraulis encrasicolus | reverse complement strand
CCAGGGTGCCCCGGCACCCCTGTTGAGAAACACTGCTCTAATATCTATTACATGTATATATATCCAGCCTAGACCCACACCTCTACGCCTTCACTGGACAAGGTAGAGTAGGCCTCTAATATTATATATACTATATAGTACATGCACGTACACACACACACACACACACACACACACACACACACACACACACACACACACACACACACACACACACACACACACACACACACACACACACACACACACACACACACACACACACACACACACACACACACACACACACAGTATATCTCTATCCAGCCTAGAACCACACCTCTACGCCTTCACTGGACAAGGTAGGACTCTAAATTATCTATCAAATATTATATACATGTACAGTGCATACAGTATATACTATATACGATTATCCAGCCAAGACCCTCACCTCTACACCTTCACTGGACAGGGTAGGACTCTAAATTATATATTAAACATCTATTACAGTGGTTCTCAAACTTTTTCAGACCGAGGACCACTTTGTCCCCCCAAAAATGTTCAAGGACCACCTTTCAACTAAATTGACAGTTGACGGCTGCTTCTCTTCTCTTCTCTTCTCTTCTCTTCTCTTCTCTTCTCTTCTCTTCTCTTCTCTTCTCTTCTCTTCTCTTCTCTTCTCTTCTCTTCTCTTCTCTTCTCTTCTCTTCTCTTCTCTTCTCTTCTCTTCTCTTCTCTCTTGTGCACATGTACTCTTGTTGTATTTGTATTGTATTGCTACTGCTGCTGTGTTGATGAGATGAAAACACATCACAATGTAATCTGGGTGAACACTGGCCCTCTGGCTATCCAGGTCAGAGAGAGAGAGAGAGAGAGAGAGAGAGAGAGAGAGAGAGAGAGAGAGAGAGAAACAGAAACAGAAACAGAAACAGAAACAGAAAGAGAGAGCACACGTGCACGTGTGTGTGTGTGTTTACTGAGTTGTTGGCATTCTCTATTGACTTGATCACATTGTTGTCCTTCAATACTTGACCCACAGACCATCAGTGCCAACCAGCTAGCTACATGTGCAGGCCACCATCTACATGTATCTACTACCCTTTCTCAATAGGGGCTCTATACAGCCCCCCAGGGGCGTTGGGGAGCCATAGGGGGGCGTTGAGAAAGGGGGAATGGGGGGGGTGCTTAGTTGTTATTGAGGGGCATTAGTCTATCCTATTTTGTAATACTAAGGGGGGCGTTGACAGGCTCATGGTGAGGTAGAGGGGGTGTTGTTTCAAAAAAGGTTGAGAACCACTGATCTATACAGTCACACAGCCACACATGCATGCAGGCGCGCAGGCATGCACACACAACACCAACAACAGCACCAGCTAGCAACACAGAAACATGGAAACACGCATTCTTCTCTCTCTCTCTCTCTCTCTCCCTCCCTCTCTCTCTCTCTCTTTCGCTCGCTCTCTTTCTCTCTCTCCTCCCACCAATGCCACATGCCTTCATAGTAGGGAACTCACTTCCTCGCAGCTAGATATGATAAACATATTGTGCAAATTAACACACACACGCACACACACACGCACACGTACACGCACGCACACGCACGCACACGCGCGCGCACGCGCACACACACACACACACACACACACACACACACACACACACACACACACACACACACACACACACACACACACACACACACACACACACACACACACACACACACACACACACACACACACACACACACACACACACACACACACACACACACACAAGGACAGAGTATTTTTGGCTGAAGGGGTAATGGCTTGCTCAGTTTGCACTGCCCTCCCACAGAGCTGTCAAAGTCAACCCCGGGACGTAGTGCACACACACACACACACACACACACACACACACACACACACACACACACACACAGAGAGAGAGAGAGAGAGAGAGAGAGAGGGAGAGAGAGAGAGAGAGAGAGAGAGAGAGAGAGAGAGAGAGAGAGAGAGAGAGAGAGAGAGAGAGAGAGAGAGAGAAAAAGAGAGAGAGAGAACATTTGGGATTTTTCAGTGTCCATTTTGTCTGGTTCTTTCACATTAGCTGTAAATATTATTGGTGTCAGTACCCCTGCCATGCCCAAGGTGGCAGTATTTACAGTGACTGCATTATGTACTGGTATTTTTGTATATACAAATACTGTATGTACGGTATGTATTTTTAAAGTATTTTTTCCTTGTATTTGTGTTACCGCACTAATCTCCGAACTATCCCTTCTGCATTCCCACTCCGATCCTCCAGGTGGCAGTGTCGACAGTGACTGTGCCGTGTTCGGGGACCCGGACTACGCGGTGCCCCCTCCGCTGGCCATGATGGAGGGACTGCAGCACGTGCGCATGATGGAGGGCGTGTCCCGGTCGCTGCCTTCCTCGCCGCTATTGGCTCATCAGCAGCAGCATCATCAGCAGCATCATCATCAGCATCAGTACCAGCAGCTTCAGCATCAACATCAGTACCAGCAGCAGCAGCAGCAGCAGCAGCAGCACGCCGGGGTGCGACTGCAGCCTGGATGCAGGATCGCCGGCACAGGTAAGGACATGATGAAGTCGCCTGATTATCATCGACTTTCTCTGTTATCATTATCATCGACAATATCTGTTCGAGACGTGGTCTGACCCCTCTCATAACACTTTTTCAAACGGCATGGTTGACCCGCCTCCCTTGGTTTGCTTATGGTTGTTTGCTTCCCGACAAAGTGAAAGTACTTGCATTGCTCTTGACCTGACTAGTTGCAACGTCGAAGTTATTGCGCCACTGGGAGGGCGCTAGCCTGGCTCTCGCGAGACCCCTAGTGCTTCGTGCATCTTCGTTACACTTCGTGAGCTCGCACAGGGGTCTGGTTCAGCCTTGTCGAGCCCGAAGTCCTCGAGTAGAAAATAAACGTGCCCCGACCATTGGACAATGTCAATGTCAATCATCGTGGAGTGAGGCGTTGACGGGTATGACGTAGCATCTTGCGCGACATCACTAGTGCTGCTAGCACACCCCTCAGTCAGTGTGGCTAGCACAACAACGGCGGCCTGCATACTGTATGAACTCCGCGATTTCAAGTGTTATCAAAACTACCAAACATTCATTCTTTGAGAGAGGAACAGAAAACAAGGAATTAGTTGGTGGCAAGAACGTTCTCGCTCTTCTTCCAATGATCCACTGAAGGAGAATGAGCAGAGCGCAGCGATGTTCAGTCTTCAACTGTTTACAAGACCAACTTTAAGTGGGGATTTTAGTCGAGAGGTCCATGCCACATATAAATGGTGAGTGAAAACCTCTTGGTTGTTTCTAACGTGTTTTTGATGTGTGTGAAACAATGACTGACATGGTAGGCTACAACTGTGAATGCCCCCATAGTGCCGGTAATTCAATATTGTACAAGCCTCATTTCCAGACCTCGCATGCTATGGTGACTGAGTGCTGTTGATCATAATAGTATGCCAAGCTGTCGCATTCAGACAAATTTGTTTATGCTATAAAGTTCGTGTTAAATTAAATGTACTATCCCCGTGATCGCTGCCAATCACAGCATGTCCCAAAACGTCAGCATGTGAGAGATGGAATGTTTATTTCACGACGACATTCTGACTTCGAACTCACCAGGATGGCTTCCCCACAGACCTATACATATTGGTATAGGTCTGTGGGCTTCCCCTTTTCACTTTCTGCCCTAGTTGTTAACCTGTTTCGATGGTAAAGACTAAAGTAATCACAGATTTTGCATGGTTAAGAGACCTACTTCGTGTGGAAACAGAATTTACACAAGAGGGTACTGGAATAAAAACAGGGTGAGGCCTGTCACTCACCAGCTACTGGCAACCCCAAGTCTCCCTTTCGGTCAGCAGTAAATTTAAAACTAAGTAATAGTAGCCTACTGCTGTTCAGGTCTTAGCCTTAAATAGGTATGAATTAAAATGCAGATACTAGGCCTATAGAGTATTTAGAATTACAGTTGCCTTGTTTGCCGATTCTATTTTAACATTGTGTGTTGTTTTCAGGTAGGCAAGTCATGGAGTTGGCAGCGTCTGCTGGGATTGTCATCACAGACCGGGTCATCCAGCTGCTACACATGTACAGTGGAAATTGAATTAGGCTCTTCCCTCACTTGTACTGTTGTAAACCATCAAATGAACACTCTAGGTAGACAAGACAGTGAGTTCAGTAATGGCTGGCACAGAGCATGCGCACCACAAGTTTGGAGCCAGCCAGGTCATACGTGTTGCACCTACCACAATTCCATTTCTTTGGTCTTCTGTGTTGAGCCTGTTTCAAAATGCGCCTGTACAACCACATGTGTATAGAATCTACACTACACTACTCCACCAAGATCTAGACATTACTGAAGAGTTGGAAATGTTATCATGGTCTGCTGACAGCTGTACAGAACATGTGTACTTAAATACCAGATGTGCCACTTTCATTAACGAGACTGTCTGCTCTGGGTTTGGGACAAAGCCTAATGAGGCAGCAGTCAACAACAGTCCTTACATTTGACATCAGTTACAAAACAACCTATGGTTTTAAGGTACTTCATGCTACTGGTTGTGAGCGAGGCTTTTTGTGACTGACTCTCCCTAATGACAGATTCATAGACATAATGGAACATGTAACACAGCATTAGTTCAGAATCTAACCATCATCCATTAGGAACAAAGAAGTGGAATCTTGTCACAATATCGAACCGAATATTGAACAAATGGTGTAAATAATGGTGTACACAAGTAATTGGAACATATGTAAATACAATTTTATTGTGAAAAGAAAACACTGTCTAATTGTTTTCAATGTACAGTAATGAAAGTGTAAATAATGACATAAGATATCAATTTATATATACACATTTTTTTCTTTTAAATATTGGTTACTGGCAATGCAAGAAACATAGCTTACAAAATGTAGCGTTCTTGGTGTTAGGTGATGTATTGTACAAAATGAAAACCCAAATGGTGACGCACTCCTGAAATGTTGCAAGTTCTTTAAGGAAAATGCCTTGAAATCTTGTTCTAATATTTTGAAAGGCATGGAATCTGTGAGGGGATGTGCTGGGTCCTCTATGCTGTCGTTTCTTCATACACCTCCTGGCGTCAGACACAGACAAAGGAAGTATAGAAGTATATTAGACAAACATTTCAGAAGGTTATGTGTGACAATTGTGGCTACATACAAGGTTTTGAACAAAAACAACACGGGAATTGATTGCAACACATTTAAAAATATTTCTAGGTGACTTAAAGTTCATTAACAACAGGGTATGCTACTTACTCTGTGTACAGAGTATTTTCCACCCACATGTTGCATTACTGCCCTTGTACATCACTTTGATCAAAAGCGTCTGTCAACTGTAATGTTATGAGGAGTACAGTCTCTTGAGAAATTAATGTAGGTTTAGGTGGATAGTGGTGCAGGACAGCACATATACTTTTCAGTTACTCTTACTAAGAATTCAAACCTGTAACATTGGATACCTTCCGAGGCCACAGGTACAGGTGAGGTCAGCAAGGGTCCTATTTACCTTGATAATAGGTTCTCAGTCATTTCACATCCCCACCCTGATGAAAAAAAACTAATTGTTTACACAAATGGGTTTTACACCCCTTAACAATACGGCTTTGCTTGCTTCAGTAATGTACTCTTTGCCTTTGACCTAGCAATGGATGTAATAAATCAGACATACCTTATATAACCGTGGGTCTTGGGTCACCTAATAATGGAGAGAGCGAGAGAGAGAAAAGACATCACCATTGATCAATTAACAATGGCACTGTGTGTGTGTGTGTGTGTCCCAGCTTATGACGTTGAGCACGATTAACTTTGGGTCGTCCGATCAACTAGGGATGGTCACCTACAACTTATCGAAGTGCTTAGCACACTCACGAATCGACTATTTGAATTGACCACAGCTGAAGTGTTTGAGAATACAATCGCGCACAATAACAACGGCAAAAGTGCGACGGCATGGTCCTCTCGTCGAACCGTAATGCAGTTTCCAAAGTGTATAATAGAACTTAAGACGCCCCATCCTGTCTCCTCTGACGTGAACAGCTCTTTATGCCATCCAAGTTAATCAGACCCGAAGTTAATCGTGCACACCGGGAGTAGTTAATGCAATCCTGGTGTATATTTCTCTCATGGTAGGATATACAAAACGTATGGGACTGTAAACGATTTACTGTATTATCATAGGTAAATTGGCATGCCTAACGGTGACCAGAACACAACCAATAATGCTAGCAACTGCATGCTGTTGAGGCTGCATTGTTTTCATATGGCTGGCAATTTTGTCTGAATAACATTTTATCGCTGGTCAATCATTTTCAGCGAAATACACATACTTGATTAAGTTTTATTCATCAATATATGTCACATTGGTTGTGCAGGCAAGCAGACGTCCATTTTGTCTGCAATATTTATCACCCCGTCAGAAACGGACAAACCCATGCCCGTGATGTGTTCACTAAAAGAAAATATAGCCATTTCAAGACATCTAACTTACCACATCTTTGTTGTGATTTATCTGATGCAAACGATGCTGGCACCAAATGAGTAGCCGGTCCTCCTTGGTGCTAGGGGCTGGTAGCATGTAACCTGGCTCTCACGTAGGTGGCTTGTCAGGTAGCATGCCGCTGTTTGGACCCTGCAGAGTACTCGTGCACTATGTCGGATTGCCAACCAAAATCCACCGATGCCTTGTGTGTTTTGTAACCGTCAGTGGTCCGATGTCGGACACAGGTGGCATACCACAGGCGGCTTGCCGTTCAAACGCCAACAATGATCCACTATAGTTCTACACATGCTAGCTGTGCTGGGACTACTGTCAACATGCTAACTGCTCTGTTGTGGCTTCTATCTCGTGTCGCTGAAAACTACGTCACGGCCCGTTTCGATGTGATTGGTTGAAGTAGTACGTCACTCTTACCTAATTTCTCCAATCACGTTCGAGCTAGAACAGCAAGGTTACCACCAAAATTCCAGATGGATGACAATCCATCTGCGCGAGAGTCAGGTTAGGAGGGCGCGGCCTGGCTAAAGGGCATGATGAAGTTGCCTTATTATCATCTACTTTCAAATCTCTGTTCGAGACTTGGTCTATAACTTTTGCATAACAATTAACGTTTCCCAAACGGCATGGTTGACCCGCCCTCCCTCGGTTTGCTATTGGTCGAGGCCAGAAAAGGCTGTGCCGAAGCTTAAGGGTATGATGAAGTTGCTAGATTATCATCGACTGTCAATTCTCTGTTCGAGACGTGGTCTGACCACTTGCATAATGATTAACGTGTCCCAAATGGCATGGTTGACCCGCCTCCCCTCGGTTTACTGCTGGTCGAGGCCAGAAAAGGCTTAAACCACGTCACTGCCTTAAACACGTCTCTCTACCCAGGGCCGTTGGAGCTGCTCAAAGTTGATTGGTTAGCGACAAAGTAGGTGGAGTTCCCGAGCTCAGAAACAATATGTATATTGCTCGTGGCCTGACTAGAAGCAGCACTGAAGGTGTTGCGTTACTAGGAAGGCATGGCCTGGCTAATAATGAAGGGCAATGAATTGCATATTGCGACTTGGGGTTTCTTTGTAAGGGTTGAGACGTTGATTAGATACACCTGGTGCTTTCTGGGACTTGGGAGTTGTAGAAAGAGTTGGTATGAAATGGAGTTGCTTTGAAGGGTTGTAAGATGAACGCTGAGCTAAACGTAATTCAGTTCACAGTTCAGTGTAGGATCTTAGCATACCTCCCTTAACCCCTTTGTGCAGATGTTATAACCTTACTGTCAACAAAATTGTAATGACATGTCTTAATTACTTACTTAAGGCTCTCTGTAATGTCATAGCAATGTTGTCATGATGTAGTTGACTATTTGCAGCAAAGAGGGAATAGGCACGTTGATGGGCCTATCTGCAGTAAGAGGCTATACTGCTGAGCTGACTGAACTCACTTGATAACTTGCAGAGCTGCATCTTGTCACCAGGCTAGGCAGACAAGCACTTGGGGCCCCCAACCCACTAGATGGGGAACAACAGCGTAGACCACAGCAGTGGCAATTTGTTGTGAACGTTATTTATAAACAGTTTTGCTTTGGGCCCCAACTGACCCTGCCTCTGCTAACTTGTGTCCCTGTGAAATATCTGTGAATTTGAGACCTGATCAGGGCTGTGCAGAAAGCCCTTGCTTAGGCCCTGCCGTGGCCTAACGGTAGGACACTGGGTTACTACGCTGACGACCCGGGTTCGATTGGGTCATTCGCCAATCCTTCCCCATCTCTCTCTCTCCCTGCTCATTTCCTGTCTATCCTTCACTGTAATGTCAAAAATAAAAAAGGCAAAAAGCCCCAAAAAAAGAAAGAACGAAAGCCCTTGCTTATAGTGACATTTTAGAAGATCCATTCTGGTATGTGAGAGGTTACGTTCTGGGATGTATGGCATTTGAGAGGTTACGGTCTCGGACTTAACTGAAGAAGAATAAGACTCATGAGAATCAACAATATTTTTGACCAAAGAAACTCGACCAGAAGAACAATCTCTCGGGGGGAAATGCATTGGCCACGGTGTAGTACGGGGGCATTGGCTGAGGACACAAGTGGATGGAAAATTAAATCCCTTGCACATGGTCATTGGTCAGATGGATACAATTTCCGTACTCCCCAAGGGGCATTGCGTCTGGTCCTTTACTGACCTATGACATTGCATTACTGCATTTCTTTTTTTGAAATTTGAATTTTGTATTGCCTTTTTCCACAATTACATAACATAGACATAGACAAATACCTTCACAAACACAAGACAAACGGAAGGGGGGAGGGGCTGCAGTGGTATAGCTTAGGGTTTAAGTCATTTGAGTTCTCATAAAGTCCAAGGGTCTTTGTGTGCCACTAGGCCACTCTGTTGGGTTTAGAGATAGGGCAGCCTGTTCCATGACAAGGATGTCCATAAGCTCATTTTGCGACTGGTATAACTAAAGCTAAATTACTAAATTTCAATGTTTATCTCAAATCCTACAGTATGTAGATTGGTTTGTATTTCTTTTCTCTGAGCTCCTGTGTCATTGGTTCTATGCCTGGCCCTACTGTAGATTTGCTGACGTTGAATGCTGCAGTCACCGGCCACATACAGTGGTGCTCATATGTTTACATACCCCAGCAGAATAAACGCTTTCTCTGCGATTTCTCACAAAATATGAAGGATTACACAAAACCTTTTTTTTTCACTCATGGCTAGTGACTGGCTTAAGATATTTATTAGCAATATTCTGTGTTTACTCTTTCAAAAGCATGATCACAACCCAAACTACCCAAATGACCCTGTTCAAAAGTTTACATACCCTAGTTTCTGATGCTGAATATGGCCCTGTTTAACATCAGGGACCGCTCTAAATTGTTTGTGGTAGTTGTGGATAAGGCTCTTAATATTCTCAGATGACAAAACAGCACATTCTTCCTGGCAGAATGGTTGTTTCCTATAATGTCTTTGGGTGTCTTGCTGGAACCTCACATTTGAGGTTTCCCCTGAGAGGCTCAATGATGTTGAGATCAGGTGTGTGAGATGGTCGCTCAAAAATTCATTTTATTCTTTCTGAAGTCAATGACGGGTTGATTTGGCTTTCTGTGTCGAAATATTGTCATGTTGGCACCGTTAGAATTTCAATTCAGAAATGCAATATGAGGAGTTTGGTTGGAATCAAGCCAATGGGCAAGGGAATCATTGCATTGCAATGATCATTGCAAGGGAAATTGTTCAGGAGGCATAGGACAACCAAAAATAACTTCAGGTGAAATATAGGACAACATGAAAAAATGTTGGCACTAGAGGAAAGATGGGCTGTTGGGGGTTGCCAGGAGAAAGCCATTACCACAAAAATGCAAACATGTTATTTTGCATATGATACACCAAATAGCACAGTGAGAAGCATCAAAATTCCTGTGACAAAGTCATTTGGAAAAATGAGATCAATATGGAACTTTTTTAGGCCACTATTAACAGTACCATTTGGAGAACAGGCAATGGAGCCTATGATGAAAGTTACACCATACCCTTCTGTGAAACATGGTCATGGACCACTGATTTCATGGGGACATTTGAGTTACAAATGCATTATACTTTTGATCCATACTCGCAGAATGATGAATACATTGCCCTGTGAAAAATACTGGAGGAAACTTGACACACATCAGCCTTGAAACTGCACATGGTCCATTGTTTGGACATGCCAACATGACAATATTTCAACACAGAAAGCCAAATCAACCCGTCACTAGCTTCAGAAAGAATAAAATGAAGTTTTTGAGCGACCGTCTCACTCTCCTGATCTCAACATCATTGAGCCACTCAGGGGAAACCTCAAATGTGAGGTTCCAGCAAGACACCCAAAAATAGTATAGGAAACAACCATTCTGCCAGGAAGAATGTGCTGTTCTGTCATCTGAGAACATTAAGAGCCTTATCCACAACTACCACAAACAATTTAGAGCGGTCCCTGATGTTAAACAGGGCCATATTCAGCATTAGCAACTAGGGTATGTAAACTTTTGAACAGGGTCATTTGGGTAGTTTGGGTTGTGATCATGCTTTTGAAAGAGTAAACACAGAATGTTGCTAATAAATATCTTAAGCTAGTCACTAGCAATGAGTGAGAAAAAAGGTTTTGTGTAATCCTTCATATTTTGTGAGAAATCTCGAAGAAAGCGTTTATTCTGCTGGGGTATGTAAACATATGAGCACAACTGTAACTGATTATATATAATTGTAAATCTTTACTTAAACACACTTCAACACACTTATCGTAATAGGCTACTGATGCTAAAGCCTGGGCTGTAGCTAGGCTCACACTGTTGGACTCATTGTAATGATAGTGCTAATATCCCTCTTGTAAAAAAAAAGGCTAACTGTGCTGTGTTAATCGTGGTGATGGCGCTAATATCTCTGCTGTAACAAGGATAATGGTGGTATGCTCATTGTAATGCTTATGCTAATGTGTGTACCGGATGCCAAACGCTGGCATGCCCGTTGCAATGATGACGCTAATGTCTCGGCGGTAAAATAGCTAACGGTGGTGCTTTTTTCACTGAACTGAGGATGCTACGCTGTGAAAAGGCTAACGTTGGCATGCCCCTTGTAATTATGGCGTTAATGTGCTGTGATGGCAAATTATGTGTTAGCATTAGCTGCCGGCTGGGCGCTGTGAGATGGCTTAGTGTCAGATAAACACTGTCTACCCCACAGATATCCCACCAGGCCTTGCTACTACACATCTAGTCGTCCGCCGTCCTGTCATTGTCACTGTCACTGCCACCGTGACTAGACTCTTAAGCAGGGCTTGACATTAACTTTTTTCACTAGTGGTTTTCCAGAGTCACTAGCCATTCAGCTATTCTACTATTCACAAATTTGATATTGTTTCTTTTTTTACTTATCATGACTCTTTCTAACTTCAGAAGGTGAGGTGATAAAGCAAGAAGATGAGTGCACAGCTTTCTACATGGAAATAAATCATACAAATAGAAACTGAGTAACTGAGTGTTTTCTCAAACTTCTACAAACAATTGATACACAATTGATATACAGGGGGCAAAGTGCAGAGTATGCACTCTTCTGATATGTCATACCATATAATAAACTACCTGCCAAATTAGCTAATGACATTGAAATTGTTACTAGCCACAGCCAAGTTTTACCAGCATTTGGCTGGTTGGCAGGTGCCAGTGTCAAGCCCTGCTCTTAAAGCGATGGTTCGGAGTAGAATCACCCTAATGCCATTTGAACCGTGACACCCATCCACCTTTACACCCGAAGTGTTTTCTGCCGCAGGCTTACATCAACAGAGTTGCCGTGTTATTCGATGTTTATTCCGGTTAGCTTGACTCAAGCGCATATGGATACTGGGCACCGTCTCCAAACTTTACCCACAAAAATAACATGTCATGACACCAAACTTCTGCAGTAGCACAAATATGGTCTGTACTCACGAAACGAAGCATTTGGAAGTTTGGAAATAGTCCAGGAGTTTATTATTATCAACACAAGCCGAATAGCTTCTCTGCTGCTAAAGCTGCGCCAACGTTACTTCCGTCATCTAAGACAAGCATGTAAGAGTCCTCAACGAAGCTCATAATATGCACAATGAAAAGTGAATTCAGCATCAGTATTGGTAACGAAAATCCTTGTCTAATTGATAGTAGGTAAGATTTGAAATATCTTTTAAGTATTGCCTTGAAAATATAAGCCTTAATCACAATTCAGTGAAAACTTTTTTAACACTCTTGTCTGGAAGTTTGTTGAAGACTTTTACGGGCTTGTCTCATATGACGGAAGTAACGTTGCCACAGCTTTAGCAGCAGAGAAGCTATTCAGCTTGTGTTGATAATACTAAACTCCTGGACTATTTCCAAACTTCCAAATGCTTCGTTTCGTGAGTACAGACCATATTTGTGCTACTGCAGAAGTTTGGTGTAATGACATGTTATTTTTGTGGGGAAAGTTTGGAGACGGTGCCCAGT
>NC_085873.1:37481042-37483542 GCF_034702125.1 Engraulis encrasicolus | reverse complement strand
TTCCCTCCATCCCTCCCTCTCTCCCTCTATTCATTTGTCACTCCGTCCCCGTCTCTCTTATCTGTCATTTAGCGAGATGAAATTCAGCTCATGTCGCTTTATGCGTATAGACTGGCCTGGCATAGCGAGTGGAGAAACATAATTAAAAAACAATAAGCTCTCTCAAGCCTCCCCCAGGCAGACCTGCAGGCCCTCTGTATCCCTCTCTCTCTCCGTCTCTCTCTCTCTCTCTCTCTCTCTCTCTCTCTCTCTCTCTCTCTCTCTCTCTTTCTCTTTCTCTCTCTCTCTATCTCTCTCTCTCTCTCTCTCTCTCTCTCTCTCTCTCTCTCTCTCTCTCTCTCTCTCTTTATCTCTCTCTCTCTCCCTCTGTGTCCCACTCTCTCTCTCTCTTTATCTCTCTCTCCCACTCTCTTTCTCTCTCTCCCCCTCTCTCTCTCTGTCTCTCTCTCTCTCCCCCTCTCTCTCTCTGTCTCTCTCTCTTTCTCCCCCCCTCTCTCTCTCTCTCTCTCTCTCCCCCTCTGGACAGTTCGTATTAGTAGTATTTTAGGCTATGCAATGGTACTCTTGTGAATGTTCAAGCTATTCTATGCTACTCGTGTGCATGTTGAGGCTGGGCCCATGGCCCCCGGTGTATGTGTGTCCGTATCCAAAATCGTTTCTCTACATCGTGCACTGCATTAGGCACACAGAGTTGACTTGTTTTGTACCCTGCACTGCACAATGTAGTGAATAAGTGGATTTGATTTCGCACTGAGCCTTTAGGCCTTTGGGTAACACATAAATATTCAATGTAAATTAAAAATACTGTGAGGATAACTTGTGTGGATGGAAGGCTAGTGTATTGCATTGCCTGTATCAGTGGTGCTCAAACTGTGGTACGTGTACCACTAGTGGTACTTGACATGTCTCTGGTGGTACTTGGAGGAATTTCATTTTTTTGTGCATTGATTTGAAGGTTGAACAAGTAGTTGTAGCCGAAAATGTCTCTTTATCCCACATTTTGTAATATTGAACTGCATGAATCTGAACACATAAATGCAGGACTATACTAGATGATTATGTGCTTTAATGCGGTCATAATCACCATGTTGCATGCTTGATACTGCAGTACAACACATTTCATGCTCGTGATCCTCAGTGCTGTCAACAGAAATAACACCCATCACATTAGAGATGAACTGAAGGAAGGCCTTTGTAGTAATAATTTTAATATCGGCAGACAAGCAACTCAGATGGTAAGCACTGCAGATTTTATTGTTAACGGCCGGAGAAATTACTGCGTGGAGACAGGAAGCATTCCACCCAGCAAGTTCTGAAGTTGATACAAAAGGCACCACTATTTAACCATTTCCCTCCCCCACAGTCCATGTCGTCAGCTTCTTCTGCGCATGTGGGGTCCCGCATGGCCTGATGCCCACTGTCCATTGTCTTGTTGTCCAGCATATGCAATTTCATATTTGTTGTTCAGCAGCCACACCAAGTAGATGCACATGTTTCCAATAATGTTCAGTGTCCCGTGACCCATTACAGAAAATCTTACACACAAGAATTTGTCACTATATGGGGATTTCCCCAGCCAAATCATGAGAATAAAATGAGAATATAATATAAGAATAGTAGAAGATTAAGAAAACTAAGATGAAACTAAAAATTCTCCACACCTTTACTGCAATATTCTGATGTTAGTTTTCAAGGTGGTACTCGGAGAGCTCAATATTTTCTCAGGTGGCACCTGACACAAAAAGTTTGAGAACCACTGGCCTATATAATATGGTTGCTTATTTACAGTAACACCAGGGGAAACGAGCAAAGCGAAGAGACGTGGAAATGCAGTGTTCCATCCTGACAGCTCAACCCTCATCAGGTGGTTGCTGCGGATCAAGTGGAATGAAACATTTATGTTGACGATGTGATTGGCCGTGGCAGGCGAAATTCGCTCCTCATTTTCATAATTTTAAACTTGGTCGAATATTTTCGCTTCGCTTGTCTTCGCCTCTCTAATAGGAATGAATGGCGTACTCCGCTTTCCTTCGCCAAATTTGTGTCTATGTGTCCCTAGCTTAAGGTTATTCCATACTCATTGTCTATATGGTTGCTTCCGACACATTTAAGCCATTCTATGGTCCTCGTGTGCATAGGAGGCTCTGCTATGGTGCTTATCTTTTTTTCTAGGTAGGCTATCTCTGTGGTCCTCATGTGGATGGCCTGTTTCAGACGCGTTTAAGCTATTCTGAGGGCTCTAAGGGTACTCATGTGTATGGGAGGTTATTCAATGGTACTTGTGAGCATGGTTTTTTTTAGACGCGTTCAGCCTCAAAATGCACACCAGTCCACCAGCGAGCGGAATGTTGTAACACTTGTTGAAAAGGCTTTACCAGTGTTAGAACAACATTACACAGAGTCTTTAGTAATACATTCCAACCTGGTATTTGACATTCTGGGAACAGCAAATTCATAATTCAGAGGTCATGTCTAAACAGATCATGTTATTTTTATACAA
>NC_085873.1:37467856-37475942 GCF_034702125.1 Engraulis encrasicolus | reverse complement strand
AGTTTCGCCAATGTAGCCTGGCCTTACAATACCCTCGAAAGAATGTCATTTGTACAGAATCTGGAACAGGGGAAAAATTTGTCTAAATGTATGGGGGGAAAGGTGTATTTGCCCCTGGGCTCAGGGTGCTGCTGTTGGGGGCCCTATTATGACTGAAAGAAAGAAAGCCCCACTGGGAAACTCCAACTCCCATTGTCATTGTGACACAGCACTCCACAGCACACAAGTGAACACTGCACACTGCACACAACGAAATTGCATTTATGCTTCACCCGTGCAAGGGGGCAACCCTCAGTGGCGCCCCATGGGGGGCAGTGCGGTTTGGGCGGTCCATGCTCAGGGTACCTCAGTGGGGGGGAGGGGGGGGGGGGAGCACTGGTTGATTACTCCCCCACCAACTGGCGGGTGGGGTCAAACCCGGGAACCCTTGGGATGAAAGTTGGGGGCCTAACCGCTCACCCATGACTGGGAGGACGTATGGAAGTAGCCTGGTCCTGAGAAAGTGGGGTGGGTGAGAAAGGGAAGAGGGAAGGAGAGGTGGGGTTAGGATGGAGATGAGGGCAGACAGTGGGTGGGGGAGAAGACATGAGAAAGAAAGGAGGAGAAGTGAGGGGGCTGGGGGGGGAACACAGTACGGAGAGGAGAGGAGAAGGAGAGGAGAAGAGAGGAGGAAAGGGGGGGGAAAGGAGAGGAGGAGGAGGGAGGGAGGGGGGGGAGGGAGGGAGAGGGAAAAGGGGGGGAGGAGAGGAGAGGGGGAAAGGAGAGGAGAGGGAGGAGGGGAGGAGAGAAGAGGAGAGGGGGGAGAGAGAAGGGGAAAGGAGAAGGGGGGGGGGGGGGGTGGGGGGGCGGGGGGGCTGGGAGAAGGGATTGAAAAAGGGGAGAAATTAAGGGGTGATTTTTTTAAGAGGAGGAGAAAGGTTTGGGGGGGTTTGGGGTAGGGGGGGGGGGGGCGGGGGGGGAGGGGGGGGAGAGGGGGAGAGAGAGGGGAGAGAGAGAGGAGAGGGAGGAGGGGAGGAGGGGGGAGAGAGGGGGGGGGGGGGGGGGTTTGGGGTAAGTGATGGATGGGTGTTCACAGAATGAAGCATTAAACATCATGTCTTATGTGTGGCAGAAGATGAAAAAATGGGGGGGAAGGAGAAAAGAGAGGAGGGGGGAGTAAAAATGGAGGTAAGGGGAAGGAAGGAAGAGAGGAGGAAGGGGGAAAAGGAAAGGGGGAAAGGGGAAGGAAGGACGGAGAGGAGAGGAGAGGAGAGGAGAGGGGAGGGGAGGAGAGGGGAGGAAGGATTGAGAGGAGAAGAGGAAGGAAGGATAGAGAGGAGAGGAGAGGAGGAGGGGGGTAGGAGAAGAAAGGGAAAGGGGGGGGAGAAGGAAGAGGGAGGAGAGGGAGAGGAGGGGGGAGGGGAGGGGGAAAAGGGGAAAAAGGAAAAAAGTGGGTTTGCGATCCGAAATGATGGAGAGGAGAGGGAGGGGGAGGGAAAAAAAAAAAAAGAAAAATTTTGAGGGAGGGGGGTAAACGGGGGGGGGGGGTAATGACTCGTTTGGGGTTTATGCCTCGCTTTGCTGGGGCAGTGAAAACCTTATTTTTCCATGGAACCAAATTTGGGGGCACGGGGAGGGGGGGAAAGGAAATTTTATGTATGTACTTTACATGGGGGGTTTTTTTAACCTTTTTTTCTTAACGAAACCCAAGACAAGCCGTGCCCCCTCCCCAAATTTTTAATGTGTTTTCAAAAAAAAAAAAATGTTTTTTTGGACAAAATTACAAGGTTTTTTGTTTAAAGCCTTTTATAAATTTCCCGTAAGGGATTTTAAAATGTGGACCGAAATGTTTTTTAAATTTGCTCAAAATTTGGGTTTGTAATTATTTTTTTGTTTGCAAGCAAAATTTTTGGTCCCAGCCCGACACAAACAAAATTGGGGCACCCTTTTAAATTTTGGTTTGCCCCCCCCAGGGGGTGCCCCCCCCCAGGGGTTTAAAAAACCTCTGTCTTCAATTTTGGTTTTGGGGTGAGTAAAGGGCGGGATTTGTAGATAGATTTTGGAAATTGGGGAACCCATTAGAATCCCAAAAAGGTTGCCATTAGGGAAAATGTTTTCCTTTTCGGCCCCGTTCCCCCAAAAGGGCATTATTTTGTTTCTTTTTCTCTAGGCTACTTTGCCAAAATGTACAGTTCCTGCCAAAAAACGCGCCCCCGCCCGGGCCAACGCAAGGCACACGCACACTGAATGAAGAAGACACTCTCTTTTTCTCTCTTTTCTCTCTAAATTTTTGCCACCAAGGCAAAACACACACGCACCCCGGGAAAGCACGCAGCACGCACGCACGCACCCCGGGCCCCCCCCGCACGCGCCGCACCCAGCACCGAAACCGAAACACGCAAAACGAAAACACGAACAGCTCCCCCAACACCCCGCATTTGTTTAAAGATGACTAACAAATGGGCCCCCTTTCCCGCCTGCCGCGGGGCTTTTTTAAAAACCTTAAGGCGCGGCTCTTTAAGGTTTTTAAAGGGGTTTGGCCCACGCCCCCCTTTGATTTTTTGAGGGGCCTTTCCAGCTCAGCCAGTGTACGGGCAATTACCGGGTTTCCCCATAGCGTTTGGGCGATGGAGAAAAGCAAAAAGGAAATTTGGGTTTAAGGAGACGGGGGGGGGAGGGGGGGGGCCGGTGGGGGGGGGGGGGGGGGGGTAGGACATTTGCTGTGTGTGTGGTTGTGTGTGTGTGGGTGTGTGTGTGTGTGTGTGGTGGGGGGTTTGTGGGGTGTGTGTGTGTGTGTGTGTGTGTGTGTGTGTGTGTGTGACAGAGAGAGTGAGAGTACCCTCAGACATCCCTTTTTAAGGGCTCTGAAATTTTAAATTTTTGGTTTAAAACTGTGTGTGCGTGAAATGTGTGATTTGTGCTTTGCATGGTCAAAGTCCCCCCCACCCACACCTTTAAAGAAATATATGCTCTGGCAAGCTCTGCCTTTTCTCTCCGACACTTAACAGACTCTCCAAAGGGGTTTTTTTACTTTGCTTTAAAGAGGACTCAAAAATTTCTTTTTTTTTTACAATGCTGTTTTCCAGTGCTATTTTTCCCAAGTGCATTCTGCCTGAATATTATCATTCAGGCTGCACGCTGCGGAGGAGGGGGGGGGGGGTTGAGGGGTTTGACAAAGCTGAAACTAAAAACTTACATCTTAAACAAAAAAAACATACCCGAACCTCTACTCCAGCCTTTTAACCCACTTTGGACAAGGGCGGGGGCCCCGTGTTTAATTTGCCAATCGGGGGGGCCCCGGGCAAGGGGGGGTGGCTCCCCGGGGAGGGGGGGTCTGGGGAATGTTTTCCCCGGGAGGTTCCACCCAAAGGGTTCCGGGCTCTCATCTAAAGGTTTCCCGGAGTTTAAAATTGGGAGGTTCCGGAGCTAGCCCCCCTTTTCCCCCCCCAAAATTTAAAGAAAGGGGCCTTGCCCCCTTTTGGGGGGAAATGGGGAAAACTTGCCGTAACGCAGGGAAATGCGCTTTTTTAGACGCAATGAAACCCTGGATAAAAAATGCTAAATGGGGGTTTGTTTTCCCTGTAAAATTTTTAAAAAATTTTCGGTGATGTTTGCCCGCCGGGGTGAAGTCACAGGGTTTGTAAAAACCTATCAGGGAAAAATGAATGTGCTGTAGTAGTTTTTTGAAAACCTTGCAGTTGCTTACCCCTTAAAACCCCTGGTCTGGGGGACGGCCTCCGGGGTTTCACGGGGACCCTTTAATGGTTGGTCAAAAAAAACTCAAAAAAGTGTGATATATATGGGTCTTGTTAAAACCTTCCAACAAGTTTGGCCAGGGTCCCCATTTCCCCTCCCCTCAATGTTTTTTCCCCCACTCCTCCATGGGGTTTTTGTTATTTAGAGCAAAAAAATGCAAAGTTATCGTCTCTTTTTCTATTTGTGGCAAATTTGGGAAATTGCGCTGTATTTTAATAACCCCCCAAACATCGTGACAACAAGTTCTCGCTCACGTGCTTCGCAATGTTATTGCAGCAACAGAAGTCTTATGGGGCTATTGATTTTTTTAAAAAAAGGGTTTTTTCTCAAAGGGGGGCGGAAAACCCTAGGGGGGGGGGCGCGGGAGGTATTGGGGGGGGGCACGTGAAGTAAGGTTTTTTTTTTTTTAATAATTTTTTGCTTTGCCTTTTAAATCAACACATTCATTTACAATCACAATAAAAATTTTAAAAAAATTTTTCATAAAATTTTGAGAAAATCATAGGCCATAATGTGTATATTAGGCCCTTAAAAAACTTTAAAGGGAAGGCCCCATTTATTTGTATTTTTGTAACCATTTTGTTCGAGGGGGGGGGAGGGGGAGACAGACACCCTTTCCCCTGGGAAAGGGGGGGAAAGGCACGAAAAAAATTTTAGGGCCACTGTTTGAACAAGATAGCTCAGATCCGCCCATCAGTTTTCAAAGAAGTTTTGCTAAAGGGTTTGGTTTCCTAAGGGGGGCATCGTCCCATCCCCCCTTCTCTTTCTGCAGTTTTTTGTTTGTTCATAAGGTCAAGGAGAAAAAATTTTTTTAAACCCCAAAACAAAAAAAAATTTAATTTATTTCCAAAAAACAAACCCCCTTTAACCCAACCTTTAAAATAAAAAAAACCCCATATCCCCCTTTAAACTAACAAAACAAACCCCCAACCCAAAAAACCCAAAAAAAAAATTAAAATTAAAAATACCTTTTTCTTTATTTTTTTTAAAAATTTTTTTATTTTTTATTTTTATGTTTATTTTATTTTTATTTTTTATTATTATTTTTACCTTATGTTTTATCTTAATGTTTTAAATGTTTTTTGACTTTAATTTATTTCCTTCTTTCTTCCCTGTTTTCTTTCTTTTACATTTGTTAACTTTGTGAAGCACATTGAGTTGCACCTGTGTATGAAATGCGCTATATAAATGAACTTACCTTGCCTTGCCTTGTTTGTGGCTTGCATAAAATGTGTGCTACCGCCTCATACAGTGGAAAGGGAACTCAATTTTGTCTCCTAACCGAAGGTCAATTAAAGGGGCGTCCACATGATGTCACATGGATCTCGGAAAAGCAAAAGCTTGAAGTATCTTACTGTAGCAGAGGATCATTGGTGGCGCCATTGCTATTTTGGTAGCAGTTTCTATGTATTCAGAAGGGCTATGGGTAGCCAAACCAAAACTAGCAGACCACAAATGCTGTGGTGAGCACGAAAAATATGGAAATGGGTGGGGACAGAGGGCAGGGTACTGGGGTGGATAGACAAAGTACATACATACATGTATACCCACAAGGAAATGGATATCCACTGATTCAAGCTTTCCATAGTCTTTCAGAATGCACATAAAATATGCCAATTTGGTAAACAAGTTAGTATGGGTGTCAGGCCGACCAGGGGTGAGTTTCTCAAAAGAGAAGTTGTTAGCCTGTTAGCAACTTCGGTAGGGAAAATGCATTGAAAACAACAGAGTAGCTAATGTACTAAAGCAACTTTGGTTTTGAGAAATTCACCCCAGATCGGTGCCAGTGCCCGTTCCCCCACTAGTTATGTTCAGAACTTAAGTGCTTACCTGCGAACCACCCACGTTCACACCAGAGAAACTCTACAGTACTCTACTGTAATGCACTGTTACTTGCTTATTCCTCCAGTGAGTTTGCAGTTTTGGGAGGCCTACTTCAGCCCATCAGGGCTTGACACTGGCACTAGCCAACCGGACAAATGCTGGTAAAACTTGGCTGTGGCTGGTTGCAATATCAGTGTCACTAGCCAATTTGGCAGGTATAGCTTATTCTATGGTATGACATATCAGAATAGCCTATATTCTGCACTTTGCCCCTTGTGTATCAATTGTTTGTAAGTTTGAGAAGAAGCTGAGTTACTCCATGCAGAAAGTGTGCACTCATCATCTTGTTTTAGCACCTCATCTTCTGAAGTTAGATGTACAGTGTCATAATAAACAAACAAGCAAAAAAAATCTAATTTGTGGCTAGTGGCATAGCTGGATGGCTAGTGACTCTGGAAAACCACTAGCCACAATGGCCGACAAGCAAAAAAGTTAATGTCAAGTAGAGGTGCACCGAAATGAAAATTAGTGGTCGAAACCGAAACCGAATAATAATTAATCACTTGGCCGAATACCGAAACCGAAACCGAATATTACAATTCAGTCAACAGTTATCAAAAGTTAGGTTTTTCACTATTTTTAAATATTGCTTAAATTTACGGTTTACAATAAATGTTTTGATATGTTTTTGAAAGAAAATAAATGTGTATTTGAAGTCTTCAAATGTTAGAGCAGAACTGAAATTAGTTGAATTAATGGCTATTTTCCATTCATTTTCTATTCGGCCCCCAATTCGGCCACTCAATTGGCTTTTGGCCGAAAACCGAAAGTGTATTTTTTTGCGTTTTCGGCCGAATATTTTCTGCGGCCGAATTTTCGGTGCACCTCTAATGTCAAGTCCTGCAGCCCATCTGCAGTTTTGCCTTGAAAACAAGCTGGTGCACTAGTACTAGTTTTCAGGCCGACCAGGGGTCCGTATCTCGAAAGCGTCTTTGCTAACGACGGTAGCAACGTCCTTCGTAAGAGCGACTCAAGTCTCTCTCGACAGCGACGCTCACAACTAAATCCAATGGAATGGTAAGACGGTCTTAGGACGGTCTTAAGACGGTTAGCAACGACAAAGATCGAGAAACGGACCCCAGAACGGTGCTGGTGCCCGTTCGCCCACCAGTTATGTTCAGAACTGAAGTGCTTACCTGCAGGGCTCTAAATTAACTTTTTTTCATCACCAGCCAAAATGTCAAGTAGATGTTAATTCTACTAGCCAACACACACTCACTAATAAGGGAACGTGTCTGGTAAGTTGGTCTTTTTCACTAGCCAAACTGAAATTTCACCAGCATTTTGACGGTTGGCTGGTGTTAAATTAGAGCCCTGCTTACATGCGAACCACCAACGTTCACACCAGAGAAACTCTACAGTACTCTACTGTAATGCACTGTTACTTGCTTATTCCTCCAGTGAGTTTGCAGTTTTGGGAGGCCTACTTCAGCCCGTCTGCAGTTTTGCCTAGTACTAGTTTTCAGTCCGACCAGGGGTCCGTTTCTCGATTATTGTCGTTGCTAACCGTCTTAAGACCGTCGTAAGACCGTCTCAAGGCGTAAAACCATGCCCTTGGATTTAGTGGTGAGCGTCGCTGTCGAGAGAGAGTTGAGTCGCTCTTACGAAGGACTTTGCTAACGACGATAGCAAAGACGCTTTCAAGAAACGGACCCCAGAATGGTGTCGGTGCCCCCACCAGTTATGTTCAGAACCAAAGTTCTTTCCTGCGAACGACCCCGTTCACACCACAGAAACTCTACAGTACTCTACTGAAATGCTACTTGCTTATTCCTCCAGTGAGTTTGCAGTTTTGGGACTTCTGTCCGTGTGCAGTTTTGGAATTTCAGCATGCGGGCGTTTTTGTGTTTTCAGTGTGTGTGAGTGTGTGTGTGTGTGCGCGTGCAGTTTGCTGTGCCTTGCTTGACTGCGTGTGCAATTTTTTTTGTTGTGTATGTGTGTGTCTGTGTGTGTTGTGTGCATGCGTGCGTGCGTGCGTGCGTGTGTGTCTGCGCGAGCACGTCAGGGCTTGACACTGGCACCTGCCAACTGGCCAAATGCTGGTAAATCTTGGCTGTGGTTGATAACAATTTCAGTGTCACTAGCCAATTTGGCAGGTAGCTTATTCTATGGTATGACATATCAGAAAAGCATATACTCTGTGCTTTGCCACTTGTGTATCAATTATTTGTATTTAAGTTCAAGAAAGAGCTCAGTTACTCAGCTATTATTTGATGTATTTATTTCTATGTAGAAAGCTGTGAACTAATCTTCCTGCTTTAAGCCCCTCATCTTCTGAGGTTAGATGTACAGTGTCATAATAAAAAAATAAAATTAGTGGCTAGTAGAATAGCTGGCTAGTGACTCGGGAATACCACTATCCACAGTGGCCGGCAAGCGCAAAAGTTAATGTCAAGCCCTGGCGCACGTGTGTGTGTATGTGCGGGCATGCATGCATGCGTCCTTGTGTGCAGGTGTGTGTGTGTGT
>NC_085873.1:37452856-37455356 GCF_034702125.1 Engraulis encrasicolus | reverse complement strand
AAAGCCCATTGGGAAACTCCAACTCCCATTGTCATTGTGACACAGCACTCCACAGCACACAAGTGAACACTGCACACTGCACACAACGAAATTGCATTCATGCCTCACCCGTGCAAGGGGGCAGCCCTCAGTGGCGCCCCATGGGGAGCAGTGCGGTGGGACGGTACCATGCTCAGGGTACCTCAGTCATGGAGGAGGATGGGGGAGAGCACTGGTTGATTACTCCCCCCACCAACCTGGCGGGTCAGGAGTCGAACCGGCAACCTCTGGGATGCAAGTCTGACACCCTAACCGCTCACCCATGACTGCCCATTACATCACTGAACATTACTACAATTATCATTATCATCTTATATATCCTAGTGGGTCACTGTCTCAAAGACCTAGGCTATGTTGTGAAAGGGGATGCGTAGGGAAAAAAGTGTGGCACAAGTCAACCCTTGTACCAGAGAGAGTAGAGAGAGAGAGGTTCCATTGGCCCATTGTTTCCGGGTTCTATTATTGGGGGGGAAATCCCCCTTTAGGCAGACCTAGGCAGACCTGAGGACTGTTCTATTCAATGCTAGGAGCATTATGACATGCCCCTTTAGGCAGACCGGAACCTGGTCACATTAGGTGCCCATAGCAACCTATTACAATGGCATATCTCTATACTTATAGAATCTCTGCTTGTACAGTAAGAGGAACCTCGGCTGGAATCTACCGGTGTATGGGGGGCCTTGTCATGATCAGAGGCGGACTTTACATTAGGCAAACCTAGGCAATTGCTTAGGGCCCCGACCAAATATGTCCTCCATAAGTGCCCCCAACTGTCACACCAATTGCCGTAAACACACAAAAAGTAGGCTTTGCCACTTTTATGCAGTCAAAGTAATCAAAGATATATGACTCAGAACACTTGCATAGCATCAAAATGTCATGTCTGTATAATGACTATTTAGGGCCCCATGTTGATATTTCGCCTAGGGTCCCAAAATGCCTAGATCCGCCCCTGGTCATGATAAAGGTCGGGAACCCCTGCACTAATTGACGGTCCGTCATTTGGATAAGCATGTATGTACTGTATGCCTACATCTTTGTTCTAGCCCAGGGTTTCCCAAACTCGGGTTCGTGCACCCCTGGGGGTGCGTGGCCTGCCATAAGGGGGTGTGCGAGCTGAATAGAGCAATGGTGGACATGTGAGTTTTCATCCAGCATTAATGAACATTAAGTAGTTGTATGGTGAATTGTATGCTGGAAGGGTCCATCTGAAGTATAGTTTAACTCCTAGACAATTGGAAAAGAGGTTTCCCCAAAACAACAGTGCATAATGTGCAGTGAATTATACTTGCTTGGCCATCAGCACACCAAAATATTCACTTAGGGGGTGCGCGAACCACACTGAAATGTACGAGGGGGTGCGCAGGGGAGAAAAGTTTGGGAAGCGCTGTTCTAGCCTCTCTCATTGTGATCGTGCTGCTCTTGCTGAGGGCAGCAGTCCTCTCTCTCTCTCTCTCTCTCTCTCTCTCTCTCTCTCTCTCTCTCTCTCTCTCTCTCTCTCTCATCCTTTGTTCCTCCCTCTCTTCTCTCCCTCCATCCCTCGTTCTTACTGTCTTCTTAATTTTTCTCACTTTTTCTACAGATTTCTTTTCTTCCTCTCCATCTCTATTTTTTCTGTCCTTTCATTTTCCTTCCTCCCTCACTCTGTCCCTTCCTCCATCTCTCCCTCTCTCCATCTCTTTTGTTGCTCTGTAACTGGTGCGTGCGTGCGTGTGTGCGTGTGTGTGTGTGTGTGTGTGTGTGTGTGTGTGTGTGTGTGTGTGTGTGTGTGTGTGTGTGTGTGTGTGTGTGTGTGTGTGTGTGTGTGTGTGTGTAGGTGAAGGTCTCATTCATGAGAACAGTTGGAAGGAGAGGGAGAGAGGGAGAGAGTGAGGGGGAGAGTGAGGGAGAGAGGGAGAGAGTGAGAGAAGGAGAGAGGGAGAGAGCGTGAGACAAAGAGAGAAAGACCTGTCTCTGTGTTGCAAAGGCTGGTAGTCATGGTGACCAAATACAGCTATTTATTTGTTTTTGTGTTGACATTTATTTATTTACTTACTTATTTATTTATATGCTTTATGTGCTCTTCGGTCGTCTGCAGAGAATCGGAGCAACTCTCAACACACGCTGTGTATTCGGTTCCCTTTTGATAGCAGTTTTGTTTTTGTGCATGTTCTTCTGTTCATCCCTGGGTCAAAGACGTCCAACAGTGTAACGGATACTTTTGCTTACTGTAAATGCAAAAAACATATATGTTTTTAAATTATTTTTTTTGGCTTGGCTTTCATGCATTCACTTTTCAAAAAAAATGAAAATCATGTTTTTTCACAGTTGCAGTAAGCAAACGTATCCTTTAGCACTGAAGGACAATTTCATGTTGGACGTCTTTGACCCCCCTGTGTGTGAATCTGTGTTTCCTTACTCCAAACATCATCAGGACCAAACCGAGACTTTTACTGTACATCTCCTTCCATCTTCTACACTA
>NC_085873.1:37432856-37447856 GCF_034702125.1 Engraulis encrasicolus | reverse complement strand
GAGGAAGTGCCTTGCTAATCGGCGAAGCTAATCAGTCAAATCCTGACCCCCTGGTTTAGTCCTAGTTAACTTTAGGAAGTCAATGATAGCACTCTCACATTTTACCGTGTTCATGTGGCTAATCACATCTCTCTCTCTCTCTCTCTCTCTCTCTCTCTCTCTCTCTCCAGGGGGGGTGAGTGAGGAGCTGGGCCCCCCTCCCTCGGTGGACGAGGCGGCGAGCACGTTGATGACACGCCTGGGCTTCCTGCTCGGAGACAAAGCCAGCGACAGCATGGAGGAGCCCGAAGATGCACAGGTGACACACACACGAACGAACGTACACGCACACACACACACACACACAGACACACACACACACACACACACACACACACAGAGCGACAGCATGTAGGAGCCCAAAGGTGACACACACGTACACACACACACACGCACATTACATTACATTATATTACACTTAGCTGACGCTTTCATTTTATTCAATGCGACTTACAGTTATTATTTGTCAGGGTATCGGTTACAGTCCCAGGAGCAATGTGGGGATAGGTGCCTAGCTCAAGAACACTTCAGCCATGGATAGAGATGTAGGGAGAGGTCGGGGGGGATTCGAACCTGCAACCCCTATATTGAAAGACCAACTCTCTAACCACTAGGCCACGGCTGGTACGCACAGGCATGTATACTGTACACACACAGACAGACAGACAGACAGACAGACAGACAGACAGACAGACAGACAGACAGACAGACAGACAGACAGACAGACAGACAGAAAGACAGACACACACACAGCATGGAGGAGCCCGAAGATGCACAGGTGACACACTCACATGAACGCACACACACTAACACTAACACACACACACACACACGCGTGTGCGCGCACGCACACACACACACACACACACACACACACACACACACACACACACACACACACACACACACACACACACACACACACACACACACACACACACACACACACACACACACACACACACACCCAAGGCAGTACAGACTGAATCAATAGACGGCAGGACATTTACTTTCTGAAGCAGCGTTGTTGTCTGCCTCGTGCCTAGGGTGGGTAGCGATACAAGAAGCTAATTAAAACCTCAATTTAACCGAATTGATTTTTTTTATTAAATCCTGTTTTTCAGCCTGTTTCCAAAACTGTCAATCATAGTCTTTGGAAATATAAAGACAGCTAAATTTGAGCTACCCGTGCTCAAACAGGACCACTCGTTATTTCAATCAAATGTTTAAAATACAACATGCAACTCAACAGGACTGTCATCCACACATTGTCCACTTCTCACCAGCTGGAGGTGGCACTGCATAATCGTGGTCCAGTTTAGCTGCCTAAAGCGGCGTACACACACAAAGCTAGCTTTTCGCTTGCCGGCCTACTCGCCACTCTTACATGGAACGTTCGCTGAAAGTTCCCGCGGCTTTAACTGACAATGAACAGGCGAGAAGTACCGAACTCTGCATTCCAATTGGTTACTCGCTTATTCTCCTTGCTCGAAGATGAAATATTTTCATCCGCCCACATCGCATCGCTTGTACAGTACTCGCCTGCCAGTCTCGCTGGAACACATCGACATTATTCGCTGAGCGAGTAACTACTAACGACGTGTGTGTACGGCCATTTTTCCTGGCTTCCTCATTGGCAGGAAATGAATGAAAATGAAGATACAGCTGTCTTTGGACATAGGACAAATATTCAGGCACACTACAGTAGGCTAAGCTTTGCTTCTTGCCTGCGCCATTGTTGTTATGCTGCTGGTCGTTGCGGAAGACGTAGAATTCCACTACAATTGTATATTTCCTCCTAAAGAACGCAGAAGTGTGTTAAACATCTATAGATACTCAAAATCTCACCTATGCCTTTTTTACAGCTCAACACAGCACGTCTCGTCCGCCGCTTTTTGAATAAGCACGACACAGCTCAATCTTTAAGCTAAAAGTGGTGGCCGACCGCGCTGTGTCGAGCTGTAGGCCTACCACAAAACCGGCAGTGGAAAAGAGACACAAGAGGCACTAAATCCCATCCAATTTAAAATTTAAATTCTACTGATTTCTATGCCCATAAATCTACTGAAATTCAATACCTTTTTACTTGCAAATTCTCATCCCAAACTGCCCAATCTGGCAACCCTGGTGCTGTTGCTACGTTGCCAGATATTTACAGTTGAGGACGATATTATTAGCAGAGGGAGTAGAGACAGAGAGGTTCCATTGGCCCATTGTTTCCTGGTTCTATTATTGGGGGGGAAATCCCCCTTTAGGCAGACCTAGGCAGACCTGAGGACTGTTCTATTCAATGCTAGGAGCATTATGACACGGCCCTTTAGGCAGACCGGAACCTGGTCATGTTAGGTGCCCATAAAAACCTATTATGTTGGCATATCTCTATACTTAAAGAATCTCTGCTATTAGTCCCCCTCCTGAAATTAGACATCTCTCTTGATTTCTCAGTGAGAATGAACATTATGAACCGTTTCTGTTATTCTGGAAACAAATACACTGGTGGAGATAATGTCCAATGAGTTTGGATTTTTCCATTTTCACAATGAGTTTAAACAAAAAAGGGTAGAAATGGCAAGGACAAAATGATTAGCCCCCTTATCATTAATAGTCAATAGAGTGCCATTTAAGAACCAAAACTGACATCAGGCACTTTGATTAGTTGTTAACTATGTTGGTGTATTTGTTTCAAGGATAACAGAAGCGGTTCATAATGGTCATTCTCACTGAGAAATCAAGAGAAATGTCTAATTTCAGGAGGGAAGCTAATAATATCGTCCTCAACTGTATATATATATATATATATATATATATATATTAGGGGGTGTGTGCCTTTATTGTTTGAAAGGACAGTGGATAACAGACAGGAAATGGCTAGGAGAGAGAGATCCCAGGGGAAGTATCCGGAAATTACCTGGGCTGGGAATCGAACCCTGGTCGCCCGCACAGCAACTCAGTGCCCAGCCGACGCTAGAGCCACGGCTGGGCCAACATCGGGCCAGATCTGGTCTGCGTCGGACTATCTCCGGATAGCCTGATAATCATCAACTTTCAAATCTCTTCGAGACTTGGTCTGATCAAGAGCATAACAATTAACATTTCCAAAATGGCATGGTTGACCAGCCTCCATTGGTTTGCTAATGGTTGTTCGGCTCCTGAATAAGTGGGAGGAGTTCCCGATTTTTTGGGAGCTCAGAAAGTACTTGTATTGCTCTTGACCTGACCAGTGTTGCCAGATTGGGCGTTTACCCGTCTAATTGAGCTGCTTGGGATGGCCGTCTGCGGGTTAAAATGGGAAAACCTTTTTCGTGCAGTTTTATGCCCATAGAAATCAATACAATTTTGTTGAAATTGGGCAGAATTTAGCTCTTTTTGGCAGTTTTTGAGAACCTTTTAGGCGGGATTTGATCAGACACATCTGGCAACACTGTGACTAGTAGCAGCGCTGAAGGTGTTGCGTCACTAGGAGGGCACGGCCTGGCCATCTCCTGAGCCTGCGGTGAAATTGACGCCTTTTGGTCTCATCACACTGTATCCACTTGCTCAGAACTCTACCGTCAGGCGATAATGAGCTATAATCCCTCAGGACAACACACACACACACACACACACACACGCACGCACGCGCACACACACACACACACACACACACACACACACACACACACACACACACACACACACACACACACACACACACACACACACACACACACACACACACACACACACACACACACACACCCAAGGCAGTACAGACTGAATCAATAGATGGCAGGACATTTACTTTCTGAAGCAGCGTTGTTGTCTGCCTCGTGCCTAGGGTGGGTAGCGATACAAGAAGCTAATTAAAACCTCAATTTAACCGAATTGATTTTTTTATTAAATCCTGTTTTTCAGCCTGTTTCCAAAACTGTCAATCATAGTCTTTGGAAATATAAAGACAGCTCAATTTGAGCTACCCGTGCTCAAACAGGACCACTCGTTATTTCAATCAAATGTTTAAAATACAACATGCAACTCAACAGGACTGTCATCCACACATTGTCCACTTCTCACCAGCTGGAGGTGGCACTGCATAATCGTGGTCCAGTTTAGCTGCCTAAAGCGGCGTACACACACAAAGCTAGCTTTTCGCTTGCCGGCCTACTCGCCACTCTTACATGGAACGTTCGCTGAAAGTTCCCGCGGCTTTAACTGACAATGAACAGGCGAGAAGTACCGAACTCTGCATTCCAATTGGTTACTCGCTTATTCTCCTTGCTCGAAGATGAAATATTTTCAACTCGGGATCCGCCCACATCGCATCGCTTGTACAGTACTCGCCTACTCGCCTGCGAGTCTCGCTGGAACACATCGACATTATTCGCTGAGCGAGTAACTAGTAACAACGTGTGTGTACAGCCATTTTTCCTGGCTTCCTCATTGGCAGGAAATGAATGAAAATGAAGATACAGCTGTCTTTGGACATAGGACAAATATTCAGGCACACTACAGTAGGCTAAGCTTTGCTTCTTGCCTGCGCCATTGTTGTTATGCTGCTGGTCGTTGCGGAAGACGTAGAATTCCACTACAATTGTATATTTCCTCCTAAAGAACGCAGAAGTGTGTTAAACATCTATAGATACTCAAAATCTCACCTATGCCTTTTTTACAGCTCAACACAGCACGTCTCGTCCGCCACTTTTTGCTTTTTGAATAAGCACGACACATCTCAATCTTTAAGCAAAAAGTGGTGGCCGACCGCGCTGTGTCAAGCTGTAGGCCTACCACAAAACCGGCAGTGGAAAAGAGACACAAGAGGCACTAAATCCCATCCAATTTAAAATTTAAATTCTACTGATTTCTATGGCCATAAATCTACGGAAATTCAATACCTTTCTACCTGCAAATTCTCATCCCAAACTGCCCAATCTGGCCACCCTGGTGCTGTTGCTACTTTGCCAAAGCGTACCCACCGGATTTGGTGCAACTCAACTAATGGATGCTAAAAGGACCATAAAGTGGTCTTATGTCTCATGACAATACCATAATAATTGGTTGTAATGAAATATAACAAACACCATAGCTACTGTCATCAAGTATTTTGAATAATTATTCGAACTACAAACCCCAACTCCGGTGAAGTTGGGACGTTTGGTAAACTGTGAATAAAATCAAAATGCTATCATTTTCAAAACATTCAAACCATTCATTAGATGGAGAATAGTGAAAAGACAACATATTAAGTGTTAAAATCAAGAAAAAATATTGTTTTGGGGGACATATAGTTGAGGACGATATTATTAGCCTCCCTCCTGAAATTAGACATCTCTCTTGATTTCTCAGTGAGAAGGAACATTATGAACCGTTTCTGTTATTCTGGAAACAAATACCCTGATGGAGATAATGTCCAATGAGTTGAATTTGGATTTTTCCATTTTCACAATGAGTTTAAACAAAAAAGGGTAGAAATGGCAAGGACAAAATTATTAGCCCCCTTATCATTAATAGTCAATAGAGTGCCATTTAAGAACCAAAACTGACATCAAGCACTTTGATTAGTTGTTAACTATGTTGGTGTATTTGTTTCCAGGATAACAGAAACGGTTCATAATGGTCATTCTCACTGAGAAATCAAGAGAAATGTCTAATTTCAGGAGGGAAGCTAATAATATCGTCCTCAACTGTATATATATATATATATATTAGGGGGTGTGTGCCTTTATTGTTTGAAAGGACAGTGGAGAACAGACAGGAAATGGCTAGGAGAGAGAGATCCCAGGAGAAGTATCCGGAAATTACCGGGGCTGGGAATCGAACCCTGGTCGCCCGCACAGCAACTCAGTGCCCAGCCGACTCTAGAGCCACGGCTGGGCCAACATCGGGCCAGATCTGGTCTGCGTCGGACTATCTCCTGATAGACTGATAATCATCAACTTTCAAATATCTTCGAGACTTGGTCTGATCAAGTGCATAACAATTAACATTTCCAAAATGGCATGGTTGACCCACCTCCATTGGTTTGCTAATGGTTGTTTGCCTCCTGAATAAGTGGGAGGAGTTCCCGATTTTTTGGGAGCTCAGAAAGTACTTGTATTGCTCTTGACCTGACCAGTGTTGCCAGATTTAATTTTTAATTTTTAATTTTTAATTTTTAAGATGCAGAGCTGATGACCCCATCATCATTTCACTACAATTACCATGTATGTGACAAATAAAAGTACTTGAACTTGAACTTGAACTTGAGATTGGGCGTTTACCCGTCTAATTGAGCTGCTTGGGATGGCCGTCTGCGGGTTAAAATGGGAAAACCTTTTTCGTGCAGTTTTATGCCCATAGCAATCAATACAATTTTGTTGAAATTGGGCAGAATTTAGCACATTTTGGCAGTTTTTGAGAACCTTTTCGGCGGGATTTGATCAGACACATCTGGCAACACTGTGACTAGTAGCAGCGCTGAAGGTGTTGCGTATCTAGGAGGGCATGGCCTGGCCATCTCCTGAGCCTGCGGTGATATTGACGCCTTTTGGTCTCATCACACTGTATCCACTTGCTCAGAACTCTACCGTCAGGCGATAATGAGCTATAATCCCTCAGGACAACACACACACACACACGCGCGCACGCACGCACGCACGCACGCACGCACACACACACACACACACACACACACACACACACACACACACACACACACACACACACACACACACACACACACACACACACACACACACACACACACACACACACACACACACACACACTCAGCACAACTCTTTTCCTTTGAGGTGCTTCAGCGTCATACTGTGTCTCTGTGTGCATACTGTGTGTGTGTGTGTGTGTGTGTGTGCGCGTGTGTGTGTGTCTTCGAAACAAGTTTACCTCTAATTGGTCTCTTACGTAACTGATGAGCCTTCAGTATTATTCAGGATTCTCCACTCTGCAAATGCACCACTTCCCATGCAGAGGCAGCTTGTGTGTGTGTGTGTGTGTGTGTGTGTGTGTGTGTGTGTGTGTGCGTGCGTGTGTGTGTGCGTGCGTGCGTGCGTGTGTGTGTTTGAAGAAAAGGAGTTAGGCTGATGAATTAGATTATATAGTCCAATTTAGCACCATCACCGTCATCCCAAACGCCCACATGCTATACGGACGCATGCACACACACGAGCAGACACGCACATATGCACGCACAAAAAGACACATGCACACAAACACACAGACACACACACACACGCACGTCCACACTGGGGAGCAGAGACAGCGGCATCATAGGTAGCACACACACACACACACACACACACACACACACACAAACACACACACACACACACACACGCACGTCCACACTGGGGAGCAGAGACAGCGGCATCATAGGTAGCACACACACACACACACACACATGCGCACACACCCACACACACGCACACACACACATAGACACTCACACACACAAACACACACTCACACACACACTCAATATTGTAGGGATGCATAAAGTGAATATCAGAATAACAGTATGAATTATGACTCCTATATGTTCTCTCTCTCTCTCTCTCTCTCTCTCTCTCTCTCTCTCTCTCTCTCTCTTTCTCAAGAGATAAGAAGACATAGCACGTGCACACAGCACATAGATGAAAAAAAACCTAGTTATGTAATGTATAATGAATCATTATTATGATCTCTGTCTCTCTATCTCTATCGCTCTCTCCCTCGCTCTCTAATTAATCATTTTGATCTCTCTCTCTCTCTCTCTCTCTCTCTCTCTCTCTCTCTCTCTCTCTCTCTCTCTCTCTCTCTCTCTCTCTCTCATGGCAAAGTTGGCCATTTGGCTGACCCGCAAGCAGAAAATGCTGAACCTGGTGTATGTAGACCCCTTAGAGTCTTAGATTCTTGGGAATGGCTAAAAGTCGCATCAAGGTGGAATACATGTATTATCACTTGGTCAATGATTTGGAGAAATGTTCAAACGTTTGGTGTGTGGGGGGTGTGTTGTGTGAGGTTGGGGGGGACGGAGAGCTGATTGTGAACATATAGGGGGGGTGTTGGTCTGCTTTTGGGCAGTGGCTGTACTTTGCTAATGTATGATGACTGAATGGTAAATAAAAGGCTTTTTAAAGGTCTCTCTCTCTCTCTCTCTCTCTCTCTCTCTCTCTCTCTCTCTCTCTCTCTCTCTCTCTCTCTCTCTCTCTCTCTCTCTCTCCCCCCCGGTGTCTCTCCACAGGGCGTGTGTGTGACCCAGAGGTTGAGCCCGTGCTCCACGTTGACCAATAGCACAGCTTCCCCTCCCGCCTGCAGCCCCTGCAGCACGCTGCCCCTCCCCCTCACCAGCACAGGCCACGCCCCCCTTACCAGCCCCACCTCCACGCTGGAGAGCAGAGACAGCGGCATCATAGGTACAGTAGCACACACACATGCATGCACACACTCGTGCACACACACACACACGCACGCACTGGAGAGCAGAGACAACGGCATCATAGGTAGCACACACGCACACATGCACACACACACATGCACGCACGCACACACACGCGCGCGTGCACTCACACACACACGTACGCACACATGCACACTCACATGTGCACACAAACATAGACACACATGCATACACATGGCCATGGCGCCACGTCGTTCGGTCCTACCTATCTGGTAACTCCTGCTCCTGTGCAACTCTTTTAACTTATTTTTATGGAATTTGACCATATTTATTTTGTAATTTTGTTACATTCATGACCGCATGTATGGAAAGCACTTTTAAGTGCTGTCTACAGCGTCAATGTAAAGGTGCGTCAATGTAAAAGTTTGATTAATTTCACCGTGGTGTCCAGTTCAATTGATAGCGGTAATGGAATTACTATGGAGACGAAATGCGCATTCCGGCCGGGAGTCGTTGGAGGAAAAAATGGATCCGACGGCACTTCTTTCCCATGTCAGCGGATATTTACGGGACTTTTGTACATCTTGGTGAACGGCAAGTGCGAGGATGCCGTTTTTGTCACCCTGCGAGCGCAATTCATCCAACCCGGAAGAGCGCTTCCCCCCTCCAGGAGACTGCGGCTGTCTACGGTCGTTAGACTACTGTCTGCGTCTATGTAGACCTCCTTGGTCTGCGTTGATCTACGCCTCCACACAGGATTCCACCTTCTCAGCTATGGACTGGACAATTACCCTACTCTATTTGTTTGTTTGTTAGTCTTTCTGCACTATGGAGTTAACCAGAACTGTCATTTCACTGCAAGCTAGACCACAAGGTTAGGGTTGTATGTGACAAATAAATTACTCTTACTCTTCTTACTCTTCTATACACACACACACAAGCATGCACACATGCACACACCCTCTCTCTCTCTCTCTCTCTCTCTCTCTCTCTCTCTCTCTCTCTCTCTCTCTCTCTCTCTCTCTCTCTCGCTCTCTCTCTCTCCTTCTCCCTCTAATTTTGGGCAGTGGCTGTATTGTGATAATGTATGATGGCTAAATGGTGTTAAATAAAGACATTTTAAATCTCTCTCTCTCTCTCTCTCCCTCTTTCTCTCCCTATGCCATTCACTCTCCCTCCGCCCCACTGTTCCTGCCTCTCTCTCTCTCTCTCTTCCCCTCTCTCTCTATCCCTCCATCTCCACAGCGACCCTGACCAGTTACTCAGAGAGTGCGGACCGCAGCAGCAGCAGCGGAGGCAAGTACAGCAGCAGCAGCAGCAGCGGTGGCGATGCTGGAGGCGGTAGTCGTGGCAACATGAAGCTGTGGCATTCGCAGCGCTCCACGCTGGACTCGGGCCTGTACCGATTGGACGAGAACATGGCCGCCTCCTCCTGCAGCCTCAACAAGGTGCCCATTGGACGCTCGCTCGAGGCCGACCACGCCCACACCTACGCCGGCCCCACGCAGCCCTACCTCACGCCGCGGCCCAACTCTGTCGCTGGTGAGTCAGACTGCTGTCATTTTATTAAGGAAAGGAGGTCACTTGCTCTCTAGCTTTCTTGGTGCTCACAGTCTGGGAGTGTATTCAGTTTGGATCAAGCTGGTCCACTTCAAAGGAGACTGGGCCAAGGACGACTGGAGCACACAGGATATGTTTTTCTGATTTTATTGTGGTGCGAGCATGACTAACGTTTCGAAGCAGTGTGTCTTCATCAGAGTCAAACCATACTGGTGTTACTGCAAAGAATGGTTTGACTCTGATGAAGACACACTGCTTCGAAACGTTAGTCATGCTCGCACCACAATCAGAAAAACATATCCTGTGTGCTCCAGTCGTCCTTGGCCCAGTCTCCTTTGAAGTGGACCAGCTTGATCCATGCTGTCATTTTATATTGTTTTCATAATTGTACCGCAGATGACCATGAGTTACCCAGATGAACCTCATGAAGAAAACGAGTATTTTTTGGTTCAACGTTCTGGTTCCTGAACATTAAAATTTAACCAAGAAGCTGGTTTGAGATTAGGTATACAGGCGTTATAGCCAAGGCCATGATCTCTCTCTCTCTCTCTCTCTCTCTCTCTCTCTCTCTCTCTCTCTCTCTCTCTCTCTCTCTCTCTCTCTCTCTCTCTCTCTCTCTCTCTCTCTCTCTCTCTCTCTCTCTCTCTTTTCACTATATACATTGTACAGTATATCCCATTCTACTCCTCACTCTTAACTTTCACTCTCCGTTTCTCTCTCACACCTTTTCTCCCTCTATCACTCTCATCACTGTCATCCATGACATCTTTCTTCCTCAAAAAGCCTGCTGTCATCGTCTCCTCTCCTCTCCTCCCCTCCCTTGTCCTCTCCTCTCCTCTCCTCTCCTCTCCTCCCCTCCCTTGTCCTCTCCTCTCCTCTCCTCTCCTCTCCTCTCCTCTCCTCTCTTCTCTTCTCATCCTCTCCTCTCTTTCCTTCTTTGATCGCTCCCTCTTCTTTCCTGTGAGACTTGATGCACAGTCATCTCTCTAAATTGTTCCTCCCACTCTTGTTCCATTTACCTCTCTCTCTGTCTCTCTCTCTCTCTCTCTTTCTCTGTCTCTCTCTCTCTCTCTCTCTCTCTCTCTCTCTCTCTCTCTGTCTCTCTCTCTGTCTCTCTCTGTCTCTCTCTCTCTCTCTCTCTCTCTCTGTCTCTCTCTCTGTCTCTCTCTGTCTCTCTCTCTCTCTCTCTCTCTCTCTCTCTCTCTCTCTCTCTCTCTCTCTCTCTCTCTCTCTCTATCTCGCTATGATATCTCTCTCGCTCTCTTGCTCTCTCGCTTCGTGAGCTGTGATGGTGATGCATCGGCATGCAGTGATGACGACGGATAAATGACTGTTGTGCAGTAGCTCCCTTCTCTTCTCCCCTCTCACCTCCTCTTCTCCTCTGCTCTCCTCTTCTCTTTTCTTCTTGTCTCATCTCTTTTCTTCTTCTCATCTCTCTTCTTCTTGTATTGTCTCATCTGTTCTAGTCTGTTCTGTTCTAGTCTGTTCTGTTCTCTCCTCTTCTCTCCTCTTCTCTTCTCTTCTCTTCTCTTCTCTTCTCTTCTCTTCTCTTCTCTTCTCTTCTCTTCTCTTCTCTTCTCTTCTCTTCTCTTCTCTTCTCTTCTCTTCTCTTCTCTTTTCTTCTCTTCTCTTCTCTTCTCTTCTCTTCTCTCTTGTCTTCTCCTCTACTCCCCTCTCTTCTCTTCTCTTCTCTTCTCTTCTCTTCTCTTCTCTTCTCTTCTCTTCTCTTCTCTTCTCTTCTCTTCTCTTCTCTTCTCCCTTGTCTTCTCCTCTTCTCCCCTCTCTTCTCTCCTCTTCTCTTCTTTTCTTTTCTTTTCTTCTCCTCTCTTCTCTTCTCTTCTCTTCTCCTTTCTTTGCCTTCCTCGTCTACTCTACATCTACTTTTCCACTTCCTCTCCTCTCCTTTATTCGTCTCCTCTCCTCTCCCCTTGTCTACAAGGGCTTTTGATTGCAACATTGTCTGAGCAATCAGAAGCTCTTCTTGTGCAGGGAACACTATGATGACAAGAGAGCAGACAAGATGAAAAAGGACACACGCACAAACACACACACACGCACACACGCGCATGCGCGTGCACACACACACACACACACACACACACACACACACACACACACACACACACACACACACACACACACACACACACACACACACACACACACACACACACACACAGACACACACACACAGACTATCCCCTATCCTCTACGCACCTTTTTGTTTTACATTCGAGTCCAGATGCTGCTGTCTATCCAAGTAACCTGTTCGTCGGTGGCAGACATTGTTCATTCCTTCATTTATGTAATCAAAACTATTATCAGAAACCAATTTAGCAGCTGTGGTTGGCTGCCTTGCAGAGGTGAGGCAACCCAAATTTGATCCCTGCATATTCTAGAGATGCATCCAGAAATGAAGAGTTCAGATGCAAAACCTCCTAAGTGCCTTTTCAGAAAATAATCCTGATTCATTTTTATTCACTACAAAGCTATCAAAATTGCATTTTTTTTTTAATTTATGTAATATAACTATTTATATATCTTATCAAGTACATGAATGTAAACCAAACCAACAACTGGGTTCTCTAAAAATATAGCCTAGACGTGCAGGTCTTCAGAAATGGAGTTAGGGGGTTAGGGGTTGCATCTGAACTCTTCAAAAATACTATATACTTGTATACTACTTACTTATACTACTTACTTCTGTATACTACTTAATTCTCACATCTGTATTAGAGTTTAAAAACCCTCTTGATCCAGCCGTAGTGTGGCATTGAGAAGGATACAGCTGAGGGGATGGGGGTTCTCAGTTACAATTGGAGGGAATTAGCTTATTTTATTTCCACAGTATTAAGGGGGGTGTACTAAGGCAGGCTTTTGATGCGCTCAAGGGCGACATGATCACAGACAACATAGCAGATCTAAAGTGCACAAGACATATACAGAACAACAAGTGCAGATGCTAAGTAGAGTCAGTTTTTTTAAGTGCAGTAGCCCACATTCACATCATATTAAAGAGTCTGACCCAGGACCGCAGCAGCTCAAGCATCAGTGCAGTAGATAGTCCATCAGTGTCACTCACCAATGATAAATGTTCAGTTATTATTTATTACTTCATCACTTCACTTCACTTCACTAATTCACTTCACTAATGTCAGTCCTGTATATGTCTATGTCATTTCATTGTATAGAGAGAGAGAAATGTCATTTCAATTTCCCTGTATGACCCGTATATATGAAGAAACTGACAATAAAAGCTGACTTGACTTGACTTGATAAGTAACGGAAGAGAAGAGTCTTTACTTGCTTCTTGAAGGTTGAAAGAGACTAGGTAGTAGACTAGTCTTGCTGCCCTGCAGGGAGATTGTTCCACCACTGAGGAACAATGACAGAGAACAGTCCTGACTGGGATCGCTTAGACTCGAGCGAGCAGGCGGCAGGAAGAACAAAGCGGGCGTCCTCTCTCCAACCTCCTCTGTGTCCTCAGTTCAGAGATGCCGGTATCGATCTCGATCTCTGATGACATGCTGCTCAAACACCTCTGACTACCCATAATCCCCCTCTCCGTGTCACATGATCCATGCCAGACAGGATGCCAGAGAGATGCTGGCCACCCAAACACCCATCTGTTGGTGCCGCTATAAAAAGATGACGGATGGAAACCATCCTCAGAGAGAGAGACAGAGAGAGAGAGAGAGAGAGAGAGAGAGAGAGAGAGAGAGAGAGAGAGAGAGAGAGAGAGAGAGAGAGAGAATGGGAGAGAGAGAGAATGAATGGGAGAGAGAGCCAGTGACAGAGAGACAGGTGGATGAAAATCAACCTCAGAGAAGTCTCATTGTGTCACCACCAGACAGTGTGCATGCGGACTGGAGACTGGAGTAGACTGATATAGTCGGTTGCACTGGTTTGGGTTTCATATCTGTCCAGATTGAGAGCGAGCAGGCCTGTCTAAATAAAGCAGCAGTTTCAGAAATAAGGCCAATGGGTTATATTGTATTGTATTCATGCAGACAAATGGGACCCACTATTGGCATTTGCTTACAGGATGTGGTACAACAGACAGACAAACAGACGCGGGTTTTTTGTTTGTTTGTCTGACTCTCATCTCTTTTTCAGTCTGTCTGTCTGCCTGTCTGTCTGTATGTATGACTGGCTGCCTATCTATCTATCTATCTGTCTATCTATCTGTCTGTCTGTCTGCCTGTCTGTCTGTCTGTCTGTCTGTCTGTCTGTCTGCCTGTCTGTATGACTGGCTATCTATCTATCTATCTATCTATCTATCTATCTATCTATCTGTCTATCTGTCTGTCTGTCTGTCTGTCTGTCTGTCTGTCTGTCTGTCTGTCTGTCTGTCTGTCTGTCTGTCTGTCTGCCTGTCTGTATGACTGGCTATCTATCTATCTATCTATCTATCTATCTATCTATCTATCTATCTATCTATCTATCTATCTATCTATCTATCTATCTATCTATCTATCTATCTTCACTTTGACTTCATAGCTGGCAAGTGACGATGTACAGAGTTCCAGACTCTGGTGCAGCCAGTACTAGAATCGTAATAGAGTTCCAATCAGCAAATTTTATCACCACATCCAAAACCGTAAATAAAATAAAAAAAACAATGTGTTTTTGCAAAGGATAAAATGTTTGTGAGACTTCTCCATCAGTCAGAGTTCACTGATGTACCTGAAAGGGTCTTTGTCAGTGTTCCCTTACTTACTCTGAGACATATTGGAGCTGTCCTTGGACATTCCCCATCCCTGTGTAAGCGGCATAGCTGGATTGGCCATAAGGCATACAGGGCATTTGCACAGTGGTGGACTGTTGATGATTTTGGCCTGGTCCACCCCAATGTAGTGGTATCCTCATAAGTGTTGCCAGATTGGGCTGTTTCCCGCCCAATTGGGCTGCTTAGGATGGCCGTGTGCGGGTAAAAATGGCATTTAGCAGAAAAACCCGCCCAATTTTTGCCATAGAAATCAATAGAATTGGGCGGGATTTTATGCTTCTAGGCGGGTTTTGAGCATTTTTTGGGCTGGAAATCATCA
>NC_085873.1:37420356-37425356 GCF_034702125.1 Engraulis encrasicolus | reverse complement strand
AACACATCTCAACCAGGGGTGCCAATAATTATGGAGGGCACTGTATATATTAGAAGACTGCTACACTGGTACTGCTTAGTGACAGATGTCATTTCATTGCATTGTATACAGTACACACACGCACGCACGCACGCACACACGCACGCACGCACGCACGCACGCACGCACACACGCACGCACACACACACACACACACACACACACACACACACAGTTTCCCAGAAATAGTAAAAGCTAAGAACAAAGTGACAAGTCAACACACGCACACACGCACGCACGCACGCACGCACACACACACACACACACACACACACACACACACACACACACACACACACACACACACACACACACACACACACACACGTACGCACGCACGCACACACACACACACACACACACACACACACACACACACGTACGCGCACACACACACACACACACACACACACACACACACACACACACACACACACAAGCATACAAGCAGCAACCCCTAAAAGCACTAGATTTAAAATGACGAGCAAAACAAAAATCAATATATTTCAGCCGTATATATAGTATACTCCAGACTTGGGTACACCTGTCAGAGTTATTTCCCTCCCTCACTGTTGCAAAGCGTCCCGGCGGTGAGAGCCAAGACAGGGAGAGAAATTGGAAATTTGAAAAAGCAGAGAGTGGTTTGACAGGAAACAAAGTGAATTCGCAACTGGTGTGCTTTTCACAACGTTGAACCAGAGATTCTTTAAGTATAGATATGCCAACATAATAGGTTTCTATGGGCACCTGGCGTGACCAGGTTCCAGTCTGCCTAAAGGGGCGTGTCATAATACTCCTAGAATGAATAGAACAGTCCTTAGGTCTGCCTAAAGGGGGATCCCCCCCCTTGAGACAGTAGAACCCGGAAACAATGGGCCAGCGGAACCTCTCTCTTATCTACTCTCTCAACATTGAACCCTCACCACTGGGGTGCTAGGTGTAACTATGGGGAATATACACTGCACATGGTTCTGTAATATCCATCCATGCCAAGCCCACTGGCGGAATTCTGTTGTTTCAGTATCATGGCAACTACGTACTACTATTACTACTACTGAGATTCTATCATAACAATACCATGGCAACCCCACCATTTTGGTTCTGTAACAACTATTGGCACTGCACTGGGTTATATTTGAGTCATATAATAACACTGTGTCTTAACTGCAAATGACATGGCCGACTGAAAACAATAACAACCGTTCCAATGCATTATTTCCTGTTGGACTGTCCTAACACCTGAATGCGACTAAAGCCGCGTGCCAAGTTGTGTAGCATATGCAACTCTCTAACTCTCTAACGGTAGGGCACTGGGCTGCTACGTTGGCGACCCCAGGTTAAATTCAGGCCCAAGTCATTTGCCAATTCTGCCCCATCTCTCTCTCTTTCCCCACTCTTCTCCCCCAAAAAAGGACACTGTAATTACATGAACACACTGAATGTGAGTGACAACAGTAAGTGACTTTGTGTGGACGAGATAATGACAATGTGTTTTGGGTGACAAGAGGCAGTTTGGGCATTATGAACGACATGTTTGTAGTTGACCTTCAGAGAACATTATGGTAATGAGCTGATAACATGATGACAGCTGCAGAAGCCAATACCAATAGGAACGTTGGAATGCTTGCAATCTACAAACCCCAACTCCGGTGAAGTTGGGACGTTTGGTAAACAGTGAATAAAATCAAAATGCTATCATTTTCAAAACATTCAATCTATTCATTAGATGGAGAATAGTGAAAAGACAACATATTAAGTGTTAAAACCGAGAAAAAATATTGTTTTGGGGGACATATGTACTCATTTCTAATTTGATAAATCCAACACGTCTCAAAAGAGTTGGGGCGGGGACAATAAATGGCAGCAAATGTCGAGGAAGACTAAAAACAAAACAAAAGACAACACTTAACAGTTAAATACATTAACTGATGAGATGATTTTATATAAAAAAACTGTGTTAATTCCTATCTTGGACATGATTTCACCAGCTTAAATGGTGGGTGTATTCCTTGTCATGTTTTGCCATGTTTTCCTTTCTGTAGTGCTTACAGTGTGACAGGTCTTGACCAAAAGCCCACCATTTTATCACCTGCTGGTCCTTATGATGGAGCCAAACTGTTAAAACATAGTAGAGAATGCAATTTGACCTTACTATGTGGCAGTAATTGAAGATCTCCCTTCAAAATATAATGCATGAGTGGCTTTTTATGCTGTTTAAAACCCATGTATACCATTCAGCACTGTATTTAACTCTACAGATGAGTGAGAACATCTTAACCAATGCACTACTGCACCCGCATGCCATCATGGAGGCTGACTTTTGAAGTTAGCACTAACACAAGTTGGATGGTCCATTTTCACTGTAGCACAGGATGTGCAATGCTCTATTATTGTCAAAAAGAATGGACTTCTACAACTTCTGCTGACTTCTGTAAGCAAAGGACAGTTTCACATGTCTTCTGGGTCTATTTCAAGTGAGCTCAGGTGCTTAGGAGAATGTTACACCCCTGTATCATTTGCACGCATGAAGCATTCTTAATATGGTCAATTTTCAATAGCTCTAATTCCTGGAGTGCTAGAGTGAGACTACAGCCAATATATATTTCATGATGTCATGAACCTATACAATGATTTTAGTAACAAAAATATGTCTTATATACACTCAATCGTGGTAAATCAAAGGGAATTCAAAAATGTATGTAATAACTATGGTAATTATTCCCTTTGCATCTTTAATTCTGAGTGACTCAGCCTCTCTGTGATGATCTTATACCGGGACACCTATATTGTCCATCAGTACAATTCATTTTGAAATGTTCTTCTTTGTTGTTTTATCTTATTTGGATGTTTACTAAATTTCACTGATCCCCGTCCCAACTTATTTGAGACGTGTTGGATTTATCAAATTAGAAGTGAGTACATATGTCCCCCAAAACAATATTTTTTCTCGGTTTTAACACTTAATATGTTGTCTTTTCACTATTCTCCATCTAAAGAATAGATTGAATGTTTTGAAAATGATAGCATTTTGATTTTATTCACTGTTTACCAAACGTCCCAACTTCACCGGAGTTGGGGTTTGTACACGCAACCATAAGGTTACTTTACATTACATTTCATTACATTACATTTGCCTGACGCTTTTTTTGACCAAAGCGACTTAGAAAGCGAGGACATAATCATAGCCGACATCACCAGTAGACACAGTGCACAGGTATATAGGCTAAAGAACAACAAATGCAGATAAGTAGGGTTCATTTTTTGTTTTTAATACATAACACAGGGTTAAGTAGAGTTCATACACATGCACACACATCAGCTCAAGCATTAGTGTAGTAGATAGTCACGGAAGAGAAGAGTCTTTACTTGCTTCTTGAAAGCTGAGAGAGATGTGCCTAGTCTTGCTGCCTCTGGAAGGCCGTTCCACCATTGAGGAACAACAACAGAGAACAGTCTTGCCTGGGATCGCTTAGAGCAGGGGTGTCAAACTCAAATTGACCGAGGGCCAAAATCAAAATCTGGTACGAAGTCGCGGGCCGAACTCAACAATTATTATTTTTTAAATTGACTAAAATAGTGCATGCATGCACTTCATACTAATGTTAAATTTCACATAAACTCTTTCCCATCATATTTGTAAGTTAAAATGCACATCCTGTGACACAGCGAATTTCATGTTCAAATCATTGCGCTATACATTAATGGTGTATGTGGGACAACTGTAATACACATTGGAAATGATCTGGCGGGCCAAATAAAATGGCTCCGTGAGCCAAATTCGGCCCCCGGGCCTGAGTTTGACATCCCTGGCTTAGCCCCTTAAGATGCGGCTTTATACATTTGTTGTTACCAGTATGGTAATGACCAAGTCGTGGTGCATTACTAAAGGGCCTGTGTTGTGTCATAGTATTGTAGTGCTATGGTAGGTACATTTCAATGACTATTACAGCGTGCCACTGGAGGTACGGCGCGCATTAAGGGGCTACAGCGAGCAGGCGGCAGGGCCAGACGGAGCGTAGTACTCTTCCAGAAACATAAGGCTTTAGGGTCAAAGACGTCCAAAAAGGAATTGTCATTCAGTGTAACGGATACCTTCTGCTGACTGTAACTGTAAGAAACATGACTCTTTTTATTTTATTTTTTTCCAGCGAATTCATGAAAGCCTCGGCTGTCATTCATTCACTTGAAACAATTTAAAAATCACGTTTTTTTTTACAGTCACAGTCAGCAGAAGGTATCCGTTACACTGAATGACAGTTCCTTTTTGGACGTCTTTGACCCTTTAGTGTGTCCTTCAGATTAGCTGGGGCCGTTCCTGCGACGGTTTTGTAGGCAAGGGTCAAGGGCTATGTGCGTGATCCGGGCGGCGATCGGTAGCCAGTGCAACTTGATGAATAGAGGAGTGGCATGGGTCCTTTTGCGTCGACTGAATACCAAACGAGCCACCGCATTCTGGAACATCTGCAGTGGTTTTAACACACATGCAGGTAGACCTGCCAGGAGGGAGCAGTAACAATCCTAGGCTACTTTGCCGCTATTTCCTCTAAAATATTTCAGCGCAGAGTAGTGATGTAAACAATGATTGATTCGGCTATGCAATCCAATGCGGGGCATGGACGATCCAGAATCGATCCGGCAAGTTCCAGACTCGATCCGGCAATTTTTTTAAGTTTCAATTACTTCCATGGATAATTCGGGTGCAAATGAATGTTAAATTAAATAAAAGCACTTCAAAACATTGCAAGATTGATACAGACTGATACAGTAGACAGCCAATAAATTGTTGCTCAGTATCTGACTACTTGTATTGCCTCATTATGACTGATTAAACATTTGCTTTGCTCTCAGTAGAAATGTAATGCATTGCCATGCATTGTAGAATTGAATCGGACCGGATCGCATAGAATCGAATCGAATCGCTACCTCCCGAATCGTGATCAAATCGGATTGTGAGGGCAGTG
>NC_085873.1:37402856-37407856 GCF_034702125.1 Engraulis encrasicolus | reverse complement strand
ATGAAATCATGGTTTACCATGGTCGATTTTTGTAAGGGTACCATAGTCGCTGGTAAGCACTATAGTTACGAAACAAAAACTAAGAAGATGGACTGACCTTGATCTCACTGATATCACAGAGTTTTTCACCTTGTTATATATCAAACCAATTCCCACCGATTTAGATTCAACAAGGAATTAATAAAGCTCCTAGAGTCTCTGTTGAGTCATTATTTTTCTCAACATGATCATCATCGTAAAATAGTTTGGGTTTCAGTTCTGAATACATAATGTTGCCGTAATTATGAAGGTAATCACCCTCACTGTCGGTGGCTGTGAAATAAGAATACATGCACAATTAAGTGAAAGTGAAAGCCCATTGGGAAACTCCAACTCCCATTGTCATTGTGACATAGCACTCCACAGCCCACAAGTGAACACTGCACACTGCACACAATGGAATTGCATTTATGCCTCACCAGTGCAAGGGGGCAGCCCTCAATGGCGCCTCAAGGTAGCAGTGTGGCGGGACGGTACCATGCTTACGATACTTCAGTCATGAAGTAGGATGGGGGAGAGCACTAGTTAATTACTCCCCCCACCAACCTGGCGGGTCGTGAGTCGAACCAGCAACCTTTGGGCTGACACCCTAACCGCTTACCCATGACTACTACTCGGATTGCACTACAGCAGGGGTGGGGAACCTATGTCTCTAGGCCTTGAGGCCATTTTATCTGGCTCCCAATATAATTTTATTGTTATGCAGCTTCACATGAAATATGACAAAGGTATTTTGTAAAGGAATCTTAAAAATTACATTTTCAATACAGTTAAGTTATATGTTGGGGACCTAGCTGAGCAGGTGGGGTCTGTTTTAAAGGTGGCTGCCTTCAATGTAGGCCTAAAGTGCAGGGGGAAATCCTGGTTAACAAAAAACGTAGTCGAACCATGCTAAAAAAAAAAAGAAATGAAATCATGGTTTACCATGGTCGATTTTTGTAAGGGTACCATAGTCGCTGGTAAGCACTATAGTTACGAAACAAAAACTAAGAAGATGGACTGACCTTGATCTCACTGATATCGCAGAGTTTTTCACCTGGTTGTATATCAAACCAATTCCCTCCGATTTAGATCCAACAAGGAATTAATAAAGCTCCTAGAGTCTCTGTTGAGTCATTGTGTTTCTCAACATCATCATCAGAGTAAAATAGTTTGGGTTTCAGTTCTGAATACATAATGTTGCCGTAATTATGAAGGTAATCACCCTCACTGTCGGTGGCTGTGCAACAAGAACACATGCACTAAACACATGCACTAAAAGCTCTCAGAGAGCGCAGACCTCCGCCAAGGAAGCTGTGTGATAGAACATTTGACAATGTTACACCCTAAGTCTTGCTGCCTTCTTTTTGTTGAGTCCCCGCAATTCAATTTCTGGTCACTAGGGGCGTCTAGATATATAGGCCAGCAATGGTGAAGAATCTTTTAAAAAGTCCTGGTTCCGGTTCGTGATCCGGATCACCACCAGAATTTAATCACTTATCTTGGGTCATTAGCAACAACTCCAGAAAGTTTCGTCCAAATCCGTTGATTAGTTTTTGCGTTATGCTGCTGACAGAATCTTTCAGAAAGTCCTGGTTCCTGTTCGTGATCCAGATCACCACCAGAATTTAATCACTTGTTCCTTAGGTTATTAGCAAACAAACAAACAGACAGACAAACAGACAAACAGACAGACCTACCGAAAGCATTACCTCCTTGGCAGAGGTAATTACTACTCAGATAGATTGCACTAGAGCAGTGGTGGGGAACCTATGTCTCCAGGCATTTAGGCCGTTTTATCCGGCCCCCGATATGAGTTTAATGTTATGCAACTTCACATGAAATATAATTTTGTTAAGGAAGCTTAGACATTACATTTGCAATACAATTGCGTTATATTCAGGGGACCCAGAGAAGGTGGGGGTCTGTTTCAAAAGGTGGCTGCCTTCAATGTAAGCCTAAAGTGCAGGGGGAAATCCTGGTTAACAAAAACCTTGGCCTAACCATGCTAAAAAAAAAAACTTGAAATCATGGTTGACCATGGTCGGTTTTAGGTGTAAGGGTACCATGTTCGCAGGTATCCACTATAGTTCCAAATGTAACTAGTGCAGGATCAGGTTCCTGGACCCCGTTTCTCGAAAGCATTGTTGCTAACCAGTTAGCAACTTACTGGGTTTCCAATGGGAAATTGCATTGCAAGTAGGTAAGTTGGTAACGTAGTTAGCAGGCTTGTACGAAATTCCGAATGGAAAGAATTTCAATTCAAAATAATGCCATAATACGAACACTAGGTGGTGCCATTACCTTGAATTTCTTTGAATTTAATCTACACAACCCATTGAAAGTACATAGAACACCACCACCTAGTGTTCGTATTATGGCATTACTTTGAATTGGAATTCTTTCCATTCGGAATTTCGTACAAGCCTGGTAGTTAGGAACGATGTCGTAGAGAAATGCAACCCCTGGTCGGCCTGCAAACAGCTTAAGAAGAGGCCTGACAGGCATCTTAATATTCCAGTTGTAATATTGGTACTTTTAAATTCAGGGCAGTCAGGGAGATCAATTGAACTCTTCAAACAGATTAGAACAAAGGACACACAACATTTAGTGACACATCTGTGTGTGTGCGCGCGTGTGTGCGTGCCTACCTGTGTGTGTGTGTGTGTGTGTGTGTGTGTGTGTGTGTGTGTGTGTGTGTGTGTGTGTGTGTGTGTGTGTGTGTGTGTGTGTGTGTGTGTGTGTGTGTGTGTGTGTGTGTGTGTGTGTGTGTGTCTTCATGACTATCCCTTTGGTTGTGTTGGTGATAATCAGACAGTGTTTGTGTCAGTAGGTGTTTGTTTGTTTGTTTGTGTAGTGGTTGTGTAGCTTCACGCATGGATGTGTCCGTGTTCCCAGGCTATCTGTGATCGTGTCTGGTGTGTGTTCATTTCCTTGTGGTATTCAATGGGTGATGTCTGTTATTTGTGTGTTCATTTCCTTGTGGTATTCTATGGGTGATGACTAGTGTTTAATTGTGCTTTTTGGTGTTTTGCGTTTGACCTGAATGCTTAACGTGTAAAAAGTTTGTTTTTAGTCAGAGAAAAAAGTTATTATTTTCCCTTTATATGTAAGTTTTGTTTATGCACTTTTAAATGCTCTTTTTTTCTATATCCTTCTTGTTCTTTCCATCTCTCTATCCTTCCCTTTCTCTCTCTCCTCTTTCTCCCTCACTATTCATCCCCCATCCCTCTCCCCCCCTCTCTCTTTCCTTTCTCCCTCACTCTCCATCCCCCATCCCTCTCTCCCTATTCATCCCCCCATCCCTCTCTCTCTCTCTCCATCTCCCTCTCTCCCTCCATCCTCCATCCCCCCATCCCATCTCTCTCTCTCTCTCCTTTCTCCATCACTCTCCATCCCCCATCTCTCTCTCCCTATTCATCCCCCCATCCCTCTCTCTCTCTCTCCATCTCCCTCTCTCCCTCCATCCTCCATCCCCCCATCCCATCCCATCCCTCTCTCTCTCCTTTCTCCCTCACTCTCCATCCCCCATCCCTCTCTCCCTATTCATCCCCCCATCCCTCTCTCTCTCTCTCCATCTCCCTCTCTCCCTCCATCCTCCATCCCCCCATCCCATCTCTCTCTCTCTCTCCTTTCTCCATCACTCTCCATCCCCCATCTCTCTCTCCCTATTCATCCCCGCATCCCTCTCTCTCTCCTCCATCTCCCTCTCTCCCTCCATCCCCCCATTCCCCCATCCCATCCCATCCCTCTCTCTCTCTCCCATCCCATCCCTCTCTCCCTCCATCCTCCATCCCCCCATCCCATCCCATCCCTCTCTCTCTCCTTTCTCCCTCACTCTCCATCCCCCATCCCTCTCTCTCTCCATCATCTCCCTCTCTCCCTCCATCCCTCCATCCCATCCCATCCCTCCCTCTCTCTCTCTCCCTCCATCCTCCATCTCCTCATCCCATCCCTCTCTCTCTCTCCCATCCCATCCCTCTCTCTCTCCATCTCTCTCCCTCCATCCCTCTCTCTCTCTCTCTCCCTCCGCAGTGCGCTTCGCTCCGTACCGCCTGCAGGACATCACCCTGAAGCCCCTCCTCTTCGAGGTGCCCAGCATCACCATGGACACGGTCTTCACGGGCCGTGATTGGCTCTTCCAGGAGGTCGACGCCCAGCTGTGCGGCGCCCGGAGCCGCTCGGGCCAGTCGGCGCGCGGCGTGGTGATCGTGGGCAGCATCGGCTTCGGCAAGACGGCCATCGTCTCGCGCCTGGTGGCGCTCAGCTGCCATGGCAACCGCATGAGGCAAATCGCCTCCGACAGCCCCCACGCCTCGCCCAAACGTACGAGGGGGGCGCGGGGCGTTTGTGTGTGTGTGTGTGTGTGTAGGAGTGGTGTGGTGTGTAAAGATATGTGTGTCAGGAAGTGTGTGTGTGTGTGGGAGTGGCATGTTGTGTTGGGGCGTGTGTGTGTGTGTGTGTGTGTGTGTGTGTGTGTGTGTGTGTGTGTGTGTGTGTGTGTGTGTGTGTGTGTGTGTGTGTGTGTGTGTGTGTGTGTGTGTGTGTGTGTGTGTGTGTGTGTGTTGGTGTGTTTATCTGTACGTATGTGCGATCATTCACATGTCATCAAGTTTTACATAAAGTTTTACAGTTTACAGTTTATATAGGATACGTTTTGTCGTAAATGGCGAAAGTTAAATGTGTGATATGTCTGTGTTTAGATGGCGATGACGTACCCCTTTAGCAGCCCCACCCGTCTATATGTAGGCTACTGTATATTCATCTTTGTGTGTGTGTGCGTTCGTGCGTATGTGTGTGTCTGTGTGTGTGTGTGTCAGGGGTGAAACTTACATTTTTTCCCTACCAGTCACTAGCCATTTTTACCAGTAAAAGTGACTGGTGGGTTCAAAAATTTACCAGTCACCACTGAAATGTACCCGTCATTGGCAGGTGGACGGGTGCTTATTTCCATCCCTGGTGTGTGTGTGTGTGTGTGTGTG
>NC_085873.1:37350356-37395356 GCF_034702125.1 Engraulis encrasicolus | reverse complement strand
TGACAGATTTGGTTGGGGCACAATTTCATAACATTTTCTCCATTTCCTTTGCTAGTTTCGTGGTTCTTGGCCAAATATAGCAGCAGCAACTTTACTTTACTGACAGGTTATGGTTAGACATGGTTTTGGTCTGGTCACAGCAAAGCCTTTTTGTGTTTAGCTACAGAAATTTGCAGACACTGCAGGAAAACTGTGTGGACCTGCTCGTGTGACAGAAGTGTTTTTGTGGTATTGAGGACCACGACTTAACTTGCAAAGGCATCTCACCTCAATGCAGAATGCACTGATGTGAAATAAGTACACACTTTTATGATGCCAGTTTGTAATTTAAAAAAACAAACAACTACAACAACTAGTACCTAAAAATATCTTTATTTAAACAATGTTACCTAGCACACCCTCAGCTGTTCTAAGAATAATAGGGCATTTACTCACATACTCTAAAATGTTTTGAATTGTGTTATGTTGACATGTCATCATACTATGAATGGCAGAATCCAGAAAAAAGACAATAGTGCAATTCCTAAAGTATTGTTACCTGAATGCAAAATGCAAACACTAACCAAAACATTCCAGATACAGTTGCTTTTATATTTATTACGAATGCAAGAATTAAAAGGTCATAGTGGCAATGTAATGCATCAAACAAAACGTTTTTCTAGTTTGAACATGTTTACATATTAGGAATTCTCTGATGTCTTAAAAGATTATTACTAGGGGTCGACCGATACAGGTTTTTTATGGCCGATACCTGATTTCCGATACCCGATATTTGGGGCCGATATGGGTAAAAAAATTTTTTCAAAATGACAAATATTCCAGGTCTAAAGTTAAAAATTTACATTTCTTTAACATTATCAAATTGAGGTAGAATTTGTAGCATTTAAACACCCACTCTTACAATCAAGTAATGTCTAACAGTCAAGTAATACAAAAATAAAAGTGTCTTGGTGCTTTTAAAAAACCTGAATAACATAAAATAATAAATATTGGTATATCCTATTGGTAAATCCTTATTGGTAAATAATATATCGGTATGTCCTTAATTATTACTACCTGTAAAGCCCTTTCCACATGCATCCCGGCATGGATTCTCTGATGTTTTACAAGACAATGCTCAATTCCAAACTTCCCCAGTATGTGTTCTCTGATGTCTTACAAGATTACTTTGAATTGTAAAGGCCTTTCCACATGTAGTGCATGGGTAAGGTTTTTCCCCAGTATGGATTCTCTGATGGTATACAAGGCTGCTTTTAGCAGTGAAGCCCTTTCCACATGTAGGACAAAGATAAGGTGTTTGCCCAGTGTGGATTCTCTGATGTTGTACAAGATGACTTTGAATTGTAAAGGCCTTTCCACATGTAGTGCATGGGTAAGGTTTTTCCCCAGTATGGATTCTCTGGTGGGAAACAAGACCTTGTTGACATGTAAAGGCCTTTCCACATGTAGTACACTGGTAAGGTTTTTGCCCAGTATGGGTTCTCTGATGGCATACAAGACTGCTTTTAGCAGTGAAGCCCTTTCCACATGTAGGACACAGATAAGGTGTTTCCCCAGTGTGGGTTCTCTGATGTTGTACAAGATTACTTTGAATTGTAAAGTCCTTTCCACATGTAGTACACTGGTAAGGCTTTTCCCCAGTATGGATTCTCTGGTGGGAAACAAGACGTTGTTGACATGTAAAGGCCTTTCCACATGTAATACACTGGTAAGGTTTTTGCCCAGTATGGGTTCTCTGATGGTATACAAGACTGCTTTTAGCAGTGAAGCCCTTTCCACATGTAGGACACAGATAAGGTGTTTCCCCAGTGTGGGTTCTCTGATGTTGTACAAGATGACTTCGAATTGTAAAGGCCTTTCCACATGCAGTACACTGGTAAGGCTTTTCCCCAGTATGGATTCTCTGGTGGTAAACAAGACCTTGTTGACTTGTAAAGTTCTTTCCACATGTAGTGCACTTGTGTGGTTTTTCTCCAGTATGAATTCTCTGATGAATTCTCAGACCATATTTGTTCACAAAGTCCTTTCCACAAAGCGTGCACTGCCATGCACCCTCTGCCTTGCTGGATCTAGGGTGCGTTACTGGATGGTTTGGTTTTGTAGAGGTCTTTCCACAAATGGTATGCTGGTATGGATTTTCACCATCATGGCGTTCACCTGAATATACAACAGGACATATTATGAAAAATGTCTTCCATTCAATTAAAGCATGGTACTTCCAATCACTTTTTCAAACCCAAGTTAATACATTTCCACAATATCCCATTGGGTACATGTACAACTTTGAATGTCTTTTAGGTTCAAACTTACCTGCAGTAGATGCATCATCTCCATTTGCATATGGCAAGTCATAGAGGTCTTGTTCTCCATTTGCATATGGCAAGCCATAGACGTCTTGTTCCTGTTTCCCATGTGACTCTCCAAACTCTTCAAGGAAAGAATCAAATTCTTCCTTTGGAATCAGCTTCAAAGACATGCCCAGGTCTTCCCCCTGAATTCCATGTGGCAAACCCACTTCCTCCTTGCAGGATGGCGTAGCATTATCTCTGTTCTTCACTGGAAGAAAATCATAAATGTCCCCCTCTTCGTTAATCTCCTTCACAGACATGACGAATCAAGATGAATGACTTTGAAGATTCTCATTCACAGATCTTATGGTAGTTTTTACACTAACATTGTAACCAACAGGAACACTGTTTGAATCATTTTGGTATATCCAAGACTCTCCTTCCATTCTGTCTTTTGACTGAAGAGCCAGGAGCTTTATCTCTTGTCCACGAGAGGTGGAGCTGCAGACCACTCCCCCTCATTAGTTGACTAAAAGTTCAGGTGGCTGAAGGTGTGAATTTCAGGCAGAGTTGTGGTCACAGCATACAGCCAATGGTTTTGGTGTTGGTATTGGTATTGACGAAGATACCTTTTTGTGTTACACATTTTCAGTTAAAGCATACACAGCACTGGTAAAGGTCTTTCTTGTGCAAGTTTTTTTTGCCAGAGTTGAAATATTTGGGTTTTTTAATACCAAGGGCTATTATTATCATATTTTGAGAGTGTTCATTTCCACTTCCTCCTTGCTTAGCTTAGCATTATCTTCTGAGGCTCTGGGCTGCACTGGGAGAAAATCATAAATGTCCTCTTCCCTTTAAGATGGTGGGGTTTTGAGCATTCTATAAAAAGAATGCATTCTGTAACAATGCAAGATTCTACAATTCCATATTGTATTGAATGACGCCCAGAATTCTATAGAACTTTCACTGCCCGGACATACACTCTTAAAGGTTAACCTCCCTCACAGACATGACCAATTGAGATGATAGACTACGAAGATTCCCATCCACAGATCTTGTAGTTGTTTCTGAAACAAAGTTTTGGTGTCTTGTTCAGTTCTAACTTGATGGTAAGGAACAGGTATTTGAGTCAGTGGTAGGGAACCAGGAGCTTTATCTCTGGGCCATTGGTGGTTAAGCTGTAGACCACTCCCCCACGTTAAATGGCAAAAGGTGCAGATGGGTCAAGGTGTGAATAGGAGGGGGAGTCGTTATGTTAACAAGATCCAGAGGAATGGATCTGTAGACCACTCCCCTCATTAACTGATAAAAGGTTCAGATGGGTTCAAAGGAGAGTCATGGAATTCAAAGTTGTGACAACCGGGGTACAGAAAGTCGGTTGGTGACATTATTCATGTAGATTCAAATGCAGCGGCTTCCTTTTCCTAGAGACTAACACAAAACCACTAATAAGCAAATATGACTTAAGGGACACTGTGTGAGATTTTTAGTTGTTTATTTCCAGAATTCATGCTGCCCATTCACTAATGTTGCCTTTTTCATAAATACTTACCACCAGCATCACATTCTAAGTATTCATTATGACTCGAAAAATTGCACTTTTCATACATGAAAAGTTGGATCTTCTCCATGGTCCGCCATTTTGAATTTTCAAAAAATAGCCATTTTTAGCTGCAAAAATGACTTGGACTTGCACTTGGACCATACTAGAAAATATTTGTTTATTACTCAGTAAACTTTCATGTAAAGATCAAATTTAGCAATAGGCAACCCAGTTTCAATGAGCAGCATAGTTGCAGTACCCTTTTTGACCATTTCCTGCACAGTGTCCCTTTAAAACGAAATAAAATAAATTACATTTACCTTTACTGCACTTTCTGTGTCCGATGCTCACTGCCTAGAACTATTTTGGACTGGAGCTATTTCAATGATGATCTGTGTGTCTAAAGCCCTATTCCGACGGGACTAGTTTAATGGAAGGACCTGAGGTAAAGTGATAATAACCAGAATATTTAGTCCCGTTCGAATGTGCCAGTCTGGTCAAGATAGCTGAGTATGTCAGATAAACTTCACCGTGAGTTTTACCTCCTGTAAAACGGTCCGGAAAGATAACCATTGGTAATACCAATCCCGTCCGAACTCACAATATATCCTATCTCTCCAGGCTTGCAAACATTAGAGCCTTGTAGTAAACCGTTAGTTTTGTTTCAGGAGTTGTTCCACGCTGTTTTGCTGTCAAAATCAGACAGCATGGTCAAACGCACTAACCAAATGAACGGACACGCATTGCAGATGCATCAGAATGGATTTTGATGGGTTAGTAGACCAACAGGCAATTATTAGAAGTGTTTCACAGGACCAAATGCCTCCATGGATGCGCAATAATATGCTCAAAAATAAGTAATATATTGTGAAGTTGGCACGCACATGATGACAGGTGCAGTTACAATGGTGCGTGATGAGTAACCTCTCCTACTTGTTTACTGAGATATTTCAATCCAGTCCGAATCGACCATTTCTTTTGCTGACATCCTGAGTTAAAAATCACTTTCCCCCATGTCCATACATAAAACTAGTCCCGTCGGAATCGTGCTAAAGGCTCCATGAGCTGCCTTATTTTTGCATGAATGGAACACAGAGGTCAATGGAATGAGCCTAACTCTTACTTCCATGGCTATGGTTAGAGGTGTGAATTGGAGTGAGAGTCGTTCTGGTAACAATATCCAGACAATGAGAGTAATTCATTGTGAAGAAAACTCTGTAAAACTCTTATAGGATAAATTCTGTTTTGTCTGGTCCATTAAAGTGAAGAAAAAAAACCAAGACATGAGATTCTGAATATTAATAATAATAATAATACTTTCGTTTTATATAGCGCCTTTCAAAACACCCCAGGTCGCTTCAATGTAATTTCTTTATTAAAAAAGTATGAAAACGTTCTGTTCAAAGGAGTCCCCTGGTTTTTAATGAGCACCATGAAAAGCACTAGCAGCAATGGGAGTGCTCAGCCAATGTTGGATTAGGCGGGAAAACAATTTGGCGCCAAATTTGAAAATGACCAATCAGGAACAAGGAGAGATGATTACCTGATCTGAATCACTTGTGGCTTATTAAGTAGTCAGTAAGTAGTTTTGTGACGCATCTACAAGCCAATTATTTTGAACAGCTATTTATACAAGCACATTTAAAAGGGATAACGTCAAAATATTTGATCAAAAGTGCCTTTCGTTTACACGGCAACCCCACCATCGGGGCTTGAAGTAATGCATATATACATCATTTAATTGTACATGAAAGGACAAAGGACTATTGAATATTAGAAGGAATATAATATTATCATGAATGATCCCCTCCATGATGTGACCTTTACTTACCCCATATACTGCACTGCATGTTGTTTGACCTTTGGCGCCTGGAGCGACATACGCTACATTCAGGCTCTTGAGATTTGAGGGTTTCTTTATTAAATGTATGGGTATGTTAGTGCTGAATTAAGACATTCTAATGCATGATGAGGGCCCTAGCTTTTAAATGCAACTTATGTCATGTTTTATGTGTTTCAGAGGCTGAGATATTTAGGATTTAATGGACAGAGGGCACATTTTCCCAAAAAGGGCTTAGGCATTCAGCCGGTGTTTTTGAAGGTGCCTTAGGCTAAAATGGGTTGAACAATGCTATACATTACAGCATCATCTGTTCTAAGAATAACGGGCCATTTTCTCACATCAGCTATCCCAACATTAGTTAGCACTAGTCTAGCTTTTTATACTCTGGAATATGTGTGATTTTGATATGTCAATAAAACATGGGCGATTTAGAGGAGTGATCTTGAAATCACACACATGGGCAAATCCAACTTCAGATTTCATATGAATTAGAGGCTTAGTTCTCCTCAACTATCCAGATATTCCTCAAACATTGTGTGCATTCCAGTATGCAGACTCTTGTACTCAGTCTGTGCTTGTGGCCTTGTGTTTCGCTGACACATTGCTTCCGTGGAGAAAATAATTCTTCCCAAAACCATCCCTAAACCTAACCTGTCAGAAATGAAATGTTTCGGAGTTGTAAATTTGTGCCCTGACCAAAACTATCCCTAAACCTAACCTGTGAGAGGTGCAACAACAACCTGCGCTTTGCCATGTGGCAGCAGTCTACTTGGAAGCAGCGGGGAACATAGGACCCTTTTTTGAAAAAAGAGGGAGAGGGGAACATAGGACCCTTGGAACATAGGGATGACCCCCTTTGGGGGACCATTCTTCATTCACCATCCCGGTTGCAAATGAATTGAGCTTTTGTGAGATATTGAAGTACAATTCTGTTGTCAGTGACGTCACCACGAGGCCGGAATGTGAGGCAAGTGAGCAAGGCAGGGGTGAATTTCTCAAAACCAAAGTCGCTTACTACATTAGCTACTTTGTTGTTGTCAATGCATATTCCCATTGGCAACTACCGAAGTTGCTAACAGGCTATCAACTTCTCTTTTGAGAAACTCACCCCAGGACAGGAGTCCACATATTGGAAAGAGCCCATTCTAACCTTTATATGTAACAATGACAGACATTACACCCTCAGCTTTCATAAGAATGGAAAGGCTGGTTACCTCGGCCGTTTCAGCACTCCAATGAATTGACTGACATGCCCATGACTTCAGCTGGATGTGTTTTGCATTAGATGCATTGGATAGCATGTTATGGATCTTTGTTAAGTTATAACTTCACAATCTAATAAGAATGGATACACAACAGAGACATGCCTTCAGCCCCAACAACTTTTTTTATTAAGTTGTACAAATCTAGTCAAACATTTTCAGAAATACAACATTAAAACATATAATATGAATGACATAATCCAGTAAAAAGATGAAAAACTAAAATATATGAAATATATGCATGTAAAATGAAATCACTAAGCAAAACATTCCAGATATGTGTACTTTCACATTCATAAATATGTTGTTTGGAAATAACTGCTGTGTTTAATTGTTTCAGCCCAACCAAACTAATTTTTCATTTACACGCAACACCTGAACAGGCTTTCCAGTTTTGTCACATCTCAAGGAGTCAGTGAAATTCTGTTAGACATGCAATATAAGGATAATCATGGTTATAAAATTAAAGCAATACTGTACCATTTCTGAGAATAAGCATATTTTATGCCTTTTATGCCAGATGGAAGATAATGGTAAAACTCAAATAATATCTACAGTAAATATTTGAACGTTTTAAATTGGCATAGTGGCAATGCAAATAAATCAACTATTGAACAAAACCTAGCTTGAACATGTTTACATAGTATGAATTCTCTGATGTTTTAGAAGGTTACTGCGACATGTAAAGCCCTTTCCACTTGTAATGCATTTGTAAGGTTTTTCCCCCGTATGAATTCTCTGATGTGGTACAAGGCAATGCTGAATTGCAAAGTTCTTTCCACATGTAGCACACTGTTAAGGTTTTTTCCCAGCATGGATTCTCTGATGTCTCACAAGATTACCTTTACTAATAAAGCCCTTTCCACATGTAGGACACATATATCTTTCTCCAGTATGAGTTCTTTTGTGCTGTACAAGGTGACCTTTTTGAGTAAAGCCTTTTCCGCATGTGGAACACTTGTAAGGTTTTTCCCCCGTATGGATTCTCTGGTGGTATACAAGACAATGCTTAATTCCAAACTGCTTTCCACATGTAGTACACTGGTAACGTTTTTCACTAGTATGGGTTCTCTGGTGGTCTACAAGATTACACCGACTTGTATAGGCCTTTCCACATGTAGTACACTGGTAAGGTTTTTCGCCAGTGTGGGTTCTCTGATGCTTTACAAGATTACTTTTGTCAATGAAGTCCTTTCCACATGTAGGACACTTATAAGGTTTTTGCCCAGTATGGGTTCTCTGGTGGTATACAAGACCACTTTGACATGTATAGGCTTTTCCACATGTAGAACAAATATAAGGTGTTTCCCCATCATGGCTTCCCTGATGATCAAGATCTTTTTGACTTCTGAAGTCCTCTCCACGTGTAGTACACTGATAAGGGATTTCCCCATGATGGGTTCTCTTGTGGTACACAAGACCACGTTTACTTTTGAAGTCCTTTCCACATGTAGAACACAAAAAGGGTTTTTCTCCAATGTGTGTTTTCTGATGTTTTGCAAGATTACCTTTACTTGGAAAGCTTTTCTCACATGTAGTACATTGGAATGGTTTTTCTCCAGTGTGGATTAGCTGATGGTATTGAAGACTGTTTTGCCCTCTAAATTCCTTCCCACATATGGAACACTGGTAAGGCTTTTCCCCGGTATGGATCATCTGATGCCTTTTTAGAACATATTTGTTCACAAAGTCCTTTCCACAAAGCGTGCACTGCCATGGCCTCTTTGCCTTGCTGGATCTAGGGTGCGTTACTGGATGGTTTGGTTTCGTAGAGGTTTTTCCACAAACTGTGTGCTGATATGGATTTTCACCATCATGCGTTGTCTGGCATTCACCTGAGTATACAACAGAATATATTATGAAAAATGTCTTCCATTTAATTAAAACAGGTTACTTCCAGCCACTTTTGTAAAGCAAAGTGATAATATTTACACAAAATCCCATTCAGGTACTAGTAAAACTACAGTGTGAATGTCATTCAGGTTCAAACTTACCCGCAGTAGATGTATCATCTCCATTTGCATGTTGTACTTCATACAAGTCTTGTTCTTGTTTCCCACGTGACTCTTCAAACTCCTCTTGGAAAGAATCAAATTCTTCCTTCGGAATCACCTTCAAAGACATGCCCGGGTCTTCTTCCCCCTTAATTTCATGTGTCAAACACACTCCCTCCTTACAGGACGGTGTAGCATTATCTTCTGAGGTTCTGTTCTGCTCTGGAAGAAAATCATAAATGTCCCCCTCTTCTTTAATCTCCTTCACAGACATGACCAATTGAGATGAAATACTACGAAGATTCCCATCCACAGATCTTGTAGTCGTTTCTGAAACAAAGATTTGGTGTCTTATTCAGTTCTATCTTGATGGTAGGGAACCAGGAGCTTTATCACTGGGCCACTGGTGGTTAAGCTGTAGACCACTCCCCCATGTTAAATGGAAAAAGGTGCAGAGTGGTCAAGGTGTGAATAGGAGGGAGAGTCGTTATGATAACAAGATCCAGAGGAATGGATCTGTAGACCAGTGTTTCTCAACCTTTTTTAGGCGAGGCACCCTTTCAGTTCATGAAAAGTTCAAAGGCACCCCAAACCAACAAGCCGTAACATGGCATCGCATCCAATACCAAACAAGCTTAGAAAAGTAACACATTTTGGAGACGTCACACGACCTACGTTCGAAGTTGCAGCTGATTGGGGCGACCTATATTTACTTTATTGTACGGAAATGGCAGATGAAAGATTCGACTGACTAGACTGACTAACCTATCAATTTAGAAAAATATGTATTATATTACATAATTTATTTATCAGCCGCGTTTCCGCGGCACCCCTGAGGGGGGGCCCCCGGTACCCGTGTTGAGAAACACTGCTGTAGACCACTCCCCTCATTAACTGATAAAAGGGTCAGATGGGGTCAAAGGAGAGTCATGGAATTCAAAGTTGTGACAACCGGGGTACAGAAAGTCGGTTGGTGACATTATTCATGTACATTCAAATGCAGCGGCTTCCTTTTCACTAGAGACTAACACAAAACCACTACATAATAAGCAAATATGACTTATTTTAAATTACATTTACCTTTACTGCACTTTCTGTGTCCGATGCTCACTGCATAGAACTATTTTGGACTGGAGCTATTTCAATCGGGGTACAGAAAGTCGGTTGGTGACATTATTCATGTAGATTAAAATAAGGCTATGCTCTCTCTACGTCATCCTCAGATGAGCCTTCCATCCTTGCTTCCAATCATCCCGATTCTCCATACATCTTTTCAGTTCACTGGTACTCTGGGCTCCCACATCTTTCTTTAGTATGTCCACTTTTGTGGGACGTCCTCTTAACCGGCACCCTCGTGATGGTTCCCACAGCACCAGTTTGCTGGCTGGTAGTTCCTGGTGCCTTTGGCAGTGTCCTGCAAGTCTCATTCTCCTTACAGCAATCTTCTCGCTCACCCTTGGAATTCCCTCATACAGGGTTTCGTTGGTTACACGTGAACTATTGCTGATGTTAAGCACTGCACGAAGCATCCTATGCAGTGGCTTTCTTTTCACTGGATACTAACACAGAACGACTTCATAAAAAGCAAATATGACTTAAAACGAAATAAAATAAATCACAGTTACCTTTACTGCACATTCTGTATCCGATGCTCACTCCCTAGAACTATTTTGGACTGGAGCTATTTCAATGATGATCTGTGTGTCTAAAGCCCTATTCCGACGGGACTAGTTTAATGGAAGGACCTGAGGTAAAGTGATAATAACCGGAATATTTAGTCCCATTTGAATGTGCCAGCCCGGTCAAGATAGCTGAATATGTCAGGTAAACTTCACCGTGAGTTTTACCTCCTGTAAAATGGTCCGGAAAGATTACCATTGGTAATACTAATCCCGTCAGAAACGCACAATATATCCAATCTCTCCAGGCTTGCAAACATTAGAGCCTTGTAGTAAACCGTTTTGTTTTAGGAGTTGTTCCACGCTGTGTTCGCTGTAAAAATCAGACAGCATGGTCAAACACACACACCAAATGAACGGACACGCATTGCAGATGCATCAGAATGGATTTTGATGGGTTAGTAGACCAACAGGCAATTATTAGAAGTGTTCCACAGGACCAAATGCCTCCATGGATGCGCAATAATGTGCTCAAAAGTAATTTATTGTGAAGTTGGCATGCACATGATGACATGTGCAGTTACAATGGTGCGTGATGAGTAACCTCTCCTACTTTCTGTTCGTCTACTGAGAAATTTCAATCCAGTCCGAATCGACCATTTATTTTAGCGACGTCCTGAGTTAAAACTCACTTTCCCCCATGTCCATTCATAAAAAACTAGTCCCGTCGGAATAGTGCTAAAGGCTACATGAGCTGCCATCTTTTTGTAAGAGTGGAACACAGAGGTCAATGGAATGAGCCTAACTCTTACTAGAGTTCTCAACGGGTCGGGTCAGCCCGAAAAACCCGACGGGCCCTTTGGGTTCGGGCCGGGTTCGGGTCGAAAATATAAGCATATGGCTCGGGTCGGTTCGGTCCGCGGGCTCAATCTTTTCCGCCCAGTGAAAAAAAAAATCAGTTCTGCTGTTTACCGTGAATCATGGCGAATTTCCCCTTGATGGGTCAGTAAAGCTAGACCTATCTATCTAAATATATGTAGGCCTGCGTAACGAAGGTCTGGCAGGCTGCTGCATGCAACCTTGCGCAGTGCTTAATTTGTAAATCACAAGGTACCAGAACGCAAAACAAACATCACATCACAGCGATGATGAGTTGGAAAGAGGTCCCGGAACGCATAGAAAAACTACATTGGCTACAATTACGCAAACCAATAAAAACGGGAAAAAAGTTCTTAGATGCAATTGTAACGATATTGAGTCAGCTCATGGAACCATACTTTTGTTTCTTAATACAAGGGACGGTTGGCAATCCAATGACTATTTTAAACAACAGCCATAGTAGGCCTCATATTAAATGCTGTAATGACAACAACCAATATTTTTAGTTTGATCGCTAACTTTATTGCTCTCAGCAAATGCAGTGCATGATATTATGTTTTCCCCATGAGGTGAAACGAAACCGAAGCGGTCTTCTACATAGGCTATACTAGAAAGGACAGTGGCTTTCTAATTAGGTTATCCTTTCCACGTATTCACACAACGTTGGCATATGCGTATTAAACGGAATCCACGCTTTGTTGGCGACTTTGTTGCATATAATTTGGCTAATCCGCATGTGCTGTTGCGATATGCCACTTCACTATTTAAATGGCTCGTGCACCGCTGGTAAGCGAGCGGCAGCGAAGGTGCCGGTAGACTTGGCTTTTCACACTGACTGTCTGCTCGCGCTGCGGTCTGGTTGAAAATCCCCTCAGCAAATGTTTTATTTGGAGCGCGTGGCCCTGTTTGAATGAAATATCACCTTGTCTTTGCTGTTTTCGTGCTCAAATTGACTTTTAAGCAACTGTCGGGTCTTGGGGCGCACAAACATGCGGAGCGCTCGCCAGCCGAGGAAGATCTCATCCTCTCACCTAGACTATCTGTCTTTTTTGCTACATGGCTGATCAATGCACCAACCGTAGCCCAGGTGCCACTAGAAATTAGTATGTCCAAAACCTTGTGTGCCGACCAAAATTTTATGAAACTTTTAAACAATGTTTGGCACAGCCAGGCTTTCCATCTCATCCACGCATATGAACAAACAGGGAGGGAGGGGCAACTTCACGTAGCCTACATTTAATCAGATACACGGGGTGGAAATGTAGTAAGCCTACATTTAGAAGTCAAAACAGAAGGTGGATAGATTGTTGTTGCCGTGAAGAGGCGGTTATTGAAATCGCGCTGTGGATGATTCTGCTTAAATGGCAAGAACGTTTCCCCATTTCATATTATGTTTCTATTGTGGAAAATATATTTTCACTAGGTTTTTAAGTGAAAAATGCAATTTACTGCACATAAGTGCCCTTAAAGACCCACCACAACCCGTCATTCTCCATAGGATAACGTGGGGAAACTCGCCCCCGACTTCGGGCCTCGGGCCGGGTTCGGTTAGATAATTCTAGTGATGTGTCGGGTAACATCGGGCTCGGGCTTTAAAAGCCACGGGCCGGGTAGGGTCGGGTTGACATTTTCAGGCCCGTTGAGAACTCTAACTCTTACTACCATGGCTATGGTTAGAGGAGTGAATTGGAGTGAGAGTCGTTCTGGTAACAAGATCCAGACAATGAGAGTAATTAATTGTGAAGAAAACTCTGAAAAAATCTGTTAGGATAAATTTTCTGTTTTGTTTGGTCCATTAAAGTGAAGAAAAAAAACAAGACATGAGATTCTGAATAGTAATAATAATAATACTTTCGTTTTATATAGTGCCTTTCAAAACACCCAAGGTCGCTTAAATGTAATTTCTTTATTAAAAAAGTATGAAATCATTCTGTTCAAAGGAGTCCCCTGGTTTTTCATGAGCACCATGAAAAGCACTAGCAGCAATGGGAGTGCTCAGCCAATGTTGGATTAGGCGGGAAAACAATTTGGCGCCAAATTTGAAAATGACCAATCAGGAACAAGGAGAGATGATTACCTGATCTGAATCACTTGTGGCTTATTAAGTAGTCAGTAAGTAGTTTTGTGACGCATCTACAAGCCAATTATTTTGAACAGCTATTTATACAAGCACATTTAAAAGGGACAACGTCAAAATATTTGATCAAAAGTGCCTTTCGTTTACACTGCAACCTCACCATCGGGACTTGAAGTATTGCATATATACATCATTTAATTGTACATGAAAGGACAAAGGACTATTGAATATTAGAAGGAATATAATATTATCATGAATGATCCCCTCCATGATGTGACCTTTACTTACCCCATATACTGCACTGCATGTTGTTTGACCTTTGGCGCCTGGAGCGACATATACGCTACATTCAGGCTCTTGAGATTTGAGGGTTTCTTTATTAAATGTATGGGTATGTTAGTGCTGAATTAAGACATTCCAATGCATTATGAGGGTCCTAGTTTTTAAAAGCAACTTATGTCATGTTTTATGTGTTTCAGAGGCTGAGATATTTAGGATTTAATGGACAGAGGGTACATTTTCCCAAAAAGGGCTTAGGCATTCAGCCGGTGTTTTTGAAGGTGCCTTAGGCTAAAATGGGTTGAACAATGCTATACATTACAGCATCAGCTGTTCTAAGAATAACGGGCCATTTTCTCACATCAGCTATCCCAACATTAGTTAGCACTAGTCTAGCTTTTTATACTCTGGAACATGTGTGATTTTGATATGTCAATAAAACATGGGCGATTTAGAGGAGTGATCTTGACACCCCACACATCACACACATGGGCAAATCCAACTTCAGATTCCATATTAATTAGAGGCTTAGTTCTCCTCAACTATCCAGATATTCCTCAAACATTGTGTGGATTCCAGTATGCAGACTCTTGTACTCAGTCTGTGCTTGTGGCCTTGTGTTTCGCTGACACATTGCTTCCGTGGAGAAAATAATTCTTCCCAAAACCATCCCTAAACCTGTCAGAAATGAAATGTTTCGGAGTTGTAAGTTTGTGCCCTGACCAAAACTATCCCTAAACCTAACCTGTGAGAGGTGCAACAACAACCTGCGCTTTGCCATGCGGCAGCAGTCTACTTGGAAGCAGCGGGGAACATAGGACCCTTTTTTGAAAAAGAGGACCAGGGGAACATAGGACCCTTGGAACTTAGGGATGACCCCCCTTGGGGGACCATTCTTCATTCACCATCCCGGTTGCAAATGAATTGAGCTTTTATTAGATATTGAAGTACAATTCTGTTGTCAGTGACGTCACCACGAGGCCGGAATGAGGCAAGTGAGCAAGGCAGGGGTGAATTTCTCAAAACCAAAGTCGCTTACTACATTAGCTACTTTGTTGTTGTCAACTTCTCTTTTGAGAAACTCACCCCAGGACAGGAGTCCACATATTGGAAAGAGCCCATTCTAACCTTTATATATAACAATGACAGACATTACACCCTCAGCTTTCATAAGAATGGAAAGGCTGGTTGCCGTTTCAGCACTCCAATGAATTGACTGACATGCCCATGACTTCAGCTGGATGTGTTTTGCATTAGATGCATTGGATAGCATGTTATGGATCTTTGTGAAGTTATAACTTCACAATCTAATAAGAATGGATACACAACAGAGACGTGCCTTCTGCCCCAACAACTTTTTTTTTTTATTAATATGTACAAATCTAGTGACACATTTTCAGAAATACAATATTAAAACATATAATATGAATGACAGAATCCTGTAAAAAGATGAGAAACTAAAAGATATGAAATATATGAATGTAAAATGAAATCACTAAGCAAAACATTCTAGATATATGTACTTTCACATTCATAAATATGTTGTTTGGAAATAACTGCTGTGTTTAATTGTTTTAGCACAACCAAACTAATTTCTCGCAACACCTGAACAGGCTTTCCAGTTTTGTCACATCTAAAGGAGTCAGTGAAATTCTGTCAGACATGCAATATAATGATAAACATGGTTACAAAATTAAAGCAATACTGTACCATTTCTGAGAATAAGCTAATTTTATGCCTTCCTTTGAGTTAAGTAATTCAGCTTTACCATTCTCCTTTTCTTCCAGTTGTTTTCTCAGTCTGGCAACGCAAATTCTACCTCATAGATAGCACTTATCATTGAATCTACTGGGTCCAGCTAGCATGCGGCTGGTCCCATAATATCCAATGATAGTTGCTAGCATGCAGCTGTTCCCATAATATCCAATCATAGTTGCTAGGGGCTAACTGTTGCCATAAGATTAGATGATGGTTGCTAGCTTGAATCTATAAATATCCTGACCAGAAAAAGAGAACAGATGGAAGATAATGGTAAAACTCAAATAATATCTACAGTAAATGTTTGCACGTTTTAAATTGTCATAGTGGCAATGCAAATAAATCAAATATTGAACAAAACCTAGCTTGAACATGTTTACATAGTATGATATCTCTGATATTTTAGAAGGTTACTGCGACATGCAAAGCCCTTTCCACATGTAATGCATTTGTAAGGTTTTTCCCCAGTATGAATTCTCTGATGTGTTACAAGGAAATGCTGAATTGCAAAGTTCTTTCCACATGTAGTACACTGTTAAGGTTTTTCCCCAGCATGGATTCTCTGATGTCTCACAAGATTACCTTTACTAATAAAGCCCTTTCCACATGTAGGACACATATATCTTTCTCCAGTATGAGTTCTGTCGTGCTGTACAAGGTGACATCTTTGAGTAAAGCCTTTTCCGCATGTGGAACACTGGTAAGGTTTTTCCCCCGTATGGATTCTCTGGTGGTAAACAAGACCTTGTTGACTTGTAAAGTCCTTCCCACATGTAGTACAATGGTAAGGCTTTTCCTCAGTATGGATTCTCTGATGAATTCTTAGATTAGATTTGTTCATATAGTCCTTTCCACAAATAGTACACTGCCATGGCCCCCCTGCCTTGCGGGATCCATGGTGTGCTGGTGGATGGTTTGGTTGTGTAGAGGTCTTTCCACAAATGGTATGCTGGTATGGATTTTCACCATCATGGCATTCACCTGAGTAAACAACAGGGCATATTATGAAATGTCTTCCATTTAATTAAAGTAGGGTACTTTCTATCACTTTCAAAGCCATGTTAATATAATTACACAATATCCCATTCAGATAAATGTACAACTTTGAATGTCTTTTAGGTTCAAACTTACCGGCAGTAAATGCATCATCTCCATTTGCATGTTGCAAGCCATAGAAATCTTGTTCCTGTTTCCCATGTGACTCTCCAAACTCTTCAAGGAAAGAATCAAATTCTTCCTTTGGAATCACCTTCAAAGACATGCCCAGGTCAACTCCCTTAATTCCATGTGGCCAACACACTTCCTCCTTACAGGATGGCGTTGCATTATCTTTTGAGGCTTTGTTTTGCACTGGAAAAAAATCATACATGTCCTCTTCTTTAACCTCCTTCAAGGACATGGCAAATTGAGATGGGTGACTACGGACATTCTCATCTGTTCTGTTCTGCGCTGGAAGAAAATCATAAATATCCACTTCCTTAATCTCCTTCACAGACATGACAAATTCAGCTGAAGGAATACGAAGATTGTCATCCACAGATCTTATAGTCGTTTCTGAAACAAAGTTGCAACCAACAGAACACTGTTTGAATGTTTTTTGACGCCTTGTTCAGTTCTAACTTGATGGTAGGGAACCAGGAGCTTTATGTCTAGGCACTGCAAGGTTAAGTTGTTAGACCACTCCCCCTCATTAAATGACAAAAGGGGTTTGATGGGAAAAGGTGCAGCTGGGTCAAGGTGTGAATAGGAGTGAGAGTCGTTATGGTTACAAGCAGGGCTGTAGTGGAGGGTAAACGCACGTAAACGCCGTTTACGCACCTCTGGAATTTAGGAAATGGCGTTTACCCACCTCTAAGTAGCGTTTATCCACCTCTAAACAGCGTTTACGAAGCTCTTAATGGCAATTACGCACGTCAAAGTTCCCTGCGCCTTGTGATCTGCTGTTGGAATAATCCAAAATAAATTTGGTGTCATTTAAAAAATATATTGTTGAACATACTTAACGCTTTAGTAGGAATCATTTTCCTCTGCTCTGTATTCGGGTATGTGACCTTCCAATCAGTGCCTTTCGGCTGCGGCGGCAACACCAATCAGGATCCATGGAATATGTAAACACTACATACGTGTAGTTGCCTACCTGCCTACCTGTTCAAAGTTAATCATAATGGGTATTAGCAGATATTTGAAGAGACCATCCAGTGCTTCCACTTCCGCAGATTCCAGCAAAAGCCCCCAAGTACAAAGTAAGACTGACAGAGATCAATTTACATGAGTCGTTAAATGTGCTTTGTAAATAAGTTTGACTTGACGAACTATGGCAATGACAGAACAAGCTTTCAGATTAGCTAATGCGTAGTCACTATCCTTGTATTGCACTCGTCACCCACCGCTAGTCATTCTACATCACGAAAGCTAGCAATGCCACCAGTGTAATTTATAACAATAATTTTAAAGCACGAGACGTTCTCGTGCTTCAAGGTGAAATGAGAATAGCAAATCAAATAAAAGGTCAATTGTCATTCTAAAACACCGCAAACATGATGGCTTATATATATATACAGTGAGGAGAATAAGTATTTGATCCCTTGCTGATTTTGTTGGTTTGCCCACTAATAAAGACATGATCATTCTATAATGTTAATGATAAAATGTATTATAATATAGAGTGACAGAATATCAAAAAGAAAATTCATAAAATAACTTTGAAGAATATATTTTAATTGATTTGTATTCCATTGAGGAAAATAAGTATTTGACCCCTCTAGTCAAAAAAGACAAAATACTTGGTGGCAAAGCCCTTGTTTTCACATCCAGAGGTCAGATGTTTCTTTCAGTTAATGACAATGTTTGTGGGTATATTAGAAAGGAATTTTGTCCACTTTTCTTTGCAGATCATCTCTAAATCACTTACGTTGTATGACTGTAGCTTGCCAAATGGGAACTTCTGTTCCCTTCACAGGATTATTATAGGGTTAATGTTTGGAAACTGTCTAGGCCACTTCATGACCTTAATGTGCTTCTGCTTGAGCTACGCCTTCGTTGCTTGGGCTGTATGTTATGGATTATTATCATTTTGGGAGGCCAATCCATGACCCACCTTCAGTGTAGTGGTGGTGGGAAAGAGGTTGGCATGCAGCATTGTACGTTTACATGTCTCCCTCCATCCATTTCTTGACGATGTGAAGTTGTCCTGTGTCTTGGCCAGACAAACAACCTCAAAACATAATGTTACCACTTTCATTTATGATGTTGGAGAAGGTGTTGTTCTTGGGATCATAGGCAGCATTTCTCTTCCTCCAAACACATAGAGTTGTGTTAATGCCAAACAGTTTGATTTTGGTGTTATCTGATTCCAGCACCTCCCAATCATATCCTAATCCAGTTTGACGTTCATTGGCAAACCTCAGGTCAGCCTGAACAGGTTCCGTCTGAAGCCAGGGTACCATACATGCACTGCAGGATTTTAATCCGCTGTGGTATCAAGTGTTTCCAATAGTTTTCTTAGTGATTGAGGTCCCAGCTGCCTTGAGATCATTTCCTAGCTCCTCCCATACAGTTTTAAGGTGCTTTATCTCCTTTTTTCTGGTTATTAAATTCCCACAAGGTCAAATCTTGTATAGAACCAGAGACAGGCCTAAGATTGATGATTGATGATCATTTTGTATGTCCTAAAATTGTGAAGAAATGCACCAACAGTTTGCTCTTTAATATCCAGGAGCCCATTTCAGCCTTATTGAGTTCTAAAATATTGTCCCTGACATCCTTTGACAGCTTTTTGGTCTGTCCCATGTTGGCGAGTTTAGTTTGATTGATTGACTGATTCTATGGACTGATTCTGCAGATTCAATGTGTCTTTTGTGCAGGTTACTATTAACAGGTGTGTTCAATTCAGATAAGTTGATTGGAAGTGCCATTTGATCTGCGGGATCAGAACTCTTAATGGTTGGCAGGGGATCAAATACTTATTTCCCTCAATTAAATATAAATCAATTATTATATATTATTTAGAGTTAATTTCTGGATTTTCTTTTTGATATTCTGTCTCTCCATATCAGAATACATATTATCATTAACATTAAAGACTGATCATGTCTTTATTAGTGGGCAAACCAACAAAATCAGCAAGGGATCAAATACTTATTCTCCTCACTGTAGGCCTATTAATATTTTATTTTTAAACAGCCATTGAATTGGCACGTGTAAAACAAAAATATCAATCTTATATTTTCTAAATATAAAACAATATAACAAAAAACCATGCTGTATAGGCTATTTATGCTGACATAGGTAGTTATAGCCTACATGTGTGTGATCCTTTAACTTATGTTGTCAGTGTAATTGGCAGGCTGCTTAACTGGTGTTCTCAGCCCCACCACTCTTAAATTCCACTTTTTTCAGGCAATGAGGCAGAGATCACAGGGAGAGGAGAAACACCAGGAGATCAGATAGGCTAGAGATAGAAGAGGAAAGAGGAGGAAATTAAAGAGGACCAACAGAGAATGAGGAAACAGAGAAAGATGAAATAGGAGATGAAGAAACAGGTAGTGCGAGAGGAGTAAGAGAAGAAACAGGGACAGGAGAGATGGACAGCAGAGAGTCTGAAGTAGAGGGAGATGCAGAATCTGAGACTGAAGACACAGTGAGAGGAGAAAGTGAGAGCACATGCCATCCCATTACCTGGACAGAAAAACAATACATACGGTTTAAAAGATAACCCTTGGCTTATTTTCAATGGTGAATATCTTGGATGAAAAATCTGCAAAAAAGTGAAAGGCCTTGGAGTATTTAAAGAAACAGGAATGTGTCTCTCAAATGAATGGGCCGCAACTAAAGTCACATACAGTCGCAATGGTGATCACCAGTGATAACGTCATGGAATATGGCCAGGACAGCCATACAGATTCGCGACACCTTGCGTTGCTGTGTCGCGTCGCGTCGCGGTCTGTCTGATCAAAAAATGAATAGTTTACCCACCTCTAATTTGACCACTACAGCCCTGGGTACAAGATCCAGAGAAGGATAATGACTGATGGTTAAGAAAACTCTGAAAACAATTGTGGGCTAAATTTTCCAATTCTGCCAGATCTGTTCAAGTCAAGAAAACTAAGTGTGAAAATCTGAATGAAATTTCTTTATTAAAAAAAATGAAATAAAATATACTTGATGGCATGGCTCTTTTCAGAGCAGCCCCCTGTTTTCATGTGCACCATGAAAATCGGCTGACAAAATGGCTTAGGGGTAAGCAGCAGGACAAAAACATTCAGGAAAACTGCCCTATGGCATGCAGTCTTTTGACTACAGGTGATGACCAAGCTCTTGCCACTTGATGACATTTCCTTACAGGCACTCCAGTCCTTTTTAAGATACCCGCCTTCTACTTATGCTATTTTTCATTTGGCTCCTGCTGGGTTGCCAACCGCCCCTTGAAATACAGAATCGTCCCGTATTTAGGGATAAAGGTACTGTACAGTTTCCGTAATGAGCAGAAATGGGAGGTTAACATGAGTTAAAATGCAGGAATTAACATTTAAGAAATGCACCATTTTCTACGGGATGACCCTAAGACCCCCCACCTGCCTCGATGAAGTGTCCCATATTTTTTCCATCAACAGTTGGCAACCCTAGCTGATGCTTTCCTGTTGGATGTGCGTGTCGTGTAGTAGTCCTCAACCATTCTGCCCTACCAAGGCAAAGTGCAGTAACTACATATTTTGTCAAAATTGAGTTTAGACTGAAAATGGTCATTACACCCCCTTTATCTTGTTACAAAACATTATGGTCAAAATGTGTCCCATTTTAGAGATATTGCTTTGTCAAATGTGCAGTAACTACAGTATACAACCTAACACCAAGACTTTGAATTAGAGTTCTCAACGGGCCTGAAAATGTCAACCCGACCCTACCCGGCCCGTGGCTTTTAAAGCCCGAGCCCGATGTTACCCGACACATCACTAGAATTATCTAACCGAGCCCGGCCCGAGGCCCGAAGTCGGGGGTCGAGTTTCCCCACGTTATCCTATGGAGAATGACGGGTTGTGGTGGGTCTTTAAGGGCACTTATGTGCAGTAAATTGCATAGGCCTAACCCACTTAAAAACCTAGTGAAAAGATATTTTCCACAATAGAAACATGAAATGGGGAAACGTTCTTGCTATTTAAGCAGAATCATCCACAGCGCGATTTCAATAGCCTCTTCAGGGCAACAACAATCTATCCACCTTTTGTTTTGACTTCTAAATGTAGGCTTACTACATTTCCACCCCGTGTATCTGATTAAATGTAGGCTACGTGAAGTTGCCGCTCCCTCCTTGTTTGTTCATATGCGTGGATGAGATGGAAAGCCTGGCTGTGCCAAACATTGTTTAAAAGTTTCATAAAATTTTGGTCGGCACACAAGGTTTTGGACATACTGATTTCTAGTGGCACCTGGGCTACGGTTGGTAACTTTCCATAATATAGGTGCTTTTCTTTCCAGTATTTCTTTGGAAGTGGTTATGTATCCAAATTCAAATGCCAAATGCTGTGGGTGCTAGCCCCATAGCAAGATTATCTTCTAGTCAACCTGAATTTACAAGATGGCATCATACAAGTAAGAAAACACACCGACGTCGACCGCCTATTGTGTTTGTGCGTGCTGTCTTTGCAAGTTAACATGTTCTGTGGCAGCGGCAGATTGCGGCAATTCAGGAGATGTAACTTCCCAATCTAAGAAGATGGATATTAAACAGAGACATCCCCTTTAGCCCTGCAAGAAATATTTAAAAGTCCAATATTTTTTCAGAAATCCAGTATTAAAATCCATAATATTATTGACAGACTCAAGAAGCAAAATACAATTCCAAAATATATGCAATACCTAAATTATTGTAACGTGACTGTAAACTACACTCTGAGCAAACATTCCAGATGCAAGAACTTTATAATGCACATTCATGAATAGATCGTTTGAAAGTAATGGTTGTCAAATACATGCCTTCTTGTCACACCTCAAGGACTCTGTGACATTCTCCCAGAAGTGTAATAACATATAATGTATACTAAACATGGCTACATAATTGAGTTACAAATAACATGAATGAGCGATACATGTTAAAATATTGTCAACATATAAAATGCCAAAGTGGCAATATGAATGCATCAAACACTAAAAAACCCTTTTACATTTTTGCATGAATTCTCTTGTGTTTTACAAGACCACTGCTACATGTAAAGCCCTTTCCACATGTACTACAATGGTAAGGCTTTTCCCCAGTATGGATTCTCTGATGTGTTGCAAGATAATCTTTACTAGTAAAGCCCTTTCCACATGTAGGACACAGAAAAGGTTTTTCTCCAGCATGGGTTCTCTGATGTCTCACAAGATTACTTTGACACGTAAAGGCCTTTCCACATGTAGTGCAATGGTAAGGTTTTACCCCAGTATGAGTTCTTTCATGCTGTACAAGTTGACATTTTTGAGTAAATCCCTTTTCGCATGTGGAACACTTATGAGGTTTTTCCCCAGTATGGATTCTCTGGTGGTTAACAAGACCATATTGACTTGTAAAGTCCTTGCCACATGTAGTACACTGGTAAGGTTTTTCCCCAGTATGGGTTATCTGATGTTGTTCAAGATGATGTCGAGTTGTATGGGCCTTTCCACATGTACCACACTGGTAAGGGTTTTCCCCAGTATGGATTCTCTGATGAATTCTTAGAACATATTTGTTCACAAAGTCCTTTCCACAAAGCCTGCACTGCCATGCACCCTCTGGCTTGCTGGATCTAGGGTGCGTTACTGGATGATTTGGTTTTGTAGAGGTCTTTCCACAAATGGTATGCTGGTATGGATTTTCACCATCATGGCGTTCACCTGAGTATACAACAGGACATATTATGAAAAATGTCTTCAATTCAATTAAAACAGGGTACCTCAAAACACTTTTTCAAACCCAAGTTAACACATTCACTACCAAGTCACGTAAAAGTACGTTTTACCCATGCGTTGGCTCCCAAACCGTACAATTACGTTTTTATGTTTCTTTTTTATTGGATTCTGTATCTACACATTCTAATGCACATTCTGTGTGATTTTTGTAATAATGTGATGAACAGAACTGACATAGATGAAAACACCTACAAAGTCAAAACTCCTACAAAGTCAGGATCTGGATATTTCATCATCTGTGCATTTTATTAGTAGCCTATTTGAGTTTTATTATAGCCAGTCAAACTACTTTCTGGTCACGTCACGTCTCGAGTTACTTACTGAGCTGGAGAATCAAAACATACTTGCCTTGCTAGCTAGTCTATTCCTATACATATGATGGAAGGATTAGGAGTTTTGCTGCCATCAAGATAGGTGTAAAATGGAAGGTTGTAATGAAAAACAGCATGCAACACAGCAGGAAGTAACCTACTTTTGGGTGAGTACTTTGGCACGTCTACTTTTATCTACAGAACGAAAACTGCCTGTCAATTGACATTAGCCAGCTAGCATTTCAGATGCTCTGAACTGCCTGACCAGGGGCCTCATTTATAACGGGTGCGTACGCACAAAAGACTGCGCACGCCAAGTTCACCGCAAGGTTTGGTATTTATAGAAAAAGAACCTGGCAGTAAACATGCGCAGCTCCATGCATAGTTTGACCCATGCGTAAGCACTAAACAAAAGACCAAACGCGGAAAGCGTGACCTCGGGAGGTAGCTGGAAGAACGACCCGAAATTGGTTGAAGAAAAAAAAAATCAAAGGTCACGTGTCACGATAGCCACTTTAACATTATTTAATCCAGTTCGCAACGAAAACGCGGTTGTTTGTTGTTTGGTAATGGTGGAAAATAACAAGTAGGTCTACCTGGCCTATCCATAGCCACATGCATGTAATAGACGCTTCAAATTGTACGTTTATGATAGGCCTACGTCACATTTGGAAATACCCTACATTAGGCCTATATTAACAATAACCACGGACCTTTCCATTATCGGGCTATAATCGTATCGGTAGGCTATAAAGTGTTCCGAGTCTTAAGCCAGTTGCAGAATCATCTGCTCAAGTCCCAAGTGCATCTGTAATGTTTGATTTTCTCAGCCATACAAGGCAAGCGCAAGTGCCAATGGACAGCTTCGTTTCTCTTGTTGCATGTCATTTCTTTTCCATGCGGTTATTCGTCATCAAAGCAGATGTGTGCATTTGACAGCTGGTCTCACTGATAATGTACGTTTATAATACACACATTTACTGTAATAAATACAGACTAGAAAATGCCCATATGTCATGCTGTCTGTGGATATGTCGATCGACAGTTGGGGCGTCGCTTTGAACTGAAAGCAGACAGCTGCGCGCAGTGACCAACGGCAATTGTTGAAAAAAGTTTAAACCCGGTGCATATGAGGTGCGATGAGACAGCGAATAGATTTTCTACCGGTGAATTTCACATGGGGACATGCCATGTGAGATGTTTCCTTGACGCAGCTATTTTTCCCTTTGTTCACAACTCAATTAATACTAGCCTACATGTCCATGACTTGGCAGGTTCATGTCCATGCCATCCTTATTTTATGTATTTTTTTACTTCTGGTATAGCGTGATTTTTGTCAACATAACCATCCACATGCTGCAATTCAAGGTTTTTATTTTTGTAGCCTAGCCTACGACTTCCCAAACTTAACCGCTCCACTTTGCCCAACGTTCTCTAGGCCTATCTAATAAAACTGTTCCACATGTGGTAAATAGGCTATCGCGTCTGCTTTCCGCACGCCGTCCACAGATATAAATATTCATTTTGGGCGTTTCACTGAATATTCATAGATAATTATGGGTGTGTCCACAGGTGCGCACATTTGCCGCAACTTCAGAGTCAGTTGGGATTTATAAAGGGAAGTCGACGTGGAACGTGCGTGCGCCATGCTTTATGAATCTGAATATTTTCTTGCGCACGCACATCCTGAGTTTCGTGCGTGCGCCATCTTTTGGCGCATTCCTTCCGCAAAGTTTTATAAATGAGGCCCCAGGTGATTTTTTTTTTTTTGCATGAAAATTGTTTACTTGGAAGCTACAGAGTTGTTCTTTGGGCGTGAAAATGCATTTAGACCCGCAATTTAAACGTGGAGAGTCAGAGCGCACCCTTGACAAAAAAGGCTTTATCTCAGTTCGAATGTTGAAAATCTCTATTTTTACCTAAACCAGTGCTCGCTTAAAGGGACACTCCACCCATTTTGCATTAGGCTTTCCATTGCTAGACACCCAGTCATACTTTTGAATGGTGTTGCAAAAATCTCTCAATTCCCCCTGAGATAGGAGAAATCCGCATTCACCTGTTAACACTTCCTCCGTCAATGATGTAAAAATCGTCATTTTGCATCATTGGCAGAGGGAGTGAAAGAGAGGTGGATTTCTGTTGAGACTACAAGCCTTTTTCCCCACCCTTTCAACCCTGCCCATAGGGGGTTGGACCTAATGCTCTAACAGACCTATCACAGATCAGTGTCCCAGTGCTTTTGAAATCACTAGCAATGAGGCTCCAGTGAGCAGTGTTGCTAGATTGGGCTGTTTCCCGCCCAATTGGGCTGCTTGGGATGGCTGTCTGCGGATAAAAATGGCATTTTGCAGGAAAACTCGCCCAATCTTTCCCATAGACATCAATAGAATTGGACAAGATTTATTGCTTCCAGGCAGGTTTTGAGCATTTTTTGGGCTGGCACTGCCAGTAAGTCACTGGCATAGCTGGAAAGGAGAAGCGGGAGCACACTGCAGCTCATTTTTCAAGACTTTATTTTGTGCACACACCCGAGCAACGTTTCGGTGTTGCCACACCTTCTTCAGAGTCAAATGATAGCAAGAGAGAGACACACCAGTGATGGTACAAGGAGATAAGTCAGGCTCGTTGTTTTCCGGTATCCCGTTGACGTCAGGTGAACGCCCCTTTAGGAGACCATCCGAGTTTGAGAGTGAATTACGCCTCTAGAGTGCATTTGTGGGATTGAATCCTTGGATGACAGTTCAGATTTCGGATGTCAAAATGCAAATTGACGTGTGTCCTCCTCGACACTTCCACCTTGAAATAAAACAAAGGGGTGAAATAGGTTTGTGTTGTGTGTCTTATTCATTGCACATCATCCAAAGACGGAACACAAGTGTGTTTCACTTGTGTTCATCATTTGACTCTGAAGAAGGTGTAGCAACACCGAAACGTTGGTCGCGTGTGTGCACAAAAAAGTCTTGAAAACTAAGCAGCAGTGTGCTCCAGCTTCTCCTATCCAGTGATGTCTGTCCCACTGTGATGCACCTGCAAGCAGGGTTGCCAGATGAGGCTGATGTCTTCCAGCCCAAAAAATGCTCAATACCCGCCAAGAAGCTCAAAATCCCGCCCAAATCTGCTGATTTCTATGGCTAAAATTGGGCAGGTTTTCTGTCATGTCATTTTTACCCGCACACGGCCATCCTAAGCAGCCCAATTGGGCGGTAAACAGCCCAATCTGGCAACACTGCCTGCAAGCTGAGTGAGGGATGATTCATAGAGTCCCAAGTAACTGGGTGTGGCCTGTGGAACTTGAGCATTGCCGTGCATTATGGGGATTGTTGTCACAAATCCACAAGCACTAAAAAGACATTTTCTGAATTTTCTTGGCCAAGAAGGCACCAAATTAGAAATGTATGCTACTATTCTACTATATATATGACCCACTTTCAATACAATATTCATGTCTCCACCGGTGGAATGCCCCTTTAAAGTGAAATAACTTCGGAATGGAATAAGCTAGAAACAAACCGTAAAAATATACAGACAGTTGAGTTGTTGAGCTTTAGAACAAGCTCTGACATCCAGATGTGGCGAAACGCAGCCACCAGCATCAAGCCCTGGCAACGGCGGCAAAATGCAATCACCAATGGAACCACAACCTTCCCGGAACGACGAAACATCATCTCCATCTCCCAGACTGAGATTTCCAGCAACTATGGCGAGACTACTCCCCTTTGCCAGATCTACCTTTTCTACCCCCAGACATTCCTACCAAGCCTCCTATGCGGATATTTCTCAAGGTCAACCTCATTATACCCCAAAATCTGAAAGAATACTTCCATCCACGACTGCACCCAAAAAAGGCAGAGCCCCACCACCACCTGTCTGTGCTCTGGAGTACAATAGTATCAGTGATGATGACCTTGTTGAAAGCACAGTCTGATATCAACTGGGTCCCTACCCACATAGTAACAGCGGTTTTGAAAATAAGCAGATAAGGGGACCCGTGGACAATCTTATTCCAGTTCTAACAACCAAGCAAAGCCTCTTCAGGACACGTAGGCCTATACATTACCCCAAGAAGGCAAACATGGAATACCTCAGTGCTGTCCCAAAAAAACTCACTCAAAATACCACAGTGGAAATGCCTCCAATGCTCAATGTTAAATTAGCTTTACAGAATGCCAGGTCTCTAAGGAACAAGCCTTTTATTGTCAATGAGTTTATCTGTACCCACAACCTTGATTTTTTATTTTTAACTGAAACATGGCTGGAAAAATCCACTAGTTCTATCACACTTATAGAAGCAACCCCGCCTCACTTTCATTTCATTAGTACAGAAAGGCAGAATAAACAGGGAGGGGGGATAGCAATTATTTTCAAGGCACTGTTTCAATGTCAAAAGACAGCACTAGGTGAATTTTCATCTTTTGAATACTTAGCTGCAGTTCTAAAATGTTCTTCCGACATACTGTTATTAACTATCTACAGACCTCCAAGACTTTCTGCACCACTCTTCTTAGAGGAATTTGGTGAGCTGTTGTCGAATGTTTGTGTGGACTATGATAGCCTTTTTATAACAGGCGACTTCAATTTTCACGTAAACGACTTAGAGAATGTCTATGCTAAGGAATTTTTAAGTCTTATTGACATTTTTAGCCTTACACAGCATGTAACAGGACCAACACACAACCAAGGTCACACTCTAGACCTAATAATAACAAAAGGCCTCAATGCTTGTGCTAGTGTCAAAGACTATGGCTTTTCTGACCATTACTGCATTTTTTTCTGATGTTTCTATGTACCCTCATGTTCAAAGGGAATCTGTTACAGTCAAAAAACGTATAATCAACTGTGAGACAGCCTCACTCTTTCAGCAAGCACTTTCAGAGATCCAAAGTCAAACTTCAGAGAATGCAGATGATCTCATGGTTAATTTTAATGCAAGGATGACCCATATTATGGATGTTATTGCCCCCGAAAAAATCAAAACAGTGGGACATAAAAAAGCCCCTTGGAGAATGAATCCCACAGTTATATTGCTAAAGCAAGAATGCAGGAGGGCTGAAAGACAGTGGCGTAAATCCAAACTTGAAGTCCACTACCAAATCTATAAACACACACTCTCGAAATACAACCAAGAAATTTCTAAAGCTAGACAATCTTTTTTCTCTGACATCATTAACAGAAATATTAATAATGCACGCGTCCTGTTTGGCACTGTGGAAAAGCTAGCAAGGCCCCCAAATCAAATGCCCTCTGAGTTCCTCTCAGTCAGCAAATGCAATGAGTTTGCATCCTTTTTCAAAGGTAAGATTGAAAAAATACGTACAAACATACTCACACATGTGCAACCGACCCAAGATTCGGACCAACTTGTTACGGTGAAGTTAAATCCTAACCTCATGAGAAATTTTAATTTAGTTGATGTGGACATTCTTAATAGAACGGTACAAAGTCTTAGCTCCTCTACATCTGACTTAGATATTCTACCAACAGCCTTCTTCAAATCCATCTTACACCTAATATCACCAGATGTACTTCAGATCATCAACACCTCACTACAAACAGGCATATTCCCAGGCTGTCTGAAAGAAGCAGTTGTGAAACCCTTACTGAAAAAGAACAACCTGGATGCACTGGTACTAAACAACTATAGGCCCATATCCAATCTACCATTTATGGGTAAAATAATAGAGAAAATTGTTTTTAACCAATTAACTGCCTTTTTAATGTCTAATAGCTATTTTGATAAGTTTCAATCTGGTTTCCGTGCCTACCACAGCACTGAAACAGCTCTTATCAAAGTTATGAATGACATAAGATTGAATTCTGATGCTGGCAAATCATCCGTCTTGGTACTTCTTGATTTGAGTGCTGCTTTCGATACAGTTAATCATTCTATACTACTACATAGACTGGAACACTGGGTTGGTTTTACGGGCATAGTGATCGACTGGTTAAAATCGTACTTACAACAAAGAAGTTTTTTTGTCGCCATTGGAAGACATACTTCATCACCAATGTCTCTGGATTGTGGGGTCCCCCAGGGCTCCATTCTGGGACCACTACTGTTCAATCTGTATATGTTGCCACTGGGACACATTATCGAGAATAACTCCATAAATTACCATAGCTATGCGGATGATACCCAGCTCTACTTATCTATTTCCCCCAATGACTACACCCCCCTTGAATCACTCTATCATTGCATGGACCAAATTAACAAATGGATGTCTCACAATTTCCTCCAGCTGAACACAGAAAAAACTGAAGTAATATATTTTGGGGAAAAGAGAGGAGAGACAAAAGATTGCTACTATCCTTGAAACGAAGGGACTGAAACCAAGGGAAACAGTTAAAAAATCTTGGGGTCCTCATTGACAGTGACCTAAATTTCAACAGTCACATGAAAGCTATTACTAAGTCTGCATTCTATCACATAAAAAACGTCTCTAAATTTAGGGGCCTGATGTCTAAACATGATCTGGAGAAGCTAATACATGCCTTCATTTCTAGTAAAGTCGATTACTGTAACAGTCTGTTTACTGGCCTCCCAAATAAGACCATTAAACAGCTTCAACTGGTACAAAATGCAGCTGCAAGGGTTCTTACAAAGACAAGGAAGTTTGACCACATTACTCCAATTTTAAGATCGCTGCATTGGCTCCCAGTAAGCTACAGAATTGATTTTAAGGCAATGCTACTTGTATTTAAATCATTAAATGGAATGGGACCCACATATCTACTGGATATGTTTCAGCTGTATGCACCGGCCAGGTCACTAAGGTCAACGGAGAAGAATTTGCTGGTGATTCCAAAAGTCAAAACAAAATGTGGAGAGGCAGCCTTTAGCTTCTATGCTTCAAAGCTTTGGAACCAGCTTCCAGATGACGTAAAAAATGCACCCACTATTGATAGCTTTAAATCTAGACTCAAGACAAAGCTGTTCTCAGATGCTTTCTTAAATTATTGAATGAAAAGACGGTAAAATAAGAGAAGTAAATTAGTAAAATAAGAATTGTTTTTCAAGGTTTTATGTTTATTTATGTTTTATTTTATTATTATTTTTACCTTATGTTTTATCTTAATGTTTTAAATGTTTTTTGACTCTAATTCATTTCCCTGTTTTCCTTTCATTTACATTTGTTAACTTTGTGAAGCACATTGAGTTGCACCTGTGTATGAAATGCGCTATATAAATAAACTTGCCTTGCCTTGCCTTGCCTTGACATGTGTCTGTGGGTTGAAGACAAAATATTCGCAGGGTGTTCAAAAAATGACATAAAACAATGAAATTGGCTGGGAGTCTACGTCTAAATTCTAAAAAAAAAAAACAGCTGGTATTGAATGTGTTAATACATTTACACAATATCCCATTGGGTACATGTACAACTTTGAATGTCTTTTAGGTTCCAACTTACCTGCAGTAGATACATCATCTCCATTTGCATATGGCAAGCCATAAACGTCTTGTTCTCCATTTACATATGGCAAGCCATAGACGTCTTGTTCCTGTTTCCCATGTGACTCTCCAAACTCTTCAAGGAAAGAATCAAATTCTTCCTTTGGAATCACCTTCAAAGACATGCCCAAATCTTCTTCCCCCTGAATTCCATGTGGCAAACACACTTCCTCCTTGCAGGATGGCGTAGCATTATCTCTGTTCTTGACTGGAAGAAAATCATAAATGTCCCCCTCTTCTTTAATCTCCTTCACAGACATGACGAATCAAGATGAAAGACTTTGAAGATTCTCATTCACCGATCTTATGGTAGTTTTTACACTAACATTGTAACCAACAGGAACACTGTTTGAATCATTTTGGTATATCCAAGACTCTCCTTCCATTCTGTCTTTTGACTGTAGAGCCAGGAGCTTTATCTCTTGTCCACTAGAGGTGGAGCTGCAGACCACTCCCCCTCATTAGTTGGCTAAAAGTTCATGTGGCTGAAGGTGTGAATTTCAGGAAGAATTGTTGTGGTCACAGCATCCAGACAATGGATTTGGTTTTGGTATTGATGAAGAGGCCTTCACACATTTTCAGTTAAAGCATACACAGCACTGGTAAAGGTCTTTCTTGTGCAAGTTTTTTTTTTTTTTTACCTGAGGTGAAATATTTGGGTTTTTTAATACCAAGGGCTATTATTATCATATTTTGAGAGTGTTCATTTCCAGTCTGGGACCGGCCATACTATTTGTGAAGCTGCGCAAAGTTCCTCTCCTAATCTGGCCAGGCAAGCTATTCTGCTAAGATAGGGAAGCCAACAATATTGAGCACTTTCTATGTCTCTCTGGGGCATACTTAAGGCAATGATGCACTAGTTCAGTTTGCAGGTGTGAATGCGGTCTACACTCACCGTCCACTTCATTAGGAACACCTCTGTAGTGCTGGGTTGAACCCTCTTTTGCCATCAGAACTGCCTGCAACAATACTCGGGTAGGCTGTGGCATTCCAACAAAGATAAATTGGTACTAATTGGCCCAAATTGTGCTAGGAAAATATCCTTATGCCATTTTATCCCCAGCCTGAAACGTTGATGTAAGGCACGGTTGACCCATGTTTTCATGTTGTTGACGCCAAATTCTGACCATTCCACCTGAGTGTTGCAGTAAGTATGCAGACTCATCAGACCAGCCAACATTTTACCGATCTTCTGGTGTAATTTATGGTGAGCCTGTCCAAATCATTGCTTCATTTTCCTGTTCTTAGCTGACAGGCACCAAATGTGGTTTTCTGCTGCTATAGCCCATTTGCCTCAAGATTTGATGTGCTCAGGGATTCTCTTATGCATACCTCGGTTGTACTGAGTGGGTTATTTGACACACTGTGCAGGAAATGGTCAAAAAAGCTACTGCAACTATGCTGCTCATTGAAACTGGGCTGCCTATTTCCAAGTTTGATCTTTACATGAAAGTTTACTAAGTAATAAACAAATATTTTCTAGTATGGTCCAAGTACAGTCATTTTTGCAGCTAAAAATGGCTATTTTTGGACATTCAAAATGGCGGACCATGGAGAAGATCCCCCTTTTCATGTATGAAAAGTGTAGCTTTTCCAGTCATAATGAATACTTAGAATTTGATGGTGGTGGTAAGTATTCATGAAAAAGATAACATTAGTGAATGGGCAGCATGTATTCTGGAAATAAACAACTAAAAATCTCACACAGTGTCCCTTTTAATGTTACCTTTGTATTAGCTCAAACCAGTCTGGCCATTTTCCTCTGACCTCTGCCATCAACAAGGCATTTTTGCCCACAGAATCACTGCTCACTGCATTTTTTTTTTAATTTATTAATTTTTTTTAACAATTTTTGAAAACACCAGAGATGGTTGTGTGCGAATATCCCAGTAGATCAATATTTTCTGAAATACTCAAATCAAGCCCTTTCGGCTTGACAGCCATGCCGTGTTCAAAGTCATTATTTTAAATAACCTTTCTTCCCCATTATGATGCTCGGTTTGAACTGCATCTGATTATCTCGACCATGTCTACGCGCACAAATGCATTGAGTTGCCACAATGTGATTGGCTGATCAAGAAATTGCCTCAGTGAGCAGTTGTAACAGGTGTTCCTAATCTAGTGGCCGGTGAGTGTAGTTGATTAAATCTCACACAGTACACTGGTACAATAGGAAGTCTGTTGTGAAATATCAGTTAAAATATCAGTTAAAGCACACAGGTATCATCCCTTTTACGTCACACACTGCAAAAAATGAAATCTTAGCAAGCTTATTTTTCTAGTTCAATCTAAAAAAAAAAACACACCTAATGACTAGTTCTTCTAACTGGAATTTAGAACTAGAAATTAGACTAGTTATACTTGTTTTACAGCATTTATCTATGGGGCAAGATATTTTTACTTGACTAGATTATTTTACTTGTTTCAAGCAAACATTGCTTACAACAAGTAAAAAAATATCACGGATTAAAAATATCTTGTCCCATGGACAAATGTTAAAAAATAAGTATTTAGTCTAATTTTTAGTTCTAAATTTCAGTTAAAAGTAATAGTTAGGTGGTTTTTACTTAAATAAGATTGAACTAGAAAAATAAGCTTGCTAAGATTGCATTTTTTTGCAGTGCATCTATTTGCATTTCCACAATCAGCTCTACTCGGAATTAGCGGGCCAGTTGTCTTCAACTATCCAGACATTCCAGGGGCATTTATCACCTGTATGTAGACAATGGCAGCCATTACACCATCAGGTGAATGGCCGATTACCTCAGCATTATCACCTCTAGTAGGTTTCACACCCTCAGCTTGATGTGTGTGGCCATTGGCTGCATTTTATGGTATGGCGTTGTGAGATGAAGTGACCCTCAGCTTGATGTTTGTGGCCATTGGCTGCATTTTATGGTATGGTGTTGTGAGATGAAGTGACCCTCAGATTTCTCCATACAATTGAGGAAAGACTCCACAAGAACACATTTGCACATTTTCTTTAAAAAGTACAAAAGAAATGAAATAGTTCAATCCTTTGGACAAGAAATTGAAAGAGGAAAGCATTGTAAAAGAAAAGGCATGTAAGACCAGAAACATTGCAATGTGAATGTGCCTCACTAAACAAAGCAATTGATAGTTTATGCATTTATTGTTTATGTTTTATTATTTTTTGAGGCATTCGGTTTTATACTCTCCATGTACTGTTTTCATGGAAATGTATTCACAAAACAATCACACAACTGTAATTTCCCCGTAATTTACCAGTTTAAAGTTGTAATTGGTTCAGTTTAACATTGTCCCAATCTGTAATGGTCATTTTTACCACATACCACATATTGAAAAAAATGCTATTAACATCAATTGGATGCATGGAAGTCTTCAAGGAATTGCGAGGGTTGTTCAACAGTTGTCATTGTTATAAGGACAGCACACTGCTAAGGCTTGTCCTAGTATGGTTTCTCTGATCTTTTACAATTCTACATCGGAAGGCGTATCACTTTCTGCATGAATTGCACTGCCATGCTTTTTATCCAGTGTGTGTTCTCTGGTGAATCCCCCGAGACTCCTGCTGGGAAAGCACCTGTCCACATGCAGGGCCGGGTTAAAGCACAGGCTAGATATGGCTGCAGCCTAGGGCCCCCCACCTGCCAGGGGCCCCCTGGTTGCCCAAAAGTGTAAAATAAAAATGCAGAGTTGGAACAAGATGCAATCCTGAAAAATAGATCCACTGTGTTGAGAACAGTTGGCAGACATGTTGTCCTGAATTTGTAGCTCGTAATTATGACACCGTGATTTTTCACGAATTTTGCCTGCTGGGGGGCCCCCACAGCAACCTGTAGCCTAGGGGCCCCCTGTCATGTTAATCCGGCCCAGTCCACATGTAATACACTGATGTGGCTTCTCCTCGGCACAAAATTCTCTGATGAATATGGGAACCCCTGCCATTCCACCGTACTGTATTTCCTTTAATGTTGTTGACCCCATAGACGACATAGAGAGTTACATTACACACACACACACACACACACACACACACACACACACACACACACACACACACACACACACACACATACACAAACACACAACACACACGTACACACGTACATACACACACACACACACACACACACACACACATTTGCATACACACATACACATTTGCACACACACACACACACACACACACACACACACACACACACACACACACACACACACACACATACACATTTACACATGCACACACACACACACACACACACACACACAGATACACATTTACATATGCACACACACACACACACACACACACACACACACACACACACACACACACACACACACACACACACACACACACACACACACACACACACACACACATACACATTTACATATGCAAAAACACACACACATACACACACACACACTCTAACTAACTAATGCACCGTACCCATTTCATATCCTGACCTCCTCACCTCACCCAGGAGATCACCAAGCCCCTGCCCTTCCACCGCATCTCCCTGGACGCGCTGGACGACACACACACACACACACACACACACACACACACACACACACACACACACACACACACACACACACACACACACACACACACACACACACACACACACACACACACACTCTAACTAACTAACTAATGCACCGTACCCATTTCATATCCTGACCTCCTCACCTCACCCAGGAGATCACCAAGCCCCTGCCCTTCCACCGCATCTCGCTGGACGCGCTGGACGACAACGACGCCATCGACGGCGACCTGCAGAGCTACATCCTGCACCGCATCCACAGCAGCCCCGAGATCCAGAGCAACATCTCGCTGAACGGCAAGATGGACAACGCCGCCTTCTCCAAGCTCAGCGCGCACCTCAAGGCCCTGAGCCGAGGCTCCTACCTCTACCTGAAGCTGACCTTCGACCTGATCGAGAAGGGCTACTTGGTGCTCAAGAGCTCCAGTTACAAGGTGAGATGTTATGGAAACATACACGCACGCACGCATTCATCATGCATACACACACACACACACACACACACACACACACACACACACACACACACACACACACACACACACACACACACACACACACACAAAGCTCACCTTTGACCTGGGGACCATTCCATCAACGGCGGTAACCCCAAATCCGAGCTCAAGTCTGTAAACTACGCTATTTTTAGACAGAGATCCGTTCCATCAGCCTTGCTAACCTGAAACTCAGCTGAGTTGCCACGGTAATTTATGCTCCAACTCTAACCTGGTAGCTCCCAAGTTAAACACCAGGCTAAATGAATCAGTGTTGCAAAAAAAAGAACCTGTAGGAAACAATGTCACAGTGGGCACGTTCCGCTTAATTCCCGCCATCATGTTACGAGATCTAAGCGAACCAGTCACTCGATTTTAATAGTCTATGATGTGATAATGCCAGTAAAAACTACAATAGTTACCATTGTCTTTCATTTCGGGGGATTTCTGATAACTAGCACATTTTAAAAAACTTTTATAGTGTTGATTTACTACTATGATGCTGAACAATTCCTTCTACATAGCCGAAGACGTGAGTGGCCCAGTGGACAGGTGCGCTGCTTAATATGTGGTCGCCCCGGGTTCAAGTCTTGTATGGCGACAGGTTATGGAAACTTCAAAACATTGGCTATTTTTGCCTATTCTCTCCTTTGATGTCGCTTTGTGGCTGCCTTCATTTGCTATCAAGCAATAGGCCTACAGTTAAATGTAGGCCTAGACCTTAACATTTTACAGCATAGGCAATAAAAAAACGTCTTCAGAACCACCTTGCAGACGCCGACGCTTGAGTTTGCATTGCAATGATTCAATAAATGATCTCTGCCGTTTTAGTTTTATTTAATCCGAAAACAAATTCTTCTGAAAGATAAAATTAAAACACCTTAGATGATACAAGCATTTTATTTTTACGCATTGAAATGGTGGCATTCGAGGTTTGGACGAGACTCTCCCTTTGATGATTGAGTTATGATCTGTCATTGCGCACGGTGGGGTTTGAACACGGGCCTCTCTATTGGAATGCGGTTACGTTACCGCTCACCTACAAATGATCGCATCATCTGACTGATAAAGACTTGATTTGACAAGGCATGCCCCAGTCTACAACATGATTGCATTTTCGACAATCGTTGATATGGACCCCTGTACACCGTGCACGAGCGCAACACCAGCTCTGATAAGCGCGGCTGAAGTGAAACTAGCCAAGGCGCAGCTGATCTTCATTGGTGGAAAGGTGTCAGAAGCCACCGTTAATTGAAACTCGGCTTTTGCGCGTAAGCGTTGCTGAATTCAGCGCCAATGATGGAATGGTCCCCTGATCGAGAAGGGCTACCTGGTGCTCAAAAGCTCCAGTTACAAGGTCAGATGTTATGGAAGCATGCACGCACGCACACATTCATCATGCATACACACACACACACACACACACACACACACACACACACACACACACACACACACACACACACACACACACACACACACACACACACACACACACACACACACACACACACACACACACACACAAAGCTCATCTGTGACCTGATTGAGAAGGGCTACCTGGTGCTCAAAAGCTCCAGTTACAAGGTGAGATGTTATGGAAACATGCACGCACGCATGCACGCACGCACGCACACACACACACACACACACACACACACACACACACACACACGTAATGATTTAAGGTAATGCGCAGGCAAATATGGCCGAAATATTAATATGATATGCTATCCGAGATGGGTTTTTTTTATCTTAAAGGGACACTGTGTGAGATTTTTTGTTGTTTATTTCCAGAATTCATGCTGCCCATTCACTAATGTTACCTTTTTCATGAATACTTACCACCACCATCAATTTCTAAGTATTCATTATGACTGGAAAAATTGCACTTTTCATACATGAAAAGGGGGATCTTCTCCATGGTCCGCCATTTTGAATTTCCAAAAATAGCCATTTTTAGCTGCAAACATGACTGTACTTGGACCATACTAATAGAAAATATTTGTTTATTACTTCGTAAACTTTCATGTAAAGGTCATTTTTGGCAATAGGCTGCTCAGTTTCAATGAGCAGCATAGTTGCAGCACCTTTTTTGACCATTTCCTGCAGTGTACCTTTAAAAGCACTTTTGTATTTTGGACATATTATATTAGCACTTTAAAGTGGACATAAACTATGCAGTGTTGTTGTTGATCCATGCACAATGTTGTTGCCTTATCTGGCTCTTAATGAATGATACATTTGTTACTATATATAGCACTCCGCTTTTCATGGTACTGAAAGGTGCTTGTGTTGATTGATTGATTGACAGGTGGTTCCGTATTCAACGCACTTTTAAAACACGCTGAAAAGATATTGCGACAGTACTGAAAACTAAGCCTCTGGTTTAAGGTTGTTGTTTTTTTGCGATGTTAACAATGCGGCCCACTTGAGGTCACATGGGCTGTATGCGGCCCCTGAACCAAAATGAGTTAGACACCCCTGCTCTTGAATCTTACATCTTGTGTTGATTGATTGATTGATTGATTGATTGATTGATTGATTGATTGATTGATTGATTGACAGGTGGTTCCAGTAAACCTGGCGGAGGTGTACCTTCTGCAGTGCAACATGAGGTTCCCCACGCAGTCGTCATTCGAGAGGGCTCTACCCCTGCTCAACGTGGCGCTGGCATCCCTACACCCGCTATCGGACGAGCAGATATACCAGGTACACACACACACACACACACACACACACACACACACACACACACACACACACACACACACACACACACACCCTCTCTACCCCTGCTCAACGTGGCACTGTCATCTCATCCCTACACCCGCTATCGGACGAGCAGATATACCAGGTACACACACACACACACACACACACACACACACACACACACACACGCACGCGCACACACCCTCTCTACCTAGGGTGACCAGATGTCCCGAAAAATTCGGGACAGTCCCGAAATCTAAGCGTTTGTCCCGAATCCCGAATCTGACTGTGCATGTCCCGAAATTTCGACTTGCCTAATAATAACGTTTTAACCAGGTACACATCTCAAACTATTTGCTACTGTCGCCTGTGCCCCCGAGAGGCTGCTTGCGCAGCCCCAAATGTGTGAAGTGGCTGCGTGCCACCCTAGCAATGTATCTTTCTGACATTCTAATTCCATTCGATTGCAACAGTAAGCGCGAGCAATGACCGGCGTGAATTTTCACTTTCATTGACAAAATGACAGTAGCGACATGGCAGATGAAGAACCCCACCATGCGAGTAAAACCCCGAAGCGACAGTGCAGGTAGAGGAAAGAGTGGGGAGGGGAACTATTCATGGATTACCAATTCATTGACAGATGAATCGAAAGGCTTTCTGTAAACTGTGAAGAAAAGTTTGGCGTTTCTCACGGAGGAGACGGATATGGAAGTGCATGCTAGTAGTCTAAACAACACGGTAGGCTGAAACCCACAACAATACAAAGAAACACGCTGGTGTCTTCTTTCGTTAAACAAGATGACACAGTGGATGATAAAGTTTGCTGCTGAGATAACATCTGTATTTCTGTGTCACGCTGCTCAAATTTGTCAGTCTGTGGCTGGTTTTTACTTTTAATTCTAACATAATAGACCGTCTCTGATTTTACACCGTTCTGTCAGCGTGCATCCTCAAAATGATTAGGCTATTGTTTATTTTTTGACGTTCGAAGTTCAGGCGCAAGTGCACGCGCCCCCCCCCCCCCCCCACACAAAAAAAAAAGCGTCCCGAATTTCAGCAAACCTCATCTGGTCACCCTACCTGCTCAACGTGGCACTGTCATCTCATCTCTACACCTGCTATCGGACGAGCAGATATACCAGGTACACACACACACACACACACACACACACACACACACACACACACACACACACACACACACACACACACACACACACACACACACACACACCCTCTCTACCCTTGCTCAACTTGGCATTGCCATCTCTACACCCGCTATCGGACGAGCAGATATACCAGGTACACACACACACACACACACACACACACACCCTCTCTGCCCCTGCTCAATGTGGCACTGGCATTTTTACATCCGCTATCGGATGAGCAGATATACCAGGTACACATACACACACACGCATGCACGCACACACACGTTTACCTAGCATTACAGTTGTCGTGGGCACGTAGCCTAATTCTGTTGCTGATTGTGACGCCCAGCTAGGCGGATTAACTCCAAGTAGTATGCACTGGGGCGATTCGTAAACTCCCGTAGTGTGCAAGGTGATCCTTAAACCGACTCTGATTCCGATCTTGATTCCCAGGCGATAAACTCGGGCAGTGTGCGCGGCCCTCTGGACTGGGAGGACTTCCAGCAGCGGATGGACAACCTGTCGGTGTTCCTGGTGCGGCGGCGGGACGGCACGCGCATGTTCGTGCACCCTTCCTTCAGAGAGTGGCTCATATGGAGGGAGGACGGGGAGAAGACCAAGTTCCTCTGTGATCCCAGGTATGGTGGATAAGATAAGGTCAAGTTTGTTTTATACCAGGTAAGCACACACACACACACCCTCTCTACATCTGCTCAACGTGGCATTGGCATTGGATGAGCAGATATACCAGGTACACACACACACACGTACGTACATACACACACCCGCGCGCTCCTTCAGGGAGTGGCTCATATGGAGGGAGGACGGGGAGAAGACCAAGTTCCTCTGTGATCCCAGGTATGGATTTTTTTTTTAAAGGGGCTTTTATGCCTTTATTTGATAGGACAGTCTGAGATGGTGACAGGAAGCGAGTGGGATAGAGAGACATGGTGGGATCGGGAAATGACCCCGGCCGGACTCGAGCCGAGGTCCCAGTGGGCATGCAAGCCCAAATGTGGGGGGGGCTTAGTGCGCTGCGCCACAGCGCCCCCCAATGCCAGGTATAAGTAGCCAGGCCGTGCCCTCCTAGTGATGCAACACCTTCCCAAAATGTTGCTAGTCAAGTCAAGAGCAATGCAACACCTTCCCAAAACGTTGCTAGTCAAATCAAGAGTAGTGGTGTCAACAATAATCGATTCGGCGATCCAATCCAATGCGGGGCATGGACGATCCAGGATCGATGCGGCAAGTTCCAGGATCGATGCGCCATTTTTTTTAAGTTTCAATTACCTCCGTGGAAATTTCGAGAGCAAATGAATGTTAAATTAGATAAAAGTACTTCAACCTGATCCAGAAAACAGCCAATAAATTGTTGCTCAGTATCTGACGACTTGTTTTGCCTCATCATGGCTGATGAAACATTTGCTTTGCTTTCAGTAGAAATGTAATGCATTGTAGAATTGAATCGGATCGGATCGAATCACATAGAATCAAATCGAATCGGATCGCTACCTCCCGAATCGTGATCGAATCGGAGCATGAGGGCAGTGTCAATCCACAGTCAAGAGCAATGCAAGTAATTTCTGAGCTCCCGGGAACTTCTCCCACTTTGTCGGGAAGCGAACAACTATTAGCAAACCGAGGGAGGCGGGTCAGCCATGCCATTTGGGAAATGATCATTCTTATGTACTTGGTCAGACCAAGTCTCGAAGAGATTTGAAAGTCGATGATAATCAGACTAATGGATAAGATAAGGTCAAGGTTTTTTATTATTATTATTTCAGATATGTTTTTGGGCTGTAATGCCAAGGAGAGTTTGACAGGGAAATGAGTGGGAGAGAGAGGGAGGGGAAGGATCGACGAGCGAACCTGCTAAGAACACTTTCCCAGATACGTGACCCTAGGTATAGGAAAGGGAGGGACGAGGTATTGTTAAGCAGTGTACTGTAGTTTGCCATGTGCTGTAATCTAAAATCAGCAATGGGAATCACTTTTACCGCCAGAAAATAATGGCCGTCATGGGTAAGCGGTTAGGGCGTCAGACTTGCATCTCAAAGGTTGCCGGTTTGACTCCCGACCCGCCTGGTTAGTGGGAGGAGTAATTAACCAGTGCTCTCCCCCATCCTCCTCCATGACTGAGGTAGCCTGAGCATGGCACCGTCCAGCCGCACTGCTCCCTTTCGGGCAACATTTGGGGCTGCCCCCTTGCACGGGTGAAGCATAAATGCAATTTTGTAGTGTGCAGTGAACGCTTGTGTGCTGTGGAGTGCTGTGTCATAATGACAATGGGAGTTGGAGTTTCGCTTTCTTTGAAAATGGGAGTCACTTTTGCTGTACCCTCTTTGCTGCCTGAACTTGGCCGTCTTCTCCAAGTCGTGTTGGATGAAAGCCTCCGCTTAGAGTAATTCAATTGTTTCCCTTCTCGAACCTTTTCAACACTTTGATAAGCACAGTAGAAGAAATATAGAAATGTATTGTGTCAACCATTATTCTGTTGAAGTTTATTGTGTGATGAAGTGGTCCACACACTGGGCATGTAGCTCCAAAAATATAAACTTTATTTCATTTTTATAAACGGCAACGTTTCGATCCAATAGTGGGATCTTCCTTAGGTGAAGGTTGAAGTTTATTGAAAAACTGTTTTATTTTATTGCATGTGATAAAGTTTGGTTGAAAAATGTAGTCTATGAAATGGAATTACATTATTCTTCTCTTATCCAAACTGACGCACAATGCACTGCAATAATGTCTTCATCTCTTCTCTGTCACTTGTTACCACTGTCCCCCCCCTCTTTCTCCCTCCCTCTCTCTCTCTCTCTCTCTCTCTCTCTCTCTCTCTCTCTCTCTCTCTCTCTCTCTCTCTCTCTCTCTCTCTCTCTCTTTCTTTCTCTCTCTCTCTCCCTCCCTCTCTCTCTCAGGAATGGCCATACTCTGCTAGCCTTCTGGTTCTCTCGCCAAGAGAACAAGCTGAATCGACAGCAGACAATTGAGCTGGGGCACCACATACTCAAAGCACACATATTTAAGGTAAAGACACACACACACACACACACACACACACACACACACACACACACACACACACACACACACACACACACACACACACACACACACACACACACACACACACACACACACACACACACACACACACACACACACACACACACACACACACACACACACACACACACACACACAGGGACTCTCTAGGTTCAAAGCATATACGTACAGTATCTTGAAGACGATTGTAACACGTGGTAATGATATGTGTTGTCTTACAGGGCCTGAGCAAAAAGGTCGGGGTCTCCTCGTCCATCCTGCAGGGGCTATGGGTTTCGTACAGCACAGAGGGGTTGTCTACTGCACTCTCATCACTACGCAACCTCTACACACCCAATATAAAGGTATCTCTCTCCCTCTCTCTCTCTCTCTCTCTCTCTCTCTCTCTCTCTCTCTCTCTCTCTCTCTCTCTCTCTCTCTCTCTCTCTTTCACACCACACAAACACAATATAAAGTGCCCTCTCTGTCTCTCTCACTCACTCACTCACTCACTCACTCACTCACTCACACGCTCTCTCTCTCTCTCTCTCTCTCTCTCTCTCTCTCTCTCTCTCTCTCTCTCTCTCTCTCTCTCTCTCTCTCTCTGTACTGTCTCTGTGTGTATCTGAAAATGTCTGCCTGTATCTTGTGTGTATCCTTACTTCAGGTGTCTCGACTGCTGATATTGGGCGGTGTGTGTGTATGTCTGTATCTGTTTTTGTTTGTGTGTTTGTGTCTCTGTGTCTGTGTGTGTGTACTGTCTGTGTGTGTCTGACCATGTCTGTCTGTATCTTGTGTGTATCCTACCTCAGGTGTCTCTCTCTCTCTGTCTCTGTCTCTGTCTCTGTCTCTCTCGCTCTCTCTGTACTGTCTGTGTGTGTGTGTGTCTGACCATGTCTGTCTGTCTCCTGTATCTCCTTATCTCAGGTGTCTCTCTGTCTCTCTGTCTCTCTGTCTCTCTGTCTCTCTATCTCTCTCTATCTCTCTCTCTCTCTCTCTCTCTCTGTACTGTCTGTGTGTGTGTGTGACCATGTCTGTCTGTCTCTCCTGTATCTCCTTACCTCAGGTGTCTCGGCTACTGATATTGGGCGGGGTGTGTGTATGTCTGTATCTGTTTCTGTTTGTGTGTGTGTCTCTGTGTCTGTGCGTGCGTGTGTGTGTGTACTGTCTGTGTGTGTCTGACCATGTCTCTCTGTCTCTCTGTATCTCCTCACCTCAGGTGTCTCGGCTGCTGATGCTGGGCGGTGCCAACGTGAACTACCGTACGGAGGTGCTGAGCAACGCGCCCGTGCTGTGCGTGCACTGCCACCTGGGCTACGCCGACATGGTGGGGCTCCTGCTGGAGTACGGGGCGGCCGTGGACGCGCCCTCCCAGACCGGGCTCACCCCTCTGGGCTACGCCTCCGCAGCGGGACACCTGAGCATCGTCACCGCACTGTGCAGACGCAAGGCTAAGGTGGGTGGGTGTTGGCTGAAGGGTCCATGGGAACTTAGAGTAGAGTAGAGTAACTTTATTGATCCCCAGGGGGAAATTCAGGTATCCAGTAGCTTACATAAATACACAAATACACAAATGCCCACATGGACATTTCAAGACACAAATAACGCAGGAATAGTCAGGGAGGGGAAAATAAAATAAAATAGTAAAGATAAAAATTTGAAAAATAGGTGCCCTGGGGCCGATCTGGGGCCCTCAAAAGTCATTCTTTAAACACGTCATGGCACTGTGCAGACGCAAGGCTAAGGTGGGTGGGTGTGGGTGTGTGTTGGTGGGTCAAAGACGTCCAAAAAGGAATCGTCATTCAGTGTAACGGATACCTTCTGC
>NC_085873.1:37342856-37345356 GCF_034702125.1 Engraulis encrasicolus | reverse complement strand
GGATCCCCCTTTAGGCAGACCTAGGCAGACCTAAGGACTGTTCTATTCAATGCTAGGAGTATTATGACACGCCCCTTTAGGCAGACCGGAACCTGGTCATGTTAGTGCCCTTAGCAACCTATTACATTGGCATATCTCTATATACTTAAAGAATCTCTGGTTAAAGCGCGCATAGAAGAGTGGCCATTAGAACGCTATCAACTCTAGGCCTTTTCATGACACCCTGGGTGCATTCCAATATGCACACTCTCCTCCTCCACTTGTGCTTGTGGCCTCGCCCTGTCTCCTGGCCCCTCCTCCGTGGAGAAAGCAATAAAGTTTCCCCACTGTCAGCCTTGCCACAACAACTTTTGATTCACCATCTCAATTCCAAGTGAGAAAATGACATTAGAATTGTGATATTGCAAGATATTGAAGTAATTTTCTGTTGTCAGTGACATCATCATGAGATCACAAGCAGGCAAGTGAGCAAGGGAGGACGGAAGTCAGCAGATTGGAATCCACCCCCGTACTACATTGAGTTCTTTCCAATATGCAGACTTCTGTCCTCGACCTGTGCTTGTGGCCTCACGCTCTAGGTGACGCCCTGCGTCCATGGGTAGGGGTGTAAATCACAGCCTCCATGACGATACGATACGGTATCGATTTCTTAAATCAGGGATTCGATTTTTCGGTTCGATACTTAAGAATTCCCCACGATACGATGCGATTCAATTTTTTCCAATTACTTTTCCAGTAATATTGTGTTATAGAGCTAGGGCATTGCACAGGGGCAATTCGATTCTTAAGAATGTCCCACGATACGATGCGATTCGATTAAATCGCCGGCCGATACTTCCGGTACATCGATACATTTCGATTTTATTTACATCCCTATCCATGGGTAAAGCAATAACGATTCCCTGCTCATCCTCCCCACATCAATGTTTGGGGGGACTTTTCCCCTTTTCAACATCCCGATTGCAAATGAGAAAATGACCTTTCAATTGCGCTTTTGCGAGATATTGAATTTAACCTCTGTCATTGATGATGTCTTGTGAAGATCAGAAGGTTGAAGGTTCGAATCCCACCCTCACCTCTCCCTACACCTCCATTCATGGCTGACGTGCCCTTGAGCAAGGCACCTAACCCAACACTGCTCCAGGGACTGTAACCAATACCCTGTAAATGACTGTAAGTTACTTTGGATAAAAGCGTCGGCTAAGTAATGTAATGTAATGCAACGTAATGTCAGCTAAGTGTAATGTAATGGATATTGAAAAGAACCCATGATCACACAGGAGATGTTAGTCTTGCCAGAGAATCGTATATGAGAGTGAGATAAAGCAGGCGTGTTCTTTTCCGGTATCCACTTTATGTTGGGTGAACGCCGCTTTAGGAGACCTTCGATTAGGAGACCTTCGGAGTCTTCAGGTAGAGAATAAATGGAGTCCCCTTAGCGCTGTAGATGGCGGTAGCGCACGTCTTGTGCAAACACCACGAAAAGAGAAGAAGAAGGAGGGACAACGCCCCCTTAGGAGACCAAATTTTGAGCACACGCTTTTGCATTGAGTGGGCGTGTTTCGATTCCTCTTATTATATATTCAACCTCTTTGGTCTTGCTACCTGGCTGATTGACATCTCTGTTGTCCAATCCACAGCCCTGACTGCAGCGGCTGGGCGGGGCCGCCTGGAGGTATGCAGGCTCCTATTGGAGCAGGGGGCCCTGGTCACCCAGCCCAGCCGCAGGGGAGGACTTCCACTCTTCAGCAGCGTCAAGCAGGGGCACTGGCAGGTACACTTGGTGTGTGTGTGTGTGTGTGTGTGTGTGTGTGTGTGTGTGCGTGTGTATGTGTGTGTGCGTCTGTATGTGTGTGTGCGTGTGCGTGTGCGTGTGCGTGTGCATGTTCTAAGCGATGACGGTGTGTATGTTTTATGTGTGTGTTTGTGTGTGTTTGTGCGTGTGCGTGTGCGTGTGCATGTGCGTGTGTGTGTTCTAAGCGATGACGGTGTGTATGTTTTATGTGTGTGTGTGTGCGTGTGCGTGTGCGTGTGTGCGTGTGTGTGTGCGTGTGCGTGTTCTAAGCGATGACAGTGTGTATGTTTTATGTGTTTGTGTGTGTGTGTGTGTGTGTGTGTGTGTGTGTGTGTGTGTGTGTGTGTGTGCATGCTGAAAAGCTATGAAAATCAGTGCCAAATACACATGCAGAAATACCTCACACACCTAATACACAAGCACAAATGTACACAGACATTAACACACACATACTGTATACAATGCACACATGAAGACACACAGGCAGACATATACGGAAATACCAATACAAATAGTCCTTTAGATGTCCTTTACTTTAAAATACTACTCTTTTCAAGGATTTAAGATATTTGACCTTTGACCTTTCGACACTGAAGAAGGCTCTGTGCAGCCGAAACGTCTGTCATGTCAGTCCCTACAATGTAAAAATAAAAAGAAAACAACAGGAAAGAAGAAAAATTGAGTGCGATCCATTTCCTACTACTA
>NC_085873.1:37327856-37332856 GCF_034702125.1 Engraulis encrasicolus | reverse complement strand
GCGAGTGCGCCTGTTTCAGGATTACGCGCCAGAGATCTTGGAGAAGAGGAAGAAGTTTGATGGGGTGCGCACCTTACTGAAACAGCGCAAGATTCTCTATGCGCTGCGGTTTCCCGCCGTCATGACTTTCTCCGTGAACAACAAGCAACTCCAGTTCTCCAGTCCAGCAGAAGCAAAACGATTCATCAATGGACTGCCGCCAGTCGAAATAGAGGAGGAAAGTGATCAGGCGCCGTCAGATACTGAAGAGACTGATAGGCCTACCTAATCTAATAGGTGATGTAAAACAATGACAGGTAATAATTGAGTCGCATATTTTCCCTGCTGCAGCTTACTGCTTATTATTATTTTATTTTTTAATGGAGAAAAGTATTGCCTATTGGCTTGAAAACGACATACAGCAGGGAATTTATTTTCAGGATGGTTACTTAAACTAGGCTAATAGCCGAAGACGTTAGAATAATTTTGACGAGTGGGTTGTGATACATTTTTTTTGAAACGGATATGTCATGGATTGAGAGGGGAGAGGGAGGAACGAGCGAGCAGGGTGGCCAAACGGGACCAACGAGTGCTACGGGCCTGCTGAACCTTTGTTATGTTGGGTTTAGTTCTACCCAGCGGTTTTGGTCATTTTTGTTTTTGTGTTTTTTATGTTTGTGCCTACTTTTTTGTTGTGTTGAATGCATACTGACCTCTGGGACTTTTCTAAAATACTGTACTGTGGTAATAAGGGTTGAACAGAATGGTGTGTACTATAATGTGGGTTATGAACCTCCATGACAGTGTGTAAAATAGTGTCATGGAATATAGCGGGGTGTCATAATGTTGTGAAAAGGAAGAAAATCCTGACTTATTTAAAACAGAAGAAGACGGACATTGCTTTGCTTCAGGAAACTCACCTGGATGAGGATGAATCTTTAAAACTTAAAAGAGACTGGGTGGGCCAGGTGTACTTTAGTACATTCAATAGTAGGAAAAGAGGCGTGATTATTCTGATCAGAAAAAACCTTGATATCCAGGTGTTCAAACATATTGCGGATGAGGAGGGTAGATGGGTAATATTAGATGTGGCGCTTGAGGGACAGAGGATGACTATGGTAAATATTTATGCCCCTAATTCCTCTCAACCTGAATTTTTCCACGAAATTTGCAGTTTAATACGCAACATTGGGAATTCAGAAATTATCTGTGGAGGTGATTTTAACCAGGTCAGAGATTTATGGTTAGATAAATCCTCAAAGCCCAAGCAAATACATGATCCTGTATGTACTGCTTTGGATGTGGTGTCAGATGAACTGGCATTAGTGGATATATGGAGAGTACTTCATCCACAAGAACGTGACTATACATTCTTCTCGCATCCACATTCCACATATTCTAGGATAGACTATTTCCTCATATCCCGATCATTGGTGGGTCAGACTATTGGGTCTTCTATTGGGAATATTGTGGTAACTGATCATGCCCCAGTTGAGCTCCTCTTGTCTAGCAAGGAAAAAGTTTCATCTTCACGTAGGTGGCGTCTTAATAGTTCACTTTTACAGAATAAGAGCTTTTGTGAATATGTAAGGATGAAAATGAGAGAATTTTGGGAGTGTAATGATGGATCTATTGAAGATGTGGGCCTTACCTGGGACGCTTTCAAAGCCTATATAAGGGGTTGCATTATTCAATATAGTTCCTTGATGAAAAAAGCACAGAGAGAGGAAATGTTGAAATTAGAACAGGATATTAAGGTTCTTGAAAAACAACACATGGCACACCCAGATGAGGAAGCGTGGAATAAATTGATTAAATTGAAGTTTGATCTAAATAGCATATTACAGAAGAAAGTTGAACGCGCTATGTTTTGTCTGAATCAGAAATACTTTGAACAGGGTGAAAAAACTGGCAAACTACTAGCGCATAGAGTACGTCAAATACAATCTAATAACTTAATTCCCTCCATTTTCAAAGATGATAAGACACTGACCACTGACAAAATGAAAATTAATGAGGAGTTTACTAAGTTTTATAAAAAATTATATACCTCTAATGGACCTGTAGAGGATTCAAGAGTATCAGAATTCTTTTCCTCAATTAAAACACCTACTTTAACAAGAGAGCAAAAAACAGGGTTAGAAGAAGAGCTTACTGTAATAGAAATACATAAGGCTATCAAGAGTCTGAGGCTGGGCAAGTCGCCTGGAAATGATGGATTTCCATCAGATTTCTATAGAGTCTTTATGGAAGAACTGGCACCTAGGCTTTTGACAGTGTATACAGATGCTTTAGAGAGGGGTAGATTGCCACCTAGCATGAGGTCAGCAGTCATTACATTATTACATAAAAAAGGGAAAGACCCTCAATGCTGTGGTAATTACCGCCCAATTTCTTTGATAAATGTGGATGAAAAAATTATATCCAAGGTTCTAGCCATTAGGCTTGAGAAAGTACTTCCTAGCTTAGTGCATGGGGATCAGGTGGGTTTTGTGAAGCATAGATGTTCAGCTGACAATCTACGAAGGATATTGCATATATTTTGGAAGAGCAGAAATAACCCAGATCCTGTTGTGGCCTTCTCATTGGACGCCGAGAAGGCGTACGACAAAGTAGAGTACACCTATCTGTTCTACACACTAAGAAAATTTGGTTTTGGTCAGTCGTTTATGCAGTGGTTGAAGTTAGTGTATACTGACCCTATGGCTACTGTTTTTACGAATGGGATAATGTCACCACCCTTTGATCTTAGTCGTGGTACTAGACAGGGCTCACCATTATCACCACTAATTTTTGCCTTATTTCTTGAGCCCCTTGCTATTGCATTACGTGAATGCAAAGATATAGAGGGAGTACATATGGGGCAAGAACAACACAAACTTTTTTTGTATGCTGACGACATTCTTTTGATTTCAAGTAATCCTGCTGTGGCAGTACCGTCTATGTGTTCAATTATTGATTCATTTTCTGAAATATCTGGTTATACCATTAACTGGTCAAAGTCAGAAGCTATGCCTATTTCTAAAATATGCCCCCCTGCCATTAGGAGCTCATGGCAGTTTAATTGGATGCCCATGGGTATGACATATCTTGGCATTAAACTGACCCCTGGTTTGGATAAAATTATGCATATAAATATTGATCCAATTATACAAGATATTAGATCTCTTCTACAGAATTGGGCAAAAATGAACCTTTCTATATTAGGTAGAATTAACTTAGTTAAGATGATTATTTCCCCAAAGATTCAGTATATTATGTATATGTTACCTCTGACCTTTCCACAATGCCTGCTTAAACGGTATAATAAAATTGTGGAGCATTTTGTGTGGGCAGGTAAAAAGCCAGCCTTTAATAGATCTAAGCTATATGCTGCCAAAGATAAGGGTGGGTTAGCCTTGTCCAAGGTGGAATGGTACCACTATGCCTTCTCTCTTTCCCAGTTAGCGAAAAGGTACAAACTTTACACTTTCCCAAATGAGAGACCTTCATGGGTGAAAATGGAAGAAGGGCTTGTGGCCCCAAGTACATTAGAGGCCTTTTTGACCCAGAGTGGTAGAAGAACTCCCCATGATGATCCAGTCTTGGCTTTTGTACAGGAGACATGGGCAAGGTCTTACAAACTCATTAATATTTGTCCTTTTCTTTCAACCAAAGCTTCCATCTGGTTTAACAAGAAATTGTTAATTGGTAAAAAAAACATTTATGTGGAATACATGGTCCAAATGCGGTATTAATCTAATGGGGGATGTGTTTGGTGATAGTGGGATTAAATCATTTAGTGATATTACACAAGAATTTAACCTAGATAAAAAAGAATACTGGAAATATTTACAGCTGTCTCATTGTATCAAAGCTAAGCTGAAATCTGTCCCAGACCCTCCATCTGGCTTTCAGGAGGTTTTTATGAAACCTGGGTTTAAAAAAGCCTCTACCTTCTACCGGCTTATTAGAGAAGCGCAAGCCCCCAAATTAGAGGGGCTGAGGTTGTGTTGGGAAAAGGACTTGGGCACGCCAATTTCGGAAGACACATGGAAATGGTTGGTTGGATCTTGGTACACCTGTTCACAAGACACACAGTCTCAGCTCATTCAATATAAAGTGCTCCACAGAAGGTACTGGACCCCCAGTAAACTAGCCAAACTGAAATTAATGGACAGTGATATATGTTGGAAGTGTCAGAAAGAAACTGGGACGCTGATTCACATGTTGTATGAATGTGAAAAAAATTGTGCACTATGGGATGGGATTGTGAAGTTTTTAAGTTCTATTTTTCAGTGTGATCTTTCTGCATCACCAGATCTATGTCTATTTGGTTTGTTGCCAGAAAACATTCAAACAACAAAAAGATGCAAGTTATGGGTGCGTCTGGCGACTGTATCAGGATGTCGCATTATTTTGAGACACTGGAAGTCATCTTCACCTTGCTCATTTAAGGAATGGACTGAACTAATGTCGAAGATTGCCTTGTATGAGCGGGTTACCTTCAATGTCAAGGGGAAAGAAGAAGTGTTTAACCGGATTTGGGGGCCATATTTGAACTATTTAGAAAATAAGGCTATTTAGCTGTACCTGTATAACTACAGTACTCTGTGTGGGCAGAGGTCAATGTAAATTGTTATTTATATATGTAGGCACTTTGTTTTTGTTTTTTGCTTTTTGTTTTTTCTCTATGTGTGTGTTTTGTTCCTTGTTTACTGTCCTTGTTTTGTGGTATTTGTTGTGTGGTTAGTGTTCAGAGTGTTTAAAAAAGGGAAAAAACAGATAGCTGAATTGATTGTACTTTGATATTGTACTTTGTTGCAATAATGAAAATGTGTAATATTTACTGCTGTCTGTGAAAAATACCAATAAAAAAAAAAAAAAATAAAAAAGCACCAAAACACTTTATTTTTTTTATTACTTGATTGTTAGACATTATTTGATTGTTAGAGTGGGTGTTTAAATATTACAAGTTCTACCCAAATTTGATAATGTTAAAGGAATGTTTATTTTTAACTTGAGACCTGGAATATTTGTAA
>NC_085873.1:37282856-37325356 GCF_034702125.1 Engraulis encrasicolus | reverse complement strand
AAGGGCCCATGTGTGGGAGCTATGTGTTTCAACCCTTTCGTAGGATCCGGTATCCGGTTCAGGATCCGGCAGGATCTTAAGCAGTGGATCCAGTATCCGGCAGGATCATAAAAATCAGGATCTGGGGCATCTCTGCTTTTTACATAGCCTAGGCTTTTCAGTCAGTCTATCACAACCCCAATTGCTGCATGGAGTGAAAGCCCTTCAGAAGCGGCCGTTGAAGGCAGTGTGTCAGTAAGCCAATGAGTGTTAAAAATAGTTTGCGCCAACGTAATAAAAAGGGCCCATGTGTGGGAGCTATGTGTTTCAACCCTTTCGTAGGATCCGGTATCCGGTTCTGGATCCGGCAGGATCTTAAGCAGTGGATCCAGTATCCGGCAGGATCCTAAAAATCAGGATCCGGTGCATCTCTAATTTAAAGGAACCCTTTGTATACATACATTTCCCACTTCCCATACATACATTGCTTTTAGCAGTTTCAGAATTTTCAACCTCTCTTTGATCTCGTTTTGAATAGGGGTTTCCTATAATCTGTCACATACATGTAGTAACTCAGTTTGTCTCATAACACTCAGGCTGAACGCACTGATGATTTGAGTGAATTCCCTTGAGTGAATTCCCTTGAGTGACTGCTTGTTTTCGAGTCTAACTGCAATACATTCACATCAGTCACTTGACAGATGAACACTGTGTGTGTGTGTGTGTGCGTGTGCGTGTGCGTGTGCGTGCGTGTGTGTGTGTGTGTGTGTGTGTGTGTGTGTGGGTGCCTGTGTGTGTGTGTGTGTGTGTGTGTGTGTGTGTGTGTGTGTGTGTGTGTGTGTGTGTGTGTGTGTGTGTGTTTAGGATTTCGGCATGGCTGAGGAGTTTGCCACTAAAGCGCTGGAGCTGAAGCCCAAGTGCTATGAGGCGTTCTATGCCAGAGCTCGCGCCAAGCGGAGCAGCAGGTAAGATATATGTATATTTCATATAATATTATAAACATATATTTTATGATATTGTTATTAATCCCTTTGACATTATAATGAAACATTACCTGGCTGTGATACCACACGTTAACTGTTAACGCCTTATGCCGTGTCCAGACCAAGAGCGAACTACGCTGTCTGGTAGTGTGGGTAGCAGAAAAAGTTTCGCCTTGAATTCACTGTATTCGCTCCAGGCGCAGCATTGATATTTTTGATTCAGCTAATCACATAACGGCTCTGGCTTGACAGCCTGGGACATTCGGAGATATAAACGTTCTGATTGGTTTTCGCCGAACAGCGTCAGAGGGAATTCGCCTATGATTAGCTTGAGTTTAATCGTCAAAATTCGCTCTGGTCGCTCAAGAAGCTTCGCTCCTGGTGAATACGCTTTGGTAGCGCAGGTCGCATGCCCTCCATAGAGAAATAATGACTTACGTTGCTTCGTTCGCTCCGTTCGCTCTTGGTCTGTACACGGCATAAGTGTTATCATGCCAAGCGAAGTAGCAGGTAAGATGTGCAGTGCACACCAATAATGTGTACACCCCTGTTGAAAAGTAACATTTTGAGCAATATTTGAATGAACACACAAGTTATTTCCAAAATGATCATAGAGTAATATGGCAGAGCTTAAGGCAGAAAAATAAGGTCAGTAGTAATTGTATTTGTTCATTTTTGTGTGCGTTTCATCTTGTCTTACATTGAACTTTTACATTTTGAGTATGCACCAGTCCAAAATAGACGTGTGTGAGATTTGAATGAAATCCTATGGAGAGTATGAGGATTTGCTTCGGTAGTCACAGTACATGTCGACTAGCATGTTTCTTTTGGGTGAAATTTAGCTTCCCACTGTTCCAATGTGATGAGTGTGTGTGTTTTGGTGCCCCCTGCAGGCAGTTTGCGGAGGCGCTGGAGGACCTGAGGGAAGCCATGCGGCTGTGCCCCAACAACCGCGAGATCCAGCGGCTACACCAGCGCGTCGAGGAGGAGCACCACCAGACCAGCCAACCGGAGGAGCCCGAGGAGGTCATCTTACCCCCGCCCCCGTCCCCGCCCCCTTCGCCACCGCCGCCTCCCATGGACGAAGAGGGCGAGGAGCGGGACATTCCCGTTCCTGTTCCCCTCCCGCTTCCTGTTCATGTCCCGCCCCCCGAGCCGCGATTGGACGACATGGAGCCGGTGCAGGACCTGTTTGAGGACGAGGACTACCTGGAGCAGGAGCTGGAGAACGCCTCCATTGGCCTGACCAGCCTGCCAATCATCCAGAGCCCGCCCCTCTCCCCGTCCCACCACCACCAGCACCACCAGCACCACCATCACCTCCAGCAGCACCACCACCATCATCCCGCCCACCTGGACTCCTCCTCGGCCTATCACCTGTCGAGCGGCCAGGCCTTTGACTACCACCACCAGAGCCATTCGTCCATGTCCTCCCCCACCCGCCACAGCTACCAATCAGCATCGCCGCCCCTGTCCCCCACGCACCACCACCACAACTCCCACTCGCACCCCCTCTACCACCAACACTCCAGCAGAGCCAGCCCTCCCTTGCACAGAGACACCTCTCCTGGCGACCAGGTAGGCCTATGGCTGTACTGCATGCACATATAAGGGGTGTAAATAATAATCACAATGTATCGATATATCACAAATATAAACTGACGATTGAATCAAATCGTATCGTATCGTGGGGCATTCTTAAAGCGATGGTTCGGAGTAGAATCACCCTAATGCCATTTGAACCGTGACACCCATCCACCTTTACACCCGAAGTGTTTTCTGCCGCAGGCTTACATCAACAGAGTTGCCGTGTTATTCGATGTTTATTCCGGTTAGCTTGACTCAAGCGCATATGGATACTGGGCACCGTCTCCAAACTTTCCCCACAAAAATAACATGTCATGACACCAAACTTCTGCAGTAGCACAAATATGGTCTGTACTCACGAAACGAAGCATTTGGAAGTTTGGAAATAGTCCAGGAGTTTATTATTATCAACACAAGCCGAATAGCTTCTCTGCTGCTAAAGCTGCGCCAACGTTACTTCCGTCATCTAAGACAAGCATGTAAGAGTCCTCAACGAAGCTCATAATATGAACAATGAAAAGTGAATTCAGCATCAGTATTGATAACGAAAATCCTTGTCTAATTGATAGTAGGTAAGATTTGAAATATATTTTAAGTATTGCCTTGAAAATATAAGCCTTAATCACAATTCAGTGAAAACTTTTTTAACACTCTCGTCTGGAAGTTTGTTGAAGACTTTTACGGGCTTGTCTCATATGACGGAAGCAACGTTGGCACAGCTTTAGCAGCAGAGAAGCTATTCAGCTTGTGTTGATAATACTAGACTCCTGGACTATTTCCAAACTTCCAAATGCTTCGTTTCGTGAGTACAGACCATATTTGTGCTACTGCAGAAGTTTGGTGTAATGACATGTTATTTTTGTGGGGAAAGTTTGGAGACGGTGCCCAGTATCCATATGCGCTTGAGTCAAGCTAACCGGAATAAACATCGAATAACACGGCAACTCTGTTGATGTAAGTCTGCGGCAGAAAACACTTCGGGTGTAAAGGTGGATGGGTGTCACGGTTCAAATGGCATTAGGGTGATTCTACTCCGAACCATCGCTTTAAGTATCGAAAATAATCGAATAGCGGCCCCCGCAATGCCCTTGCTCCATAACATAATAGAAGTGGAGAAGTAATTGGAGAAAAGTCATATCTAATTGTATTGTATCCTATCGTGGGGCATTCTTAAGTATCGAAAATAATCGCATCGAATAATAAGATATCAATATTGAATCGTATCGTCAAAGAGGCTGTGATTTACACCCCTAGCACATATGGTGGATTCCAATCTGCAGACTTCTGTCCTCCCTTGCTCACTTGCCTGCTTGTGACCTCATGATGATCTGACGTCACTGACGACAAAAAATTAATTAAATATCTGGTAACGCTTTATAATAAGGTTCTTCTAAGGTTCTTCTAAGTGTTTATAGTCACTAGTAAGCAGGCAGTAATACCCTTACAAGTGCCCAATGACATGCTGATTAATTTTGTTAACATGCTTATTGTGAACATCTGATGAGTAACTTTATTTGAGTAAAAGCATGATAGTCGGTGCACATGGCATCTCATTTGCAATTGGGATGGTGAATGAAAAACAGTCCCCCAAAAATTGTTGTGGCTGGGCTGACAGCTGGGAAACTTTATTGTTTTCTCCACGGAGGCGGGGCCAGGAGGCGGGGCGAGGCCACAAGCACAAGCGGAGGACGGGAGTCTGAATATTGGAATGCACACATGGATAACTTAAATGAGTAATATGTTGGATGTTTGATTTTTGTGATATGTGTTTTGTTTTGTGTAAGGGAACTTGCGCAGTCGGCGCATCCTAACACATAGTATGTCGATGCCAGGCTACGGCTCCGGCCACCATTAGATGTTGATACGTTGCAATACGCGTGCACTCTCATTATTTGATACTTGATACGAGTCCTTGCATCAAAGAATCTTCTAGTAGAGTAAGTACCCCAAACCCTGCCTTCCTTAATGCAAAGGAGTGTGCTCAAGTTCGGTCTCCTAAGGGGGCGTTGTCCCCTCCTTCTTCTTCTCTTTCTGTGGTGTTTGGTGGCGGCTTGCATAAGATGTGCGCTACCGCCATCTACAGTGCTAAGGGAACTCCATTTATTATCAACCTAAAGGGTGCGTTCCAATATGCAACCTTGCGTCCTCCACTTGTGCTTGTGGCCTTATACCAGGAAGTAATACGTCATGATGACATCACTGACAACAGCATTATATTTCAATATCTCGCAAAAGCTCAATTCTAAAGTCATTTTGTCATTTGCAATTGGGATGGTGAATGAAAAACAGTCCCCTAAAATTTGTTGTGGCTAGGCTGACAGCTGGGAAACTTTATTGTTTTCTCCACGGAGGAGGGGCCAGGAGGCGGGGCGAGGCCACAAGCACAAGTGGAGGACGCAAGGTTGCATATTGGAATGCACACAAAGTCTCCAAAGGTCTCCTAAAGGGGCGTTCACCTGACATCACATGGATCCAGGAAACATATGGGCTTGATGTATATCTCTACTAGACAATTCTTTGCTTGTGTCACTGCATCACTGTAAAAACACTTCACTACATCACTAAGCGCCTCTTGGGTCGTGTTAGCTTTCGTTACTCACGTCGACTATGTAAGCGGCCTAGGGCATGATGTTGTGGATATGTTGGATGGGCATATTCATGCGAAAACGTTTATTTCCATCAAAACATATAGCCGATAGTTTTGTGTCACGGGTCACGTTTAAAGGGACACTGTGTGAGATTTTCAGTAGTTTATTTCCAGAATTCATGCTACTCATTCACAGTTATTACCTTTTCTTTTTCATGAATAATTACCACTATCAAATTCTAAGTGTTCATTATCACTGGGAAAATTGCACTTTTCATACATGAAAAGGGGGATCTTCTCCGTTGTCTGCCATTTTGAATTTCCAGAAATATAAATTTTTAGCTGCAAAATGTACTACACGTTAGTTCTGCTAGTTAATATTAGTTCATTATTTAGTGAATATTCACGAAAAGATCAATTTTAGCAATAGACAACACCGTTTCAATGACCAGCATAGTTGCAATACCTACTCTGGCCACCATCCTAGTCTACACAGTGCACCTTTAATTTCCTTTGGGATCAATAATGTATCTCTACTCTTGCAGCATGCGTACCGGTTCAGCCCCCCACCACCCCCACCTCCCTCCTCCTCCCAGGGCATGGACTACCACAGCCCCCCACCCTCCCCTCTCAGGCGCAACACCCCCTACAGGTAAAGTGCTTTATTTCGCTACGTCATTAGAGTACACAGCCACGGAAAAAAAATTGAGAGACCACTTCGAAATGTTCAGTTCATCTGGTTTTACCATCGATAGGTACGTGTTTGAGTAAAGCCAACATTGTTGTTTCATTCTACGTATAAACTACTAACAACATTTTCCTAGCCTGGTAAACCAGCGCCACCTGCTGGACGCTGAAAAATGTTCAGCTACATTTAGGCTGGTTTATCAGGCTAACATTTTCCCCAAATTTCCTATCCATAGTAAAATCAGAAAAGCTGAACATTTCGAAGTGGTGTCTCAATTTTTTCCAACGGCTGTAGATGAGAAATCTTTTTTTATTATTGTAATTATGATTATGATTATTATTATGATTATTATTGTTGTTATCAGTCATCTGCGGAGCAGGAGTTGTATGTTATGTTGTATGGGTATGTGAGTGAGTACTGTATGTTATGCAGTGATTGTTGAAGCCCAAGACAAATTTCCGTCTGGGAACAATAAAGTACACTCTAACTCTAATCTGTGAGCCACTTTTCGGTCAACTGATGTATTAAATGTTTTATATCAACAAAATTGACCTTTTTATTGACTTGACTACTGCCCCCTACAGGGCAAGTCCTCCGCTAGAGACCGTCTGCATGTACCGCTCCCAGTCCGGCTCCCCCGGACGCTACCAGTCCGACCCGGTGGTACCGGTCCCACTACCCTCGGGCCCTCTACCGGTCCCCGTGTCGCTACCGTCCCGGCCCAAGTCTCCCCTGTCCAAGATGGCCAGCCAGCGCTCCTTCCAGCTCCAGTCGCAGCCCTCCCAGTGCTCCTCCCAGTCCCCCCAGCAGCAGCAGCAGCAGTCCCAGCACCACAACCACCGCCTGCAGCCCTCCATGGCCCAGATCGTGCGCACCAACAGCCAGCAAGGGGGCGGCAACGGTGGCTACGGAGGAGGGGGAGGAGGGGGCGGCATGGGGAGCCAGCTGACGCCGCACCCGCTCAACAGCAGCCGATACCAGGGCACGTCGATGGACGAGAGAGGCCTGGGCGTGGAGAGGAGCCTGGGGGTGGAGAGGGGCGGGTTGGTGTACCAGCCGTCGCTGGACGGACGGCCCATGCCACCTCTGCAGGTGCAGTCCAGCCTGAGCGCGGGGGCGCTGTGTCAACACGGGGGTAGGGGAGGCGGGGTGAACCCGATGGGGGTGATGGAGGCGGACTTGACCCCCCAGCAGCGACCCACCTCCGCGTACCCCAGGCAGGGAGGCGGAGGTGGAGGAGGAGGAGGAGGAGGAGGAGGTCCGAGCGGGGGGTTGCGGTTTAGCCAGACCCCGCAGATCAGCCGGAGCCAGTCGGCGGCGTACTACCCGGTGTCGAAGCACGATTTGGACCGGGAGCGGGAGCGGGTGGTGGCGCAGTCCGGAGTGCAGGTGTGTCAGCTGGGGTCGCCAGAGATCCCACACCTGGTGCGCAGACCGATCAGTGCCAGCCCCAATGAGGTCAGTGGAAATGCATATAGGTCTACACCAGGCTTGTACGAAATTCCGAATGGAAAGAATTTCAATTCAAAATAATGCCATAATACGAACACTAGGTGGTGCCATTACCGTGAATTTCTTTGAATTTAATCTACACCACCCATTGAAAGTACATAGAACACCACCACCTAGTGTTCGTATTATGGCATTACTTTGAATTGAAATTCTTTCCATTCGGAATTTCGTACAAGCCTGGTCTACACTGGTATCTAGGGCTGTAACGATATTGTATCGTATCCAGAAATCGTGATACACAGACTCACGATACTGTATCGCGATACCAAGGAGCCAGTATCGTGATATGGCCTTTCAAAGTTTTGTTACCCATCAGTCCAAAAAACAACCACATGATATGAAGTCATAGTGCTTCCAAGCTTCAAATCATCATCATTATTATATTTAAACTTTCAATAATCATTACTAGCCTCTTTAAACCTATTCTACCAATAAACTATCGTAGTTTTTATTCATAATTTTATTTTATAATGTGGAATCGTGGGATACATCGAACCTTAGGTAATACATCGTGATACGAACCGAATCGTGAGTTGACCGTATCGTTACAGCCCTACTGGTATCGTTTTTATATTTTATTATACTGTATTTTACAAGTTAAAGAAATTTAGTAAGTGAAGAATTCTTGCACACCTCCTTGGTCAGGTGCGTAGCAGTGGAAGTCCTAGGTCACCAACATTAAAGCAAAGAAAGCTCCCGCACACGGTTCAAATTTGCGTGGTTTACTGCAACGTTTCTGTCTACTGACCTTCTTCAAGCAATTCAAGCAATTCAAATTCAAAGAAGTTAAAGAAATGCAACCAACGTGGGAAATTTACAGCTGCTCATGGGTTCTCAATTTTTGATTTCCCCTGGCTGCGCGACCCAGGCTGCGCACAACTCAACCTCTGTTGGAAACCGCTGTCGGTCAAAAAATTATCTCACGTGGTTGGCTGCCAGTGTCTTGCCCTTCCTCACAACACTGTGTTGATGTGACAGAGTGAAAAGCCAGTAACCTTCTAACCGATTTCTCTTCACATTATTATAATTTTTCCTTCTCCCTTTCTTTCTTCTCAAGGTCAAGCAGCACATGTCGGCGCCCCGGCCCCTGATCCACTCCCAGAGCGTCAGCATGCGCTTCTCCCCGTCCAGCAGCAGCATCTCCGGGGGCGGCTCGGCCTGTAATCTAGCCCCAGGCTTCAGGCCGGCCTCCTCCATCAGCCAGATGGAGATCCCTCTGCAGCTGGCCTACGACCGCCACGACGACCTGTCCGCCATCTCGCCCTCCTCGCAGGGCCTGGACGGCCGCGGGGTGGGGGTCGGTGGAGGTGGTGGAGGTGGAGGTGGAGGGTTGTACGGAGGCGAAGGTGAGTAGAGTAGAGTAGAGTATCATGGGGGTGCTGTACGGAGGCGAAGGTGAAAGCGCAAGACCCCGTTTTTTTAAAATCATTTTTTTACTGTATTTAGACCTATATTGTCTTTATAGACCGTACAATGACATTCTAAAAATATTTACTGTACTGTACAATTGTACAATACTGTACAATTGATTGATTGATTGATTGATTGATTGATTGATTGATTGATTGGAAATGACAAATGAGCAACTTTGACTTTGACTCCATAGTTCCAACCCCCTTTTATACAAATGTGCACGGCCTGGAATGATTAAATTCAATAGGATTTCATGTTCATACAGGATGGTGTCGCAGAGTATGCATAATTCAAGATTCAAGATTCAAGATTCTTTTAATAGTCCCGAAGGAAATTTGTCTTGGACATTAAATGGACAACATAGTCAAAAAACTTGTTTGCCTAATAATTCTGCATGCTGTGGATATAAAAAACAATTTGATTTATTTATTGATTGGAAATTATAAATGAGCAACTTTTGACGTCTTAATTTATTGTTTAAGGTGCCCTCTCGATGACTTTGACTTTATGTGTTTATTGTTGAAGGTGCCCGCTCGATGACTTGACTTTTTGTTTTCTTATTGTTGAAGGTGCCCTCTCGATGACTTTGACTTTTTGTTTTACGTATTGTTGAAGGTGCCCGCTCAATGGCTTTTTGTTTTTATTGTTGAAGATGCCCGCTCGATGACTTTGACTTTTAGTTTTTATTGTTGAAGGTGCCCGCTAGATGACTTTGACTTTTTGTTTTCTTATTGTTGAAGGTGCCCGCTCGATGACTTTGACTTTTTGTTTTCTCATTGTTGAAGGAGCCCGCTCGATGACTTTGACTTTTCGTGTTTATTGTTGAAGGTGCCCGCTCGATGACTTTGACTTTTCGTGTTTATTATTGAAGGTGCCCGCTCGATGACTTTGACTTTTCGTGTTTTCTCGTTGTTGAAGGAGCCCGCTCGAGAAGCACCCCTTTCATGGGCATCATCGACAAGACGGCGCGCACGCAGCAGTACCTGCACCAGCCCACCTCGCGCCACGGCGGCTGGGCCATGACGTCCATGGACAGCGGTCTGGGAGGCAGCGGCAGCATCACCAGCCCCACGTCACCCGGCAACCTCATCCACCAGGCCTCCGTCGCCTCGGCGACCGGAGGGCCCTCCTCCTACAGCCCACCGGCGTCGCTGGGCAACATCGCCTACTACAACAAGACCAACAACGCGCAGAACGGCCACCTGCTGGACGACGGGGAGTACTACAGCAGCGCAGTGGGCGGCGGCAGCAGCCAATCGCAGCCCTCGTCGCTGGGCAAACTGGCCAATGGCAGCGCGCGCGACCGCGACCACCGGGACCACATGATGGAGCGGGTCAGCAGCCAGGGCCCCACCTACCAGGACGTGAAGGTGGCGCGCACGCTGCCTGTGGCCCAGGCGTACCAGGAGAGCATCTACCGCCAGCTGTCCAGGGACAACCGCCAGGCGCCCACCTCGCCCATCAAGCAGCCAAAGAGACCCTTTGTGGAGTCCAACGTCTGACAACAACTACAACAACAACAACAACAACAACAGCAACAACAACACAGCGCCCCCTCTGGAGCATGAGCGCCATGAGGATGAAGGTGTGTGAATGATGACTGTGTGTGTGTGTGTTTGTGTGTTTATTTGTTGGTTAGTCTGTATGGTAAGGAGATGAGGAAACAGTTTGAAGCCGAGAGAGTGAGAGAGAGAGGAGATTGTAAACAATTTGCTAACAAATGATCTAGGTGGTGAAAACTGTTATTATTACAATTTTGTTTTGTTTACTTTTTTAAAAGAATGAATATATATATAGACGTACAAATATATATATAAAGGCACAGATTATCATTGTGAATGTTAGGCACGAACAGTAGGGGTCGGTGATCCAATGAATAGGGGTCGTGGACCGGACTGGAACCAGAATTGGTCCAATGGGAGTCCAACGTTACTCCCGCAGGCCTGCTGTCTCACAGACGAAGACAGCCAATAGTCATTGCTGCAAACTGCGACCTGTAGCGGTTAAGTAGCTTACTGTATGTATTACTCTTAGTTTAAAACAAGCTTCTCGTCTGTGGCTTCTAAAGTAGTGTATTACTGGATTTTACTGTATTTAAACAGCAAAAAAAGAAAACACGCAACCTCATGAATCGACTACTACTGCTACTAGGGCGCCATGTGAAAGCACATGATACTGCTAAAATCTCAGTACGGCTATACAGACCCTGAAGATTAGCATAAATACTGATAAAGACTAGTGGGATGAGGAGGGGAAAGGGTAGAAAGAGAATGTGTGTGTATGTGTGTGTGTTTGTGTGTTGGAAATGTTGAATGGGAATGAGAAACTAGGGCAATTTAGACTTCTCTGTTTCATCCAAACTTTTAAAATATGGACGAGGAAAACAGACTCGCATATGGAAGCTAACGCTGGACTGTGCAAACGCGTAAAGGAGAGATTCTCTACTAAATGACTCAGAACTCTGTACTTAAAGAAAACTACTAGAGGAATCTTTATACGCCAGTTCCATAATGTATAGAAATTCGCATTACGTAAATTACATTATAAATCCATATATAAGCTTAGCGTTTGTTTTCGTTTGATCTTCTTTTTTTCTCATTAGTGGAAAGAAAAAGGGATGTGTGCATTGACTGTAACTTTCCACATTTTAGTCTGTTGAAAACTTGACCACGTCCTAACATGAATGTTTTCCACCTAGGAGGACATGAACATTTTGATTTGTTATAAACTGTTACTGACGTTGATGAGTCAACTTTTAGCAATGCTAATTGCTAAGCTACTGAAGCTAACGGATAGTCAACTGCTTTTTCCGCACACATCAGGTGTAACAAAGAGGATGTTTTGTTTACCTTTTTTGTTGTTGTTTTTTTTTTCAATTTTTGATTAAGTTAGAGATGTGATGCAGTCATGCATTTTAGAAAACACTGGACAGTATATTTCTAAATGAGTTTGTTTCGTTGTATTATTATGGTATACTTCACTGATGAACACTGCAATGAGATTAAGGTTGAATGCCTTCCGTGATCATAGCACCGAGGACTTACACAAAAATGTGTAAGTACTGAAATGTCCTTCGCACAAATACAGAAAAATGGAACCAAGGTGTGTTTCAAACTAAAGGAGACAAGAAGCTATGTAGAAAACATATATATTTTTCGTTCTTTTATTATCCTGATTATTATAATTATTATTATTAATACTATTTTTTGTTGTAATGGCACATCTACTGCACAATTTTTTCTGTGATGTTTCTTAACCAAGAGCACTTTATTAATTTGAAGTAGTATATTCTTATTAAGTTGTTTGAGAGGGCGTAGATGTTTTTCAGCCTCTGACTTGGTTGTTGATGGTCGTGGTGGGGGGAGGCATGCCCCCTCCATCATGCAACAGTTCTGAAGGAAATTAATCTGTGTTTATTACTGTAGGTGTATCTTTTTTTAGAAACTAGCCAACTGTACTTTGTTCTTGGTGCAATTAATTGAACTCTGACGCGAACACGTTGAACAAATGAATGAGTTGGAGAAAAACAAATGCGTGACACAAGTGAGTGAATGGATGCGAGAGAACAAATAACGTTAAAGGGAAAACGCAAAACTGTTTGTAAACGTATGTGTACATATATAGAGAAAGAGCCTTTCTAGACCCCATTGTAACTGCTGTAAATAAGAAGTGCGCTATTACGATAGTTTTATTACCCCCCCTTACCCCCATCTGAAGTGTTTAACCAAGTTTAGCTTGTGAGCCGGTTGTCACGGGAGCACTAAGCGGTTCCATTACCCAGTAACCACTGCTGCTGCCTATGTATTGAGGCCATAGACATAGACATAATACTATATATACAGTATGTCTATGGCAGTGAGGCTCTTAAAGGGGGTTCGCATCCTCTCAGCACACCTCTCGCTGGCGCCACCCATGGGTGGACAGTGGAACTGGCCCCTTCAGGACAGGACAGGTCAGCCTAGCTGTACTGTCTGCTGCTAACGAAAACAAAGGATTGAAAAACTATATACGGAAGAAATAGAGATATATAGCCTACTATATATTGAGAGAGATGGATGAAAAGGTGAATGGTGAGTGTAGACCAGATCATTGCCTGCTGAGGATTTCTATACTATAATGTAAAGGGTTCTCAGTCAACAAGGGATGTTAGACTACACGATGGCATGTAAAATTTACTTCTCAGCATCCAAAAATAACACAGAAACACTTTATTGTTCTCGATGATCTAGCCGTATGAAAGATACTAAACTGCTAACAGGTCTTCGACAGTGATAGCCTACCACTGGCTATGACTGAAGTGAACTGCAATACTACTGTGTGGGTTGGGTTGGAACTTTTCGACTAACTAGGAAATTAAGTCGTTTGTGTTAACTTGCTCAGGATGTCCTGGGATCATCAGGCAGATAGACAGACAGCCAGCCAGACAGGCAGGCAGGCAGTCAGACTCAGTAACCATGGAAACGGACCACTATACCAGACTCTATAGAGTATTACTTCCACTGTTCCAGAAACGCCCCAGGTGACACTAAACGAGGACTCGCTCGCAATGAGCTGGGACAGGTGACACTTGAGATGTGGTGACATGGGGACTGTCCCTTTTATTGGGATGTTCCCATGACTGTACTGTCATTATCTTTTTCTTTTTTTAATTAGTTTATTTAATTCGTCCCCTAGTTTATTTCCAACTGTAAATGATTTTGTTTGTTTGTTTGTTTGTTTTTCTTTGCTGTAAATAGTGAGATGCATGTTTAGGCTCTAGCCCTGTATTCCCAGACTTCCAGATTTAGGACATTAAGAACAGCTCACATGCGTGAAATGAAACCCCTCTGCCCCCCTCCCCCCCCCTCTGTAGTATCCAATTGGTGTGACCTTTTGAAGGGCGCATACATTGCCCAATCAGACTCCGCTGATAAAAACAGGTGTCCTGCCTCCAATCCATTCCAACCGCCAGCTTACCAGGAGCAAACATACGCACTGATAGACTAACATATACACACTCACAATCATGTATGTACACACACACACACGCATACACACACGCGCGCACACATACACAAAGACAAACTGGGACAGCTTTACTTAATTTCTCTTCATTTTGACTTTGGTTTGGAGTTCATTGTAACTGCTTGCTGGACAGAGTTCTAGTGTCTGTACACGTGAGCTTTCTGAGCGCTGTGACATAACAACCACTTTAAAAAAAAGTCAAAACAACAATTTAACAGAAACCAATAAAACCGAATGTGTTTTTATCATGTGACATGGGAATGGTCATTTTTTTCATACATGGAAGGAATGCATCACCACTTGAAAGAATTACTGCAAAAATCAGCACAGTTGTGTACAGTAAAGGAAAGAAAAATAAAGTCTTAACGTAATTTACTCTATAGCCTATACTTTCGGAGTACAGAACTAAATGCAGGCACAGGTATTTCAACGGTTTGATTGATCTGTTCAGGGTTCGCTGGTGGCATAAATGCATTACATAAGCATAGATATTAAGCATGATGATATTTACGTCAACTAAAATCTCTATTTAGTATATATCTTACGGACTAAGGTAATGCAGACTTGCAATGACAACCTTGGTATATTTCCTAATCCTAATAATCAAGGAGCTTTATTAGCTTTGACTTGGAAATTTAGCTGTAAGGCAACTTGCCCACCTTTGGCAAAAGTCCAACTTTCGGAGTCCAGTATGTCTTAAAACTCCTTTGTCTCCTCCTTCCGCTTTTCATTAATTTAAAGGTGCACTGTGTAATATTTTTAGTACTTTATTTCCAGAATTCATGCTGCCCATTCACAAATGTCACCTTTTCCACGAATACTACCATGATCAAGTATTCATTGTGACTGGGAAAATTGCATTTTTCATACATGAAAAGGATCTTCTCCATGGTCCACCATTTTGAATTTTCAGAATTTTTTTTTTTTTGGCTGCAAAACTTCCTGTGTTTTGGTCATACAAGTTAATATTAGTTTATTATTTAGTAAATGTTCATGAAAAGATCCCATTTGGCAAAAGGCAGCACCACTTAATGAGCGGCATAGTCGCGATACCTTATCCTAGTGCACCTTAAAAGAACAGTATGCCTTGTTTCCATTCTGAACTATGTTCTTCTTTGATCTGGCACAAGTCCGTGCACCGTATGCAAGGGCTTGGTCACTTCTAACTTCAGGCAGATTCGGTTCCCAATACCAAGCCGAGCAAGCTAAATACTTACAAAGTAGTTAAGGGCTCCTGACTGATTGCAGGCACGTGCAAAGACCAGACAGGTACGCAAGAACCTGTCTCAGATCAGAGAAGAACATAGTTCAGTATGGAAACAGTGGAAACTGTTCCATTAAGTACTTGTATTAATAAGTAATAAGTAATGTTCTTACTCGTTTCAGGTTCATTCAACCTGCCAAACAGATAGACACTTCAGAATAGGGCAAATGTATAAAATGAACAAAGAACATGTTACAGACAGAATTGAACAATTAGCGAACAGCGATTGCTACGCATTTCTTAACAAATGTCTTAACTATATGAACAAATGCACAGTCATCTCCTTACTCAACACCAAGTCTCTGAACAATGCAATAAAGTAATCGCTTTTTCCATTTCAGAAGGCAACATTTGCTGGAAAGCAAACTGCATGTCTCTGTGATGAGGTGAATCGGGTGGATGACTCCAGTTTTTCCATGTGTGCAGTTTTTTGAGACGAGGTACAACAACCTCTGATGCGAAGAAGAGACATGTTGCAGGTTTTTCCATTCTGTGCGTTTGTGTAGTTTTTTTTCAGGCGACCATGCTTTAAAGTCATTCTGAAGGTCAATGAGCATGATTACCTTACACGTGAGGAATATTTCAATGTTTATGGAATGGTGGCATGTATTTGGTTCACCCACAAGTCATGTGATCTCTTTACTCATTCCGAATATGCCTGTGCTTCGGGAATATTCCGTTTGCAGAACAATGTTCCACAAATGTAAACAGAATATTCCAGAAGTTTATTTAAACCCAATACTGCAGTCAGTGAAAGTGTGAAAGCCCAACTGGGAAACTCAGCACTCTACAGCACACAAGTGAATACTGCACGCTGCACAAAACGAAATTGCATGTATGCCTCACCTGTGCAAGGGGGCAGCCCCCAATGGCGCCCCAAAAGGGACCAGTGCGGCAGGACCGTACCATTGGTCAGGGTACCTCAGTCATGGAGGAGAATGTGGGAGGGCACTGATTAATTACTCCCCCCACCAACCTTGGCGGGTCAGGACTTGAAGCAAACTTTGGGCTGCAAGTCTGACGCCCTAACTGCTTATCCATGACTGCCCTGTATGTTGAGATATAAGTTGCTGGTGAATAACTGGACATCACCAGCTACAGAATCTCAGAAGCCAGATGGAGAACTATAGATCAAAATACTAGAGGGCATCAAAAAGCTAGTGCACCATAAACGTATCAGGCTCATTGCAGGAATACCAACAAAGGTAGTTAACGTTTTAAATCATAGCATGTCACCTAAAGGAACAGGCCGCATTTCTAGAATCGAGTCCGTTCGTTTCCTACTTCCCCTCAAGTTAGATAATTTGGTTTTGACGTTTTTCATGTCTTCCAGCCCTTCTCCAAGTCTGGGGATATTACTCCCTAGAGTTCTTTTTTAATATCTTAACTCCCGTCCTCCCTTGCCTGCTTGTGGCCTGGTGACGACATCACTGACGACAGAAGTGTATTTCAATATCTCGCAAAAGCGGAACTCTAATGTCATTTTCTCATTTGCAATCGAGATGGTGAATGAAGGATAATCCCCCAAAAGTTGTTGTGGCCAGGCTGACAGTGGGTAAACTTTATTGTTTTCTCCACGGAGGCAGGGCGTCAGCAAAACATGAGGCCACAAGCAGCACAGGCCGAGAACAGGAGTCCGCATGTTGGAATGAACCTCCAAATTCCAGGCTAGTATGTTAGCTGCTAGTTAGCTAGCTGGTACCATTTCGTTCAATTGATACATGATACCTTGGAGGTACAAGTTGCAGCATCAGAGTCAGAGAACAGGAGGAAGGTCAAATTCAATTATTTAAAGGTGCACTGTGTAATATTTTTGTAGTTTATTTCCAGAAATCATGCTGCCCATTCACAAATGTTACCTTTTTCATGAATATTTACCACCACCACCAATTTCTAAGTATTCATTATGACTGGGAAAATCGCGTTTTTCATACATAACATGAAAAGGGGGAGCTTCTCCATCGTCCGCCACTTTGAATTTCCAGAAACAGACATTTTCAGCTGCAAAACGTGCTGTTCTTTGATTAAACTAGTAAATATTGGTAGAGTATTTAGTACATATTCATTAAAAGATCAAATTTGGCAACATGCAGCACAGTTTCAATGAGCAGCATAGTTGCAGTACCCATTCTGGCAACATCCTACACAGTGCACCTTTAACTAGATGGTGGAGTGTTTCTTCAATGCCATTTCTTCTGAACTCATAACCTTTGATGAGTAACACCATAGGGTGGCACTGGAGCCTATTACCCCGTACTGGCCGGAATATAAGACATGGTTCTTGTTCTAAAAATAGTGCTTTCAAAAGAGGGGTCGGCTTTTCGCGGATTAGACAAAATAGCGCTAAAATAAAATTTTGATTCAACCTCAATGATTTGGCCACCCTCCTTCACAACAATGCCGCAACACTCAATAATGAAATGGTGAAGAGATTGTTTTGTCCTTGTTACGTTATGAATGCCATCACCTGACAGTGGAAGTTAAACTGATGGATGGGAAATGAACACCGATTTGACGAACAACCTGTATGTTTTGGATGCTGTTGTCAACAAGTCATTGCGCAGGGTAGTAGTACCAGTCTTGTAACCCCACCAGTGAGCAAAGAGAGGCAGAGTAGCTATCTCTGTGCTCTGTTGGGAGGAGTGTTCATGGGAATGACACTAATAATGTTCTATTTAAAGGGGTATGCCACTATTTTGGGGCTTAATACAGTTAAAATCATTGGCCAAGGTTTATAAAGGTGGTAAAGTGTCTTATTTTTCATGTAAGCCGTTGTCTTGCTTTAAGACAAGTTAAAAGAGGGAGCATGTCGCTAAGCTAGTGAAAGTCTATGGATCCGTGTAGCAGCTTAGCGACATACTCCCTCTTTTAACTTGTCTTAAAGCAAGACAACGCTTAACATGAAACATAAGACACTTTAACACCTTAATAAACCCCAACCAACGATTTTAACTGTATTAAGCCCCAAAATAGTGGCATACCCCTTTAAATGTCTTATATTAGGGCCAATACAGCAATATACTTATTGCTAATAATCATAAAAGGTCATTAAATAGTGCGATTGTAGGCGTGTTGTCTGTGTTAATGCTTTTCCTCAGTCCCTCTTGAGCTTGAGAAAAGCTTAAGAAAAATGGATCCACATCCTCCAATACAGGGTGGATTCCAATATGTGGACTTCCGTCCTCCCTTGCTCACTTGCCTGCTTGTGACCTCATGGTGATGTCACGGACGACAGAAAATGAATTCAATATCTTGCAAAAGCACAGTTCTAATGTCATTTTCTCATTTGCAATTGGGATGGTGAATGAATAACAGTCCCCCAAAAGTTGTTGTGGCTAGGCTGACAGCTGGGAAACTTTATTGTTTTCTCCACGGAGGCGGGGCCAGGGGGGCGGGGCGAGGCCACAAGCACAAGTGGAGGACGGGATTGTGCATATTGGAATGCACCCTGCGTCTCCTCATTCCTCAGTCGCTTTTCACTTTCTTGGCGAGGTAATGCACGCAGCCAGGAATGAGCAACATCACCACTTGCGGCACGATGGTGTATTTGATGAAGAACAGAGTGTAAAACAGCTCGGGTGACTTGGAGGGAAGGCTGTATCGGTTGATGTGGTGGAGGGCCATGGCCGAGAGGGCCAGGCAGAGGGCGCGCGTGGCCCGGGGAAGGTGCCATCCGCCGGGCTTCCAGGACTGGGCGAGCCCCAGGCCTAACAAGGCCCCGCAGTCGCGCATCAGCGAGGAGAAGGGGTTGGTGTCCAGGCGGACCCACTCGGGACGCGCGCACCACTTCTTGGCCAGCGACACAGACCTGCCATGGAGGAAATAACACACACACACACACACACACAATATTGTCCATGTTTCATAGTACCTTGAATTTAAAACAAAAATGTGTCTGCAATCCTTTTTGATATTTGTATTGCCAAGCATTCATCTTCACTGGGCACATATGAAAACAAACTGCTCATCAAGAGGGTATTCCTAACGAAGAGTTTTTCCCAACAATAACAATAACAAAAATCACTTTTTGGCCAATGCAACTGAAACCATCAGGACTAGAGTTTCTTTGTTTTTCTGTGAACAACTACTACAACAGCATTCAGAGAGCGCAGACAACCTCTGAGACAGCTCAATTTCCGACACATCACTGCCAAAAACGGATCAGTACAGGGGTGGATTTGTCGAAACCATAGTTGCTAACCACATAAGCTACTTTGTTGTTTTCAATGCAATTTGCCATTGGCAACTACCCAAGTTGCTAACTGGCTTTAACTATGATTTCGAGAAAAATCTGTATGAAGATCAATTCAGCCCGATTTGGATCGATCTGAAAAAAATCAATCAAAATCCGCCCAAAATTCTTTGAGTTAGGACAACACTGAATTTGAAAAATACATGTAGCCTCCTTGGCAGAGGTAATCATTATTCAGAGAACTGTCAAAGCAGCTGATGCATCTTTTCCACTGACGGTTTTCTAGTAGGCCTACAGCTCGACACAGCGAGACTCAGCCGCCACTTTTTGCTTTACGATTGAGCTGTGTTGTGCCTATTTGAAAAGCAAAAAGTAGCGGCCGAGTCTCGCTGTGTGGAGCTGTAGGTCTACCAGAAAACCGTCAGCGGAAAAGAGGCAGAAGTTGTCCTTGATAACTGTACTTGGTTACATGCATAAGCACAGGGGCGGAAAGCAAAAACCACATATTTGTTCCAGCAAATTCAATGAAACAGCTGATCCTATCCTTCCCCCGACTTGCTTCCTGTCTCTCCTCCACTCAACTAACTCAACTAGCCGCCACTACCCCCCCCCCAAAAAAAAGAAAATAAAAAAAAAAGACAGCTGATCCTAATTACCACAACCTTTCAGCCAGGTTGATAAGCTGCTTAGTGTCAGAAGCACAGGCAGAACTGGAATATCTGGAAGGTTTGTCCACCCCGCTGTAGTATGAGCTGAATGAATCACAAACTTCACACTTACCATGACAACGGAATTCCCATCTTCTCCAGTGCAGTGTGCAACACCAGTGTTCCGACCAGCACCATGGCGCTGATGCGAAGGAAGAAGAGGAGGGAGTGGGATTCCGGAACTGATCGATTCAGGTACACCCCAAGAAGAACACCTGCCGTAAGCAATGACCCCACAACAGAATACTGTTACTGGCCCTGTACTTAGCATCATTACAATGTTATTAACCACTACTGATTTCACTGTAATCATTGTTTAGATGGATGAATATTGTATAAATTGATAAATATAGTTATTGTACATTTGAGTTACTCTTCAACTGTGTTTTTAATAATGGGGCAGCCATGGTGTAAATGTTAGGGAGTTGGACTGCAGATGACAGGGTTGCAGACTTTTTTGTTTAACGCCTGGGAAAGTGCATAAAGTCCTGTCACAACATAAACACAAATAAAAAACCAGAAGCACTCAGAGAGCGCAAACCTCCACCAAGGCCATGGGGTCACTGATGCCATAACATTGACATGCTATGGAATCCTATGCCTATAATGTAACTTTTTTTAAAAATCCCAGATCACCACCAAAATTTAATCACTTGCTCCTTTTGTCATTTCCAACTACTCCAGAAAATGTCATCATAACGTTCAAAATCCGTTCATAACTTTTTGAGTTATCCTGCTGACAGACAAACAAATCAATGTGACCGAAAACACAACCTCCTCGGCGGAGGTAATGAAATGGACATTTTTTTTTTGAGGAGAAAGCCATCGCACACCAGAGGTTTCAAGGTGCAGGTAGTTACTTGTTCACTAAAGAAAGGAAGGTACCGCACACTCTTGTCCATCACGCTGAGTTTTATTAAACAACATTTTGGCCTGGATTGAAAAGGAAAAAAGAAACATGGAAACAGTCCAGTGAGTGTTTGAGTGTTTACCAGTGAGTGATCCTGCGATGACCTGGTGGGGGAAGTGGGCCAGGATGAAGATGCGAGACAGGCCGATGGCCAGCAGAACCAGGAAGTAGAGGACGTACGGCACAGCGGACACCAGCTTACTGGTGGACCCCCAGTGGACACACACACACACACACACACACACATTAGTGATAGATCAGATTAGTGAACACACATGCAGTATGCACACACGCACACACCACCACCACCACCACCGCCATCACCTTCCTGACAGGGGATGAGGGAAGTCACACACACACACACACACACACACACAAACACACACACACACACACACACAGCTTCCTAACAGGCCAGTAGAAAGGGAAGTCACACACACACACACACACACACACACACACACACACACACACACACACACAGCTTCCTAACAGGCCAGTAGAAAGGGAAGTCACACACACACACACACACACACACACACACCTTCCTGACAGGCCAGTAGAGAAGGAAAACACACACACACACTCTGAGGACTGACCTGTGTGTTCGAGCTTGTAAAGCAGATGCCAGTGCTGATGCCACCACCCACCACACGGCCGCAGTCACCATGGCATGACCCGATGGGCTACCTGGGAAGTGAAGGGTGAGGTCTGTTAAAACAACCGCAACCTCACAGGTGTGTGTGTGTGTGTGTGTGTGTGTGTGTGTGTGTGTGTGTGTGTGTGTGTGTGTGTGTGTGTGTTGTGGCATGTCCCGACGGGCTACCTGTGAAGTGAAGGGTTAGTTAGGCCAGTTAATGCAACCGCAACCTCAGAGGTGTGTGTGTGTGTGTGTGTGTGTGTGCATTTAGTTTCTGAGGCAACAGCCTACCTGTAAAGGCTTAGTTAGGCCAGTTAATGCAACCACAACCTCAGAGGTGTGTGTGTGTGTGTGCACGCTTTTCCTTTTCTGAGGCAATAGGCTACCTATGGGTAATCAGGCCTATTTAAAAAAAAAAAACTCAACCAATTATCTTGTGAGTGAGTGACTGTGTGTGTGTGTTATTTCATTTAGTTTCTGAGGCAACAGGCTACCTGTGAAGGGTTAGGCAACAGGCTACCTGGGGAGAAGACGTGTGTGTGTGTGTGCGTGTGTGTGTGTGTGTGTGTGTGTGTGTGTGTGTGTGTGTGTGTGTGTGTGTGTGCGTGTGTGTGTGTGTGTCATTTCGTTTCTGAGGCAACAGGCTACCTGTCAAGGGTTACTTAGGCCAGTTAAAACAACCACAACCTTAGAGGTGTGTGTGTGTGTGTGTGTGTGTGTGTGTGTGCCATTTCGTTTCTGAGGCAACAGGCTACTGTCTAGTTAGGCCAGTTAATGCAACCTCAACCTCAGAGGTGTGTGTGTGTGTGTGTCATTTCATTTCTGAAGCAGCAGGCTACCTGTGAAAGGTTACAGTAGTTAGGCCCGTTAATGCAATGTGTGTGTGTGTGTGTGTGTGTGTGTGTGTGTGTGTGTGTGTGTGTGTGTGTGTGTGTGTGTGTGTGTGTGTGTGTGTGTGTGTGTGCACTATTCTGTGATTGAGTAAGTGACTGTGTGTGTGTGTGTGTATTGCACATGTCTGTATATCAGCCTTACTTACTGAACACTGTTCGTGTGTGTGTGTGTGTGTGTGTGTGTGTGTGTGTGTGTGTGTGTGTGTGTGTGTGTGTGTGTGTGTGTGTAATTTTATATGTCTCAGTGTATCAGTAATAGTAATCAGTAACAAATAAAGTACACTTTGACTTTTATTCTCCAACAATGCACTTTGTACTGTAATGAGTAAGTTACTGAGCTGTACGGGGTTCATTCTCCAAATGAGACTTAGGTGAAAAGGAAGCAACATAATGTTTGGAAACTTGACTGAAGGGAAAACTTGCCTGGTCCAGTTTCGCAGGTACTGGGAAACTGCTGCAGTTGAGGCGGGTGCTTCTCAAACAGGCCGGACTCCTTTACCCACCAGTAAGGTCGCTCACCAAACAGAATCCTACAAGGCAGACATGGTACACAATAGTGCATATAACCAGGGGACAACATAAATGTTACATTACATTTAGCAGACGGCTTTATCCAATTCAATGAACCACATCCCGGCTTAAGCCATGTTGGTGGGCTAATTGAAGTGAATTCTCCTGTGTTGAACGCACAAGCAGAATGAAAACATAATAGGCTAAATACTTTTGGAGTCATAACAGTTTTTCCACATCTGAATAGGATTGTCTTCAGCATTGACCAAAACTTCATTTGAACTTGATCTTCTAGTGTTCTGTTTACTATATACTGAACAACGTCTGCAAGAGTGCTTAGCCTACCATTTGAACACCAGGTTGAGCCACTCGGCTATCGCAGCCACCCAGACCACGGCCACACCAGTCCGTCGGTTGAAGAAGTATGTCAGGGGGAACACCAGTAGCATTGCTGCTTTGGGGTCACCCATGTGCGAGGCGAAGAGCCATGTCTGTTCATAGGCTTTCGTTGACTGTTGCAAGTACTCTGCAACCCTGATACCATGCGCGTGAATGGCATCCATGGCCAATGCCAGATGACAGCAGCAGCTTGACTTTGTTTTGTTTTGAAAACACACTCACAAGAATTGACCTCGAAATATCGAGATGTACGAACCAGCTCTGTAAGAACCAGATATCAGACAGTTCTCTGTGTGAGTGGTTTTGAGATGGAATTATTTCTCAATGAGGAAACTATCACACGCATGCAGCATCCTGAAAGATAACGCCAACACCATCCAAGTGTTCAACCGTTGCCACCGCCGGTTTCGTTTTGCTCCAGCCGAAACTGGCAAGGTTTTGGAACGTTTTGAAAGACGCTATTTGCTCTGGTGGGGGAAAAAACGATGCTGTTTTGCTTACTAAAAGCAGCACTCGTAAATTTCCAATCATTCAAAAATGTAGCTTGCTTAAATTCCTTGTCGCATCCCTGGACCAGACACTGCCACTGCGCCTTTTTTGCACCACCACCACGCACACGCACACTGGGCAAGAATCCACGTCATTGTTGACAGAATCCGGATCACGGATAGCGAGAAAGGACAAACCTTACCAACTTATTTCCTTACTGCACCAGCAGTAAATGAATGGGCTTCGATTAGCAGCAGCACTGTATGTAATGCAGCCTGTACACAATGTCCTTTGGGCAAATAAATGTATAAACCGGATTGGATGTTGTTGTTCTCTCCTTTTCATTTTAATAATGGAACGGCACAACATTTCCCCTCGTTTTCCACATGGGCCAACATTGCTGCCATTAATCTCACATATGACATGATAAATGGCCCATTGAGTTGGTATGTCCTTCAAAACGAACAGCAGTAGGCCTATTGTAGTTATGTAGTTATCTTAATGAATAGACCTAGAAGTGCAGCAGTTAAAAAAAAACAAAAAAATATTTGACACTTTCTGGCTGGCATGAAGAATCACGGGACGAAGAGGCTCTTCGGCGTCATATGTCACGCCCACTATCATACAAGTCATGCCGTCGCGCACGTTTACGTAAAAGCAGGCGCTCCGGTTTCCCTGGCGGAGAAGATGGCGGCTCCTGGACCGGGGGAGTATTTCAGTGTGGGGAGCCATGTCTCTTGTCTCACCTGCTTAGGTCAACGTTTACAAGGAGAGGTCGTGGCTTTTGACTACCAATCCAAGATGTTGACTTTGAGTATCCTTTCTCGATTTGTGGGCATCCAGGGCTCGATGCCTGCCTTGGCAGTGAGGGGCCTGTAGAGTAACCGAAACATGTCAAATAGTGATCCTCCCAGGCGTTATGTGTGTATGTAATAGCCGGGTAACCTAGCAAGCTGACTGTCCATTCAATGTGTTAAATGGGTATTATTTTGTCCGAGTGTGTTTCTGTTTTGATGTGTTCTGCGTTTTCAGTTGTGAGAGGGCTTGTGGTTGCAGCAAGAGCTTGTGTGTTTTGGTCAACGTAAACTGCAGTACTCTTGGACAGTACTGGGATCACTATTTGGCAATTCCAAAGTGGCATCATGGCAGATCCCCATTAGCTTAATGGCTAGTTACTGTTAGCCTGCGATGAGGGGTATGGCTGTCATTGACAGAGTGAACGATCTCTTGGGACGTGTCAATTTTTCGATAAAAACTCAACGTAGTTGATGCCAGACCTACACATAGTTAAATGTCATTTGATGAAGCGGAGTTGTTCTTCATTCAAGCTCACACCATTAGCTAGCACGCTAGGTCGGTTGCTAACATAATGGTCGGGGGGCTTCTGTGTTAGCTAACGTGTTCGGCCCCTAGCTGTGTAGCACGAACAGGCAACTGGTCGTTTATTTTGTGCTGACACCGCTACACGAATGTTACATCAGCCAGGTGCGCTGTTTGATTAGTTCATCAAAATAAATCGATGAATTGGCGTGATTGTTTTCACGGGGTAACATTAAGCGATAGTGACAGTTTGGATGCCTGCTTGCTTAGCTTGGATGCTAAGGCCGGTAGGACAGTAGCGGTTGCTAGAACGGATATTTTCATTCGGACGAGGTCAGTGGGCTAAAGGTTTATTGTGGCTAACATAACGTTAGTTCGGCGGCTGCCAACCCCAGGTAACATTACATCAGAATCCTTGTAAATGACTTTTCATGGAGCAGCGAGGAAAGGGCAAAAAGCCAGCGGATTTTTTTGTGGACACGGCAGTGAGTGACATTTATCCTAGCTAGCACTGCACGAGATGATGATGACCACCAGTAGTAGCTGAAGTTCAGAGCGATTGGCAGGATTTTGTCAAAGATGCCCATCACCAGTGAGCGTGAACCAATGCCCGTCACAAATCATGTGACTCTTGGTGTATGATTTTAAGTACAGTGGGCCTTTTGAGTGCTTTTCATTTGCTCTAATTTAAGAATGAATGATGAATGAAGCCAGTGTTACTGTAATGTATTTTTATTTATGTGTATTGGGGGGGGGGCAAATTGTAACTATTTCATTGGTAACATAATGGATTCCGATGTCTAACCTTCAGTAGTGACAAACTTCTGTGGTTGCAGTATGACAAGTTGTGTAGACATGCAGGTGACTAATCATGAGACAGGAAATGGTGCAAAGTTGTATGGCTGGTTTTGTGTGTATTTAATTAGCTCGTACCTCTAATCTTCCCTATATCTGATCCCCAGTATTGTCACACCGCCTGTGCATTGTAATATGTGTAAATTCAAGTTTCGTCAGTGCTGTCATTTGGTACCTTGAAGAATGCACCAAGCACAATTGGTCAAGTTTGAGTCCTGATCAAACTCTTGGAAGCAATAACTAATCGTCAAGGTAAAAGTAAATGTTAAACCCCCCCCATATGTGGGATTTTTGTTTAGTTGCCACATATCCCAGCCAGGCGTGTGTGTGCAAAAGGGTCAAAGACGTCCAAAAAGGAACTGTCATTCAGTGTAACGGATACCTTCTGCTGACTGTAACTGTAAAAGAAAAATATGATTTTTTAATTGTTTCAAGTGAATGGATGACAGCCGAGGCTTTCATGAATTCACTGGAAAAAAAATGAAATAAAAAGAGTCATGTTTCTTACAGTTACAGTCAGCAGAAGGTATCCGTTACACTGAATGACAGTTCCTTTTTGGACGTCTTTGACCCAAAAGCCATTCCCATTGGGGGAGTGTGTTTATGATGTGCTCTCAATAGATGGCAGTACAAGCATGGATTAACCCTCTGCCCTCATGACCGGCCAGTAGGACTGCCTCGAGGAACTAGAGAAAGGTGTGTGTGTGTGTGTGTTGGAGTACGCACGTGTGTGTCTGTGCGCGCACATGTGTCATGGTGGTTGTGTCTATAGCTAGAGGAGTTGTAAGTAAATGTGTCCATCCATTCATTCATTCATTTATTCATCGAGACTCAGTCTCGAACTGGACTGTGTGTGTGCGTGCGTGCGTGTGGTTGTTCCTATGGCCGGAGGGGTTGTTACTTGTGCCATCCAGTTTAGAATGGGTTCCAGTGGGTGTCGACATGGTTGAAGAATGTGACCCCGTTTGCCTGTCATGGGAGAACCATCATGACCCTTTCACACCTCAAAGGTGTGCGTTTGTGTGTGTGTGTGTGTATGTATGCTTGTGTGTATGTATGCTTGTGTGTATGTACGTGTCTGTGTACTGTGTGCGTGTGTGTGAGACGGAGAGAGAGATGACTGACTGACTGGGCTTTTCCTGCCTGGCTTCTTCAGTGCATTACCTCCTCTTGGTAGTTTGCAAACAAAAGTCCCTTGTCGGCAGCACACATGGAAATGGCATGAGCATGCTTCAGCATTCAGAAGGGGAGACATCAATAGTGACCTTTATTCATTCATTCATTCATTCATTCACTCACTTGTTCATTCATGCCATCACTCACATTTTCATTCATTCATTCATTCGTTCATTGAGGTGTGTGTGTGTGTGTGTGTGTGTGTGTGTGTGTGTGTGTGTGTGTGTGTGTGTGTGTGTGTGTGTGTGTGTGTGTGTGTGTGTGTGTGTGTGTGTGTGTCTGTGTCTGTGTGTGTGTGTGTAACATTGCTTTCAGTGTTGCACCTGTAGAATGAATGAGCTTGGACAGTCTCTTTGTTTTGAGAGCGAGCGTGACTGCCTAGGCGTTTTTAGACTGCCTCATTCATGTCCGGATGTAAAGATGCACCTGTGTCTGCACTTTGTACTAGTGTGCCTGTATGTTTAGTGTTTCTGTCTTTTTCAACAGATTTATGACTAGATGAAGAACTATGTGATTGTCTATGTACACAAACAGTCAGTCTCTCTCTCTCTCTCTCTCTCTCTCTCTCTCTCTCTCTCTCTCTCTCTCTCTCTCTCTCTCTCTCTCTCTCTCTCTCTCTCTCTCGCACGCATATGCATTCATGCCTGTTGCCGCTTTATGACAGAAAGAGCTCCATTCGTGTTGCCGTGGTGACCTTAACCTTTGACCCCTCCAGAATGTGCTTCCTCTAGCGGCAAGGCCAACCTGAGCGACGTGGTGCTGATCAACCTCGCCTACGTCTCGGAGGTGGACATCATCAACGACCGCACTGAAACGCCTCCCCCTCTAGCCTCTCTTAATATTAGCAAGGTAAGACGGCCCAGCCCTACAGCAAAGAATCGTATTATACATGGGTTCACAGTGTTTTTGTAAACACAATGTCGTAAGGAGGGGCAAGACACTGGCAGCCAACCACAGGTGCTTATTTTTTTGACCGACAGCGGTTTCCAACAATCAGAGGTTGATTTGTGCGCAGCTAGGTTCTCGCAGCCAGGGGGAAACAAAAATGTACAACCATTGTATTAGGAGAGAATGATACTTCAGGCTTGTTCTTTTCCGGTATCCATGTGATGTCGGGTGAACGCCCCTTTAGGACACCTACGGTTAGGAGACCCTCCGAGTCTTGAGGTTGAGAATAAATGGAGTTCCCTTAGTGCTGTAGATGGCAGTAGCGCACATCTTGTGCACACACCACAAAAAGAGAAGGCTGGGACAACAGTCCCTAAGGAGACCGAATTTGAGCACACTCTTTTTCATTGGAGTTTGGGATATCTTTCCCTCTACGATTCTTTGCCTCTAGCCTCTCTTAAAGGGGCACTGTGTGAGAGGAGGTATTGCAACCATGCTGGTCATTGAAACTGTGCTGTCTACTGCCAACTTTGATCTTTTCATCAATATTTACTAAGTAATGCACTAATAGTTTTTAGTATGACCAAACTACAGCTAAAATGCCTATTGCAGCTAAAATGGCAGAGATGGAGAAGATACGCCTTTTCATGTATGAAAAGGGCCATTTTCCCAGTCATAATGAATACTAACAATTTGAAGTATTTGTGTGGAAGGTAACATTTGTGAATGGGCAGCATGAATTCTGGAAATAAACTACTGAAATATTACTCAGTGCACCTTTTAACATTAGCAAAGTGAGGACACCTCTTGTACAAGTCATCCTCATAGAGGTAAAAATCACAGACTAGAGGTGGCACAGTAGTTAACGACAGCACTCGAAAATGGCAAGGGCAGCCTCTCATCCTCTGTAGATAAGACCTGTGTCAATGCAGATCAATGGAGATCAAGCGCACCAATTGTCTGAAACTGTGTGACTATGAAGTGACTCATTAATCAACGACCAGGTTACGCGTCAATAAAATACATTTTAAAATCAGTTCATGTGTAGGGATATTTAGCATGACATTTTTAACTATTGTACTTGTTTGTCGATGGACATTTTCACATTATTAAGCCATTTTTTTGACAGGTGAGCTGTTTCAGTTGTCAGGGGATGCTTATGACGTAAGGCTGTAAACTGCAATCCTATGGCAGCCATGCCCCTTTAGGAGGCTCGGGAGACTAGTAGGGATGCAACGATACCTATACCAGTATCGGTATCGGCACCCGAAACTGCTCATTATACTCGTACTCGTACTCGTACTCGTCAAGCACTTGCCGATACCAGGAACGATACTGCTATTACACAAAACAATGCAAAATCTTGTCACGTTCTGTGGACTTGAAAGCAGCATGGAAAAAAAGTGCCACCTCATACATTTACAAACATTTAAATCTACATGGAAATGGACAATAAAAATATCACAGGTGGAAAAAACAAGGCCATGCATTTATTTTCATTGTATTTTGGTGGTTAAAGGTATTGGTACTCTGTATCGGCAAGTAACGTACTCGTACTTGTATTGGTTTTAAAAAAAGTGGTATCGGTGCATCCCTAGAGACTAGTGCTATATCTCAGATGTTGCACTTGTACCACATTGAGACCACATACTCCTCTAGGCATAAAAAACAACCCTCCCCCAAGAGTAGCTTTATAAGGTGTCAAGGGGAGTAATTAACCCTTTGATGCATGATGTTGCGTTGCGCAACATTGGTCCTGGCGCCTGGAGCTGCATTACGCAATATTGAGGCTCATGTGATTTGAGACAACTTAAGTAAAAATCTGTTTGTTTGAGATGAATGAACACATTCTAATGAGATAGTTAGTGCATATTTTTCTGTGCTTCAGAAGCTGAGAAATCTAGGTTTTTATAAGCTGAGGGCTTTTCTTTAAAAGGGCTCAGGCATACAGCACCCTTTCTTGCAGGTGCCTTAGGCGTCAATGGGTTAACTAGTGCTCTCCCCCATCCTCCTCCATGACTTCCTGAGCATGGTACCATCCCGCCACACTACTCCCTTCCGAGCACCATTGGGGGCTGCCGCCTTGCACGGTGAGGCATAAATGCAATTTAATTGTGTGCTTTCACAATGATGATGGGAGTTGGAGTTTCCCTGTTGGGCTTTCACTTTCACAACTTTGACAATTTTAAAGTAGCTTGGCAAGCCAGCCTAAATCTGAGATCAAATGTGAATATTTAGTCTGGCCCTGATCAATGAGACATCGGAAGATTGTTGATGGGAACAACCTGTTGTTTTTCAAACTGTCTGTGCCTATTGGCCAACGCTTTGTCGTCACTCCCTCAAAACCCTGTCTGATTTGCATCCAAAGATTCAAAACAAATTGGGGCATTGTCCGAGGCTAGACCCTCTCGCAGGCAAAAAATAATTGTGGCCGCTGGTGGGTTGGGCTATTTTACTAGGCTAACTTTAAAGGGTCTGTTCTTTGAAATGGTCTGTTCTTCGGCACATTGACACAAGTTTGCTTTAATATCCCCTTTTGTCTTTCCCTCCTTATCCTACGCTGTTTCTCTCCCTCTCTCTCTCTCCCTCTCTCTCTCTCTCTCTCTCTCTCTCTCTCTCTCTCTCTCTCTGTCTCTCTCTCTCTCCTTCCTTTCCCAGTTGGCGAGCCGTGCACGGACGGAAAAGGAGGACAAGTTGTCCCAGGCCTATGCCATCAGTGCAGGGGTGTCCATCGAGGGACAGCAGCTATTCCACACCATTCACAAAACGTGAGCACAGTGCACGGCACGCGCACACTATCTCACTCATGCATACTCCTGCCTTCCCCCACACATGCAGTACACACACACAGACACACATGCCATCTGTCGCATACATTCATACCCTATTACCGCACTGTACTGTATTACTGGGCTTCCCGACAAAGTGGGTGGAGTTCCCAATTTCTCCGGAGCTCAGAAATGATATTTGTATTGCTCCTGGCCTGACTAGAAGCAACGCAGACGGTGTTGTGTCACTTGGACGGCGTGGCCTGGCTGATAGTTGTAACAGAGATCTTGTAGAGAGAGATCCGTCATTCTAGTTCTCTTTCCGGTATCCATGTGAAGTCGGGTGAACGCCCCTTTAGGGGACCTTCGGTTAGGAGACCTTCAGAGTCCTGAGGTTGAGAATAAATGGAGTCCCATTAGCGCTGTAGATTGCGGTAGCACACTTCTTGCAAACACCTCAAAAAGAGAAGAAGGAGGGGACAACGCCCCCTTACGGTAGGGACACATACACGCAAATTTGCGAACTTTGCCATTCATTCCTATGAGAGAGGCGAAGGCAAGCGATGGCAAGCGCGAAGCGAAGCGAAGCGAAATTATTAAAGATAGTTTAATGTTATGCAAATGAGGAGCGAATTCGCCTGCCGCGGCCCAACCAAATCAACAACATAACTGTTCCACTCCATTTGATTCGCTGTGATGACCTGATGACGGTTGAATTTCGCTTCTCTTCGCTTCGCTTGCTTCGCCTCCTATGTGTCCCTACCCTTAGGAGACCCAACTTGAGCACACTCTTTTGCATTGGGTGGGCGGGGTTTGAATCCTCTTTATTACTCTACCCTCTTTGGTTGTAAGAAATGACTGATGATTCTGTAGTGGCACTGTAATAATGCGTGCGTGTGTGTCGTGTGTCCAGTATCAAAGACTGCAAGTGGCAGGAGAAGAACATTATCGTGATGGACGATGTGGTCATCTCCCCTCCCTATCAACCCGACAACTGCAAAGGAAAGGAGGGCAGCGCTTTAAGTCATATACGCAAAATAGTGAGTATACTCTTCATTTCAATTTTTCCGTGTCTTTTACAACTTTTCTTGATGATGGGACCGTTTGAGAGGTGGACAGGAAGCGAATTGGGAGGGGTCTGCAAAGGACCCGGGCCGGGAATCGAACCTGGGTCGGCCGCATGGCAGGCGAGTGCCCTACCGGTTGGCCACGGCAGGGCCAGTGTTTTTTATTTCTTCTTCCTCTTTCTCACCTTCTCCCATTATAAGTAAAGCCCCCATACGTGACTTTTGAACAATATTGGCGCTTTCTTGTGGTAAAACGATTTGACAGGACATGCACTCTGCCTACCATTCCTCACCCAATTCAAACAACAAGACTTGTCATTTACTTAAGACTCATTTTTTCCAATATTTTTGGAAATGTATATAGTGGTTTGCAGAGATGGGCAACCTGGACTTATTGGTTTCAACCGGGTTCTGCATACTCCAAATGACCTATCCAGTTCAACCATTTTTTTCAACCATGATTGCCTGGTTGAATGATCACCTTGTTGCCTGGTTGAATGATCACCTGGTTGCCTGGTTGAATGATCACCTGGAGTGCGTTGCAATATGTGACCTTGCCTCCTCCACTTGCGCTTGTCTCCTCGTCCCGCCTCCTGGCCCCTCCTCCGTGGAGAAAACGATAAAGTTTCCCAGCTGTCAGCCTAGCCACAACAACTTTTGAGGGACTGTTTTTCATTCACCATCCCAATTGCAAATGAGAAAAAGAGTTTACAATTGAGCTTTTGCAAGATATTGAAATATAATGCTGTGGTCAGTGATGTGATCATGACATATTACTTCGTGGTACGAGGAAACGAGCACAAGTGGAGGAGGCAAGGCCGCATATTGGAACGCACCCCTAGTTGCCTGGTTGAATGACCTCTTCCACAGTTCAATCACAAGGTTGACCTGGGCAGGTAAAACCAGGTCATTTGGAATATGTGGCGCTGCTGGATTCTAACTAATGAATGAATCAAGGTTGCCTGTCATTGGTGGTTTTTGCAAAGTGCTTTTCTTGGGTTTCTGTAAGTGGTGCAGCAGGTCAAGCATGTGTATGTGTATGTTTGTGGTGTAAGGAGTTCAGGGTTCAGTAGGATCCCTGTCTCTAAATAATTCAGTAACGGTAGCCTCTTCACGTCCTCTTGAGTGGCTAGGATGGCCTGACACAAGTTACCACTGGGGTTTTAGTTTTTCCTTTGTGACCCCTTGGTGTAAAGTAGTGTTTCTCAACGGGGGCGGTACAGCCCCCCAGGGGGCGTTGGGGAGCTCTAGGGGGGGGGCGTTGAGAAGGATAAGGCTGAAAGGGGGCAATGCCTGGTTGCCATTGGGGGCCATTAGTCCATTTAATTTTTTTAATAGTAAGGGGGGGGGGGTGTTGCCAGGCTTATGATGGGGTCAAGGGGGCATTGGGAGGCTTGTGAGGAGGGGGCGTTTGTTCAAAAGAGGTTGAGAACCACTGGTGTAAAGCGAAGGCGAGTAAGCGAGGAGAGTACATGCGATGCGATGTGGGCGGATAAAGAGTTTAAAATATTTTCAACTTTGAGCGAGGCGAGTAAACAATCGGAATGCAGAGTTTGGTGCTTCTTGCTTTTGCATTGGCAGTTAAAGCTGCGGGAACGTTTAGCGAAAAGTTCCATGAGCGAGTGAACGAGAAGAAGCGAGTATTGTATGTGAATGCGGCTTAATATTGGTGGTGGGGAGCTCGGGGCGGACGAGAGGGTTTGGTTTGTCTTTGCGACCCTCCACTCAACAATGTAAATACTAGAGGTGTACCGAAAATTCGGCTGCAGAAAACGGCCCAAAACGCAAAAAAAGACACTTTCGGTTTTCGGCCAAAATCCAATTGAGTTGCCGAATAGAAAATGAATTGAAAATTTGCATTAATTACACTAATTTCAGTTCTACTCCAACACTTGAAGACTTCAAATACACATTTATTTTCTTTCAAAAACATGTCTAAACATTTTTTGTAAGCTGTAGATTTAATCAATATTTAAAAATAGTGAAAAACCTAACTTTTGATCATTTTTAACTGAATTGTAATATTCGGTTTTGGTATTCGGCCAAGTGATTAATTACTATTCGGTTTCGGCCACAAATTTTTCATTTCGGTGCACCTCTAGAAAATACCGGCCCCTAAAATTAGTCAAGGGTGTAAAAATTCAACTTCGTATTGTGATGTGTCTGTATGCGTGTGATGTAACACACGCATACAGACACATTATATCCTCTCTCTCTATCTCTGACCTGAACCTCCGTGTACTGGAGGAGGAACCGACCAGGAAGAGGAGCAGAAGTCGGTGCCACACACACATTCTGTCCTTCTCTGACCAGGTTGCATCAAACACCCCTTGCAAATTAAAACTATTCAAAATCCCAGCCAAATGATGCAAACTTATTCCTTCAAAAGTTGGGGTGTTTGAGCCACCCTAGGTGCATTCCAATATGTAGACTTCCGTCTTCCACTTCTGTCTTCGCATGTTGCTGACGCCGCTGACTCAGTGGAGAAAAAAATAAAGTTTTCCGGCTGTCAGCCTAGCCACAACATTTTTTTGTGGGGACTGTTCTTCATTTCACCATTCCGATTGCAACTGAGGAAATGACATTAGAATTGTGCTTTTGCAAGATATTGAATACATCTCAATATGGGACCTTGCCTCCTCCACTTGCCTCCTCCACTCACTTCTCGTCATAATGACATCACTGACAACAGCATTATATTTCAATATCTTGCAAAAGCTCAATTTTCTCGTTTGCAATTGTTATGGTGAATGAAAAACAGTCCCTCAAAAGTTGTTGTGGCTAGGCTGACAGCTGGGAAACTTTATCGTTTTCTCCACGGAGGAGGAGCCAGGAGGCGGGGCGAGGAGACAAGCGCAAGTGGAGGAGGCAAGGTCACATATTGGGATGCACCCATTGAATACATTTTCTGTCGCCAGTGACGTCATCATGAGGTCACAAGCAGGCAAGGGAGGATGCAAGTCTGCATATTGGAATCCACCCCCACCCCCTATCTCTAACCCAGTCCTCTCTTGTCGTTTTCCTCCTCTGCAGGTTGAGAAACACTTCCGGGACGCGGAGGGCCAGAAGCCGGTGCCACGCACGCAAGCACAACAAACACAGAAGGACTCCCCGTCTTTATCTTCTTGAAAAGGGATGGAGGGAGGGGCGCGTGAGTGTGCGTCTGTGTGTGTGTTGGTGTGTGTGTGGCTGTGCACGAATGGGTACGCGTGTGAGTGTGCATGCAACTGTGTATGTGTTTGAGTGAGAGTGATTGTGTATGTATGTGTTTGTGTGTGTGTCTGTGTGGGAGAGAGAGCTTGTTGTCCCGGCCTTGGATGGCGATGACGGGGCCTAACACCGGGAGAGGGGAGCACAGAGGCAGGCAGGCGAGCCGATGACGAAGACCATGACCTTCCTTCCCTCCTTCCTTCCTTGACCCCGCCCCTGACCCCCGACCCCCTCCCCTGCTCGTTGACCTCCGACCCCCAGCCATCCAGCCCACCGCTCCCTGACCCCAATACCACGCCTCCCCCAGCCCCATGCAGTCCACGGTGGGCAGGGGAGGGTGCGGGGGTCACCCCCTGGCTAGGCGGTCTGGAAGATTTTAATAAACAAACAAACAAAGGTAAATAAATGAATTTAAAAAAAATTACAAAAACATTGTAAAAGATGAAAAAAAAAGAAAACATAAACATGAGCCAGAAAGAGAGGACATTTAGAGGAAAATAATTTAAAAAGCAGAACAGAACAGGACAGGACAGACCTAAGACTAACTACTCCCCCCTACCCCACAAAACCCAATGCCCACCCCCCGTCATCTCTCTCATGCCATTAAGTTTTTTTTTTGTTTTTTTTTTGGTCATTTATTTTCCCAATTGCTTTCTTCCTCCAGCCCCTTTCTTTACCCCACTCCTTCGCCATAAATTCCATTTTGTCTGAAAAAAGTAAAAAATAAAAACATTCAGTGCGGTCAGAGATCCTTGTTAGCTTTTTTTTTTCTTTATCCTGTATGTTGAACTGTCTGTATTTTCTGTATTTTAAAAAAACAAAACAAAAAGAAGTGAGACTTGAGATGCCACACTTTAAAAAGGACATTTTCTAAAATAAAAGTAACAAAACCTCTGACTGTAATGCTGTTATTTCCTGTCTTTATATATTTTGTGGACATTTTGAAAGTAGTGAACCCACATAAATGGGTACACCTGCTAATTAGGGCTGTAACGATATTGGCTCGAACAGAGAAATTGAGATACTCTGTCACTATACTGTAATGTGATATAAGGAGGCAGTATTGTGATATGCCTTTTGAAAGTTTTGTTTTCCTTCAATCCAGAAAACAACCATATGATTCAATGTGATGGTGTTTCCAAGCTTCAAATGAGTTGCATTTTTGGAAATCGTTAGGTGTATCGAACCGTAGGTTAAAGATCTTAATGTGAACCGAATAATGAGTTCAGTGTGTCGCTACAGCCCTTCTGCTAATAGATTATTTTATGGTTATGTAGATCAGTCACTAAGTTAGGGGTGTCAAACGACAGAGGGATAAAATCGAAATTTGGAACCAAGTCACGGGCCAAATTCAATATTTCTGTTTTAAAATGGGCTAAAATTGTATATTTATTTATGCAATTAATAATAATTACAATGGTATGGAAAATCATTACATCGATTTATCTCTGGTAGAGCTTTTGAAGCAGAAACTTTATTTAGACCTTAGGGAAACTATAGGGAAAGAAACATTTTGGTTGGGAAAATCCTTTTAATCTGTGAAACGAACAATTTTGTGTGGATTTAAACCAAAATAGACGATGTGCATAAATGTGGGCACACCAAAGATGTAACTAAGAAAGACTGGGTCATAAAAATTATATTTATCATACATAGGAGACTACTGGTATGCTTGTCATAAGTTCTGTCTTGAACAGTGGCAATATATAGAGGGATCTGAACAACTCTTTGCTGACTTCAAACTAAGATAATTCATCATTTATTAATAAGGATAAGGGTACACAAAGTTATCTGGAGGTCTTGGACAATGTTTCTCCATGGTCAGAAATGGGAAGCCATGGGAATGGAAAAGCATGGGAATGGTCCTTACTGTATGTCATAAATGTGGCTTGTTGAAAAATGGTTAACAAGGCATGGGTAAAAGATGATGCAAATGGTAACAGACACTACAGAACACCTCCATAAAATTACAAGAACATACAGCTTCTGATAGTGCAGACTTAGACATGAGTCCTTCAGTGTATACTTTTCAAAAGACACAACAATGATGCAGCAACCACTTTGTTGGCTGAAGCACGTGTGTCATCCACCAAAAGTTAAACAATTCCCAACTCTTGACAGAGCAAAATTGGTTCAGCCAATGCATCGCAAGCGAAACCACAGTTTAGTGCGTCAGGAAGTGTTCTAATTGAATGTAAAGTTGAATGGAAATGCAGCCAAACATAGCGAGTTGATGCTTGTGTGTGTGTGTGTTGATCCACTTCACCATCACTCTGCATTTCACTAGTGGGTTTTGGTTTCATTTGTTTCATAGTGGGGGGCCAACATGATTTCTCAGGGTTCTGTGACATGAAAACGAACCATTGTAACAAACTCTGTTGAAGTGTTACAGATGCTGCCAAAATTCTGTGATGTCGGTCACATTCCCATAGCTCTATGTTCCCACAGTTTATAGAGCTGAGGGCAGCTCAACACAATGAAACCCTGATGGTGGAATAACGTCAAAGGTGGTCCCACCTCTGTGGTTTCTTTATCAACTGAAGAACTATGCCGTTTTCAGGAAGGATTATTTTTGCAATGCATTCCGTTAATCAACTAGGTAGATTTTTGGGCCACAGCCATGGCTTAAAGACCGCAGAGCCTACTGTATTTGGCTGTGTTTGGCACTATGCCACATCTTTGATTATGCTCAGTGAACGGGACTGGTCAGCTTGGCCGCCCATGCAATACTGTGGTAGGTGTATACAAGTTGGATATAAAAACCCAGACTTCTTTTTTGTCCCTCTAGTCTACTGGCGACTACTTTTTGGTCTAGCTAAGTTTGCTAACTTTGTTAGGACAGGGCAGTGAAGAGTAGGACAGGAAATGAGTGGTAGAGAGATGGAGAGGGGTCAGCAAAGGACCCGGGCAGGGAATCGAACCCGGGTCAGCCGCATGGCAGGTGAGTGCCCTACCGGATGCCCGCGGCAGGGCCCCAATCAGAGCTGCTTTGATACCCAAAGTGTACCCCTGTCTTGCTCCCCACTAGTCAGTCATCATTCTTTAAGTTCTCACACAGAAGTCCAGGAGAGGTAGAAACAAGTGCAAATGGCCACCTTGCCCATGGCCAAAACGGCAGGCATATTTTACAAGTGTGGGTTTTTTGTATGACACAAACTGGGGGCAATACCTGGACTCGGACTCTCCTGTGGCCAGGTAAAAAGTGAAGGTTACACTGAACTTGACAACGGTGTCATGCGCATGACATGACATAACTGTCATAATAGTGTCAAAACATTGTCATGACAGTCAAGGACGAGTTATAAACCTTGTGTCAATGTCATAAAGGTGTTCTTGTCATGAAAGTTTTTTAGGGTTGTCTTTACCATACTCGAATGTTCGGCAACAGTCATAAGAGTATGACATGGACATCATATGTATGACACCTCCATCCATGACTGCGTTACGACACTGTTATGACAATTGTCATAGCCTGCCTATGACGCCGGTGTCAAGTAAAATCTGGCCAAAGTAAAAGGCCATGATGCAGCAAGCACCTTCCAGTAAACCAGTGATTACCAGTGACCGCGCATGGTCCACCTATAGGCCTACTAACCAGAGGCGGACTTTCCATTAGGCAAACATGGTCCACCTATAGGCCTACTAACCAGAGGCAGACTTTCCATTAGGCAAACATGGTCCACCTATAGGCCTACTAACCAGAGGCGGACTTTCCATTAGGCAAACATGGTCCACCTATAGGCCTACTAACCAGAGGCGGACTTTCCATTAGGCAAACATGGTCCACCTATAGGCCTACTAACCAGAGGCGGACTTTCCATTAGGCAAACTTAGGCAATTGTCAAGGGCCCGAATCTGTCCCACATAGGGGCCCCAACTGTCACACCAGTCGTGGTAAACATACAAAAAATTAGGCTTGATCTTAATTAGTCACTTGTGGAAAGTAATTGAACATATACATGTATATGAGAAGCACACAGACTTTCACACCGACATAAGTGATGAGTGAGCAGTCTCTGCTGGTGGCCAACCTAGTTAAAATATATATTATTAAGTGTTGCTTTGTCTATCACAATAAATGCATTTTACTATAAATAACACGAGTGTCTGTCTTACTTGTGGAATGTGCAGGTAAGTCATTGTGTTTTCTTTATTTTGAACGACTGGATGCGCTAAATTAGATGCGTGGGGTGGATTTCAGCCTACTTTACGCAACACTAGCCTACTCCACGGTAACTCGGCAGGCGGTAACAGATAACGGAAGTCCACCTACAACTACAGCAAGAAGAAACCAACGATGAAGAAGTGACGGTCCTCCCTACTGTGACAAGACCTGCAGGTTTCTAATAACACCATGGGGAGGCGAACTGTTACCTGGAGGCCTATTCTTATATCTGAGGTGAAATTCAATCACCCGTTGTCGTCAGCGGGCACTCCCGTTTCGTACAGTACACTCTCCGTCCACTTTGGTTGTTGGGAGTCGGGAGAAGACGCGGACCTTCAAAAATGCATATCTTTGGGTGACCGACAAAGCGCGCTTATCCTAAGTTTTTAAATGTTGGCATACATTTACAGTCGAGCGATGACGTTTGATGTGATTAATATGTTTGTTATGGGTATTACAGTTGTGTTGTGACATTGGCACCTGGCTAATGTAAGGATCAGTGTCATTTGTAAATGTTTCAGTGGATGACTCCCGCGATGGACAACAGGTAGGTTTACTTACTTGAGGAGGCTATCGCACCAGATGACCCATATTGTACTATAGAATTGCGTTACATTTATGCATTCATTCAATTTCAGCGCACATACATTTCGACCTTTAATGTGAATTATTTTCACGTTGGCCAAATGGCAATATATTTTTAAACACATTTGTGGTGTATATACAACATGCTGTGCAGTGCATTTATTGTGATTAATGTATTATAGCTTTCTAGAGATTGTACTCGTGTGGACTACCCTCTCCCTGGATATGGTGGATATCGTTGTCTTTGGAGAACCTTGAGAGCCCATGGGCATCTTCACATCAGACACATTCAACCGTGATGGCTGTGGGATCCACAATGCCCAGACCCCTTACACTGGTCCTCGTTCATCTGACCCTCGTGAGCAGTGCCAAACTCTGTCCGTCGCAGTGCTTCTGTTATGACTCGGCCGAGCTCGTCGACTGTAGGGCGCGCGGCTTTACGCACGTTCCACACGGCATTCCACATGGCTCGTGGTTGCTGGACCTGAGCGGGAATGCTATCCCGGAGCTGCGGACTCGCTCCTTCACCGGGGTGTGGGCGCTCAAGGTCCTCCTGCTATCAAACTGCGGGATTAAAGTCATGCAATCAAACGTAAGTGGGTGCGTAATGGCATTTTTCCGAATGTGTGTCCAGGCAGAGATAGTTGAATAATGACGTTGCAATTTGTCAGTGTGCAGAAGTCGTGTGTGTGTGTGTGTGTGTGTGTGTGTGTGTGTGTGTGTGTGTGTGTGTGTGTGTGTGTGTGTGTGTGTGTGTGTGTGTGTGTACCTCTGGGATGATGTGTGTGTGCGCTGGCAGAGGGGGCATTTTCCTAGTAGACACAGACAGCTCCTTATGAGTCGATGCAGTCCTGCTTTTCTCATGAGAGACTAGCCCACAAAAGAGACGTGACAGCCTATTGGGCCATCATTAATATACTGCCCTACAAAGTCAAAGTGCAGTAACTACATATTTATCAACTGGAGTTTACTGAACAGGGTCTTCATTACACCTATTGTGACAAAGCACTGTGGTCCAAATCCATATATTGTTCTGTCAAATTTACAGTAGCTACAATATCCTACCTAGTAGGGGTGTAAATCACAGCCTCCATGACGATACGATTCAATATCGATATCTTATTATCCAATGCGATGCGATTCAATTATTTTCAATTCTTAAGAATGGCCCATGATACGATTCAATTCAACTTTTTCCGATTACTTTTCCACTTCTATTATGTTATGGAGCTAGGGCATTGGGCAGGGGCCAGCGATTCGATTATTTTCAATACTTAAGAATGCCCCACGATACAATGCGATTCGATTCAATCGTCAGATTATATCGCGATATATCGATACATTTCGATTATTATTTACACCCCCACTAAGGCTTTGAAGGCACTGTCATCGCACTGTCACTGTCATCGGAGACACACCAGAGAGACACACGTACAGACAGAAGGAGAGTTAATAAATACATGGAAGTGCTTTTTATTTCTGCCCTCGGCTACAGGCTGACACGTCAGGTTTCTGTGCTCCATGATGAAGCAGAGAATAGTCTGGCTTTCCAGGGTATAGAGGAAGAGAGAATAGAAGAGAAAAATAGACAGACTGAGCCAGGGTGTTAACAAAGTTAACGTGACGTGAGCCACAATGAGTATAGAAGAAGAGAAATGAAGGGAGATGATGAAAAGAACAGAAAAGACAGACAGATTCAGTCAGAGAGTAAAATGGCATGCTGCTTGATTCTGATGTCACTGAGAAACTGGACGAGAGAGAGAGAGAGAGAGAGAGAGAGAGAGAGACCAAGCCAGAGAATTAACAATGTTTCTCACTGGGACTGTGCGTGAGAGAGAGACGGAGAGAGCCCAGGAGTTATAAATGTTTCTGCCCCATAGGCCCTGACATCATTCTCCTTATTGAAGAAGCTGGACCTGACAGAGAGTAAGCGAGAGAGAGGGAAAGAGAAAGAGAGAGAGAGAGAGAGAGAGAGAGAGAGAGAGAGAGAGAGAGAGAGCCAGGATAGTAACAGTGTTCCTGCTCTATAGGCTCTGACGTCACTATCGTTCCTGAAGAAACTGAATATGAGCCACAATGCCATGGGTCCAGAGATGAGAAATGAAGAGAGATGAGAAAAAGAACAGAACAGACAAAGAAAGATTGAGTCAGAGAGTAAAATGGCATGCTGCTTGGTTCTGATGCCACTATTATATTATATATCCTTCGAGAAGTTGGACACAAGAGCCTGAGAGAGAGAGAGAGAGAGAGAGAGAGAGAGAGAGAGAGAGAGAGAGAGAGAGAGAGCGAGAGAGAGCGAGAGAGAGAGAGAGAGCCAGGGAGTTAGCTAGCAATGTTTCTCACCGGTACTGTGTGTGTGTGTGTGTGTGTGTGTGTGTGTGTGTGTGTGTGTGTGTGTGTGTGTGTGTGTGTGTGTGTGTGTGTGAGAGAGAGAGAGATAGACAGTGAGAGAGAGAGAGAGAGCAAGATAGAGAGAGAGAGGCGGAGAGAACCTTGTAGTTAACAATTGTCCCTGACAAGAGAGAGAAAAGGCTCTTTTCCACTGCCGGTTTTCTGGTAGGCCTACAGCTCGACACCGTGCGACTCGGCCACCACTTTTTGCTTTTCGAGTGAGCTGTGTCGTGCCCAATCAAAAAGCAAAAAGTGGCCGGCGACCCTTGCTGTGTCGAGCTGTAGGCCTACGAGAAAACCAGCAATGGAAAAGTGCCT
>NC_085873.1:37260356-37275356 GCF_034702125.1 Engraulis encrasicolus | reverse complement strand
ACTTTTCCTTTAACAATTTACAACTTTTATTTTGATAGGCTAGTGAACTCTGTGTCATCTGTTGTCATAGATACAATCTGAATGATTATGCGAGATAGATAGCCTGCAACCAGTCATTCGAGTCTTGGTTACATTTGGAGAATTGCATTAAATAGACTTAAATGGTAAAAAACATTGGGTCGCGACTGAATGAGAGTGGAAAATGGTGGGTCCCAAGACTGTTCCAGTTGAGAACCACTGATCTACTGTACATACAGACCTGGCCAACTGTGACCGAGAGCCTGGTCAGCCAGGACCGATGAGCAGGACATACACATACTCTACATCAGTGCTTCTCAAACTTCTCAAACTTTTTCAGACCAAGGACCACTTTGTCCCCACCAAAAATGCTCGGGGACTGAATTGACAGTTGAGGGGTGCTAATTTGGCACTGCTAATTTGAATGCAGATCACTCACTTTTTATTCCCATTTTATTGTGGTGAAAATAAGACTTCAGCTATGTTTAGCTTTGTAATTATGTTACAAATATAACCTACTGCTAGCACATCTTGGAAAAGTAGAAGTTCCCTCGTGGACCACCTGAGCTCTGTCGTGGACCACCAGTGGTCCCCGGACCACACTTTGAGAATCACTGCTCTACATCAGGGGTGGGGAACCTCTTTCATTCCAGGGGCCACTTCAAATTCCTACACGGGTCATAAAGGTCCTCCGAGGGCCGTACTATGAACACAAATCAGGATTTCCCCCATGCAATTTAGGCCTATATTGAAGGTAGACACCTTTAAAACAGTCCCCACCTTCTCTAGGTCCCCTGAATATAACTTAATTGCATTGGAAATGTAATTTCTAAGATTCCTTTACAAAATATGTCATATTTCATGTGAAGTTGCATAACATTACAATGATATCGGGGGCCGGATAAAACGGCCTCAAGGGCCGCAAACGGCCGTTGAGACATAGGTTCCCCACCCCTGGGGTGAATTTCTAAAAACAAAGTGGTTTACTACATTAGCTACTTTGTTGTTTTCAATGGAGGTGATGGAGACCTATGGCTACCTACTACGGATGCATTACCTCAAAACTGTTTCTCTGTCCATCAGTTACCCGTGTGTGTGTGTGTGTGTGTGTGTGTGTGTGTGTGTGTGTGTGTGTGTGTGTGTGTGTGTGTGTGTGTGTGTGTGAGAGAGAGAGAGAGAGAGAGAGAGAGAGAGAGAGAGAGAGAGAGAGAGAGAGAGTGAGAGAGAGAGAGAGTGTGTTTGTGGGTGTTTGTCAATGTGTAACACTATTTTTAGTACGTTAACAATGCGTTAATGTATTCTGTTATCAAATAAAAGTGTGTGTGTGTGTGTGTGTGTGTGTGTGTGTGTGTGTGTGTGTGTGTGTGTGTGTGTGTGTGTGTGTGTGTGTGTGTGTGTGTGTGTGTGTGTGTGTGTGTGTGTGTGTGTGTGTGTGTGTGTGTATGTGTGAGTCCAGTGCCCAGCCGACTAAGCCACGGCTGGGCCCATCCCCTGTACATGTCTTCTTAATGGGGGGTCAAGGTGTCTGATTTAAAGATAGTCTCAGTCTGGCAGGCCCAAGGATCCCTTGCTGTGTGGTAGGTTACAGGATAGGCCATGTGTACATACAGTACAGTGGAAAGCAGATCTGGAGATATGAACCTGCTGACAGACAGGGGGTGCATCCCAATATGTGACCTTGCCTCCTCCACTTGTTCTTGTCTCCTCGTCCCGCCTGCTGGCCCCTCCTCCGTGGAGAAAACAATACAGTTTCCCAGCTGTCAGCCTCGCCACAACAAATTTTGAGGGACTGTTTTTCATTCACCATCCCAATTGCAAATGAGAAAAAGACTTTACAATTGAGCTTTTGCAAGATATTGAAATATAATGCTGTTGTCAGTGATGTCATCATGACGAGAAGCAAGTGGAGGAGGCAAGGTCACATATTAAAACGCACTCAGGGTGTCAGCCACTCTACCCCACACTCAGGGCCGGTGTTCTGTAAAATTCTACTACATGTAATATAATCCTACAAAGCCCCATTGGGCATGCGCAGACCATGAAATGTCACGAAAGGTCAACACCAGACTGTGCAGTATTAGCGGAGAACAGATAAATAGAGTACTTTCATTTACAATTTACACTACAGGTGTGTGTTTATTATCTTTATTTGTGTATGTGTGTCTTAGAAATTGAAGTTTGACCCTGGCAACTTAGCTAACTTGAGAAGCCAGGTTTTTGGTAGTACTTGTATCCATAACCTTGCGATTTTATTTTCATATCTTTCATCTCGTAAATCTAACACCCTGTTTGGTGTCACTGTTTTTTAATTTCACTGTAAACAATATTTTGTAGGAAAATATTACAATGTAGGAAAATCTGTCAGAACACCGGATTAACGCGCACAGGCTAGATACAGTATGGCTTGCATCTTAGGGGGGCCCACAGCAACCTGTAGCCTAGGGGCCCATGGCCATCTTAATGCCGGCCATGCCCACAGTAGACAGTCTAATCAGAGAGACGTCAGCACAGTTCCCATGGGCTGGGTCAGGTGCAGACTGATAAGACCAGTGGCTTGCACTGAACTAGAGTTGTGTCGTTCATGAACGAGCCGGTTCTTTTGAACGGCTCCCAGAAGTGAACGATGGGAACCGGGTTACAGCTGGGGGAGCCACTCTGCCGCATTTTCGTTCATTTTTCATTAATTTTCAGCATGTGACCTCGACGTGAGTAATTAAATTTGGGAAAAAACACAATGGTTTGCCTTAAAGAGTGGCAAAAACAGTCTTTAGAAGCAGGAGAATAATCAGTTGTTGTTTTGACAAAATTACCCAGAGGTGGAGTCAAAATATTACATTCTAAACACTGAATAAATAATTTTAAAAAGAGCCAAAAGAGCCAGTTTTTTGAACGGCTCTTTGAAACGAACGAGCCACTAAGATCCGGATCCCATAAAAGAGCCATAAATCCCATCTCTACACTGAACTGGATGACAATTTGATGTGTTTGTGTTTGTCAAAAGAAACCCAGAAAAAAACCCTGTAAAATACCGTTAAAGGGACACTTTCCTGCACAGTGTCCCTTTAAGCATGCATGTGGACTGCTACGCGGGCGACACAGGTTCGATTCCTGACCTGGGTCATTTCCCGGGCAACATGTCATCATGCATAGGCGTATCTATGACACGCTGATTTGAACCCACTATCGCGTGTATCCAATACGCATTCCCAAGTTAAGGCGTGCTCCACAACGCCCTGTGACAGGTAAGGTTTAGGGATGGTTTTGGTTTAGGCACAATTTAGGTAGAAATTCGCCTAATCTAGCTGTTCTTGGCAAAAGTAAAGCAGCAGAAACATTGCTTTACTGACAGGTTAGGTTTAGGGGTGGTTTTGGTCAGGGTACAGCAAAGCATATTTGCGTTTAGTAACAGAAATGCGCTGTGACAAAACAAAATCGTTGACACAGCAGGAAAACGGCAAACCTTGTCACGTGTCAAAAGTGCATGAAAGCGCTTAACAGTTGCGTTGAGGAGCACGCTTTAACTTCAAAATGTTGTAATTTTGTAATGCTGAATGCACTAGCGTGCGATACATACGCTAAAGCATGATGACAGCCTGTCCCGGGAAGTAACAGGGTAATGTGAGAATGCTGTGATTTTCTGTGTTAGTATTAAGGGCACTGAGATTGAAACTCCCATTGCTGAATTAGTTGTACAATACCACCATGCTAATAACTGTAATGATGCATTAAACTACTGTGATAAATGTACTGTTGTAATGACAAAACTACTATAATATGGCATTACACATCACACATTACACTGGCCCACACAACCTTCTGGTCACATGACCTCATCTCTTCCTGCCCGAGATCAAGCTTGTTCTCAGACACATGGAACGGAAATACAATACAATGCAAATATAAATACAACCTGTATTTATATAGCGCAATATCACAACTAACGTTGTCTACGTTATACGTAAATACACACACACACACACTTTCCCACATTCACACACCAGTTCTAGAGGCCGCCGCACGGCGTCAATTCAGTTGTCCAGGGTTCGTGTGAGAAAGTGCAACATACACACACGCACGCATTCACACACTCAACACAATAACAATATCCCGAGATAAAGAGAAAATGAGAACCGTCAACAATTTTACATACAAAAGCATCATTTTATTTAGTTCTCTTATAGCAAAAAAACAAAAACAAAGTAAAAAGGAATGCAAGGGAGTTCCTCACGGCTCCAAACGGTAGGGCTGAAAAGCTCTACTTGGACACCAAGACATTGCATTACGTACTGGGTGGGGTAATTCCAAGACTGGTTATTTAAACCAGGTTAAAGGGGTATGCCACTATTTTGGGGCTTAATACAGTTAAAATCGTTGGCCAGGGTTTATATAGGTGGTAAAGTGTCTTATTTTTCATGTAAGCCGTTGTCTTTGTTTCATGTAAGCCGTTGTCTTGTTTTAAGACAAGTTAAAAGAGGGAGCATGTCGCTAAGCTAGTGAAAGTCAATGGATCCGTGTAGCATGTAGCAATGCTACATGGTGCCCCAAAATAGTGGCATACCCCTTTAAGTTAGTCTGGAGGTAATGGTTAGGGCTGCACGATATCAGAAAACAAATTCAATACTCTAACAGCATGCAATACCTCGATAACGATATTGATATTTAAACGATATTTAGAAATATAGCCGAGTGTTTTTCTTGTCACTAATTTGTCGGTCTGTGTGGGGGGCGCGGCTTTGGTCGTAGCAGGCTTCTCACGCATTTGTTGACATTCAGCTAAATCGTACTTGATATCGATAATTAAGTCATTTTCACGATATGCATATGGCCATACTTGATATCGCGATTTCGATACATTTTCGATATATTGTGCAGCCCTAGTAGTGGTACATGTGCTAATGAACCAGGTTAAGTTAGCCTGGAGGTAGTGGTCAGGGCTGCTGACAGCTTTGGCTGGGCCCGGGACAAAGGGCCCCAAATCCAATACCTACAATGTAATGATTATCCATTTCTGGGCCCTGGACAAGTGACCCCTTTGCCCCCCCATCAGCTTCCCTGGTAGTGGTCCATGTGCTAATAAAGAACCCGAAGTCCTTAATTTCGTAACAACAATTAAAAAGACAGCTACAGGCCATATATTAGCAAATGTATCCTTTTCTGTGTGTTAACTTAGGATAATCACTCATCAATTGCTACGTTTACATGAGACATCTAATTCGGAATTAACTGACTTTAATTCTGAATAAAGCTTAATTCCGCTTTGAAAACGTTATGTAAACACCTCTTCATTCGGAATTAAAGGAAAGATCAAAGTATACTCGACGGACCTATTTAATTCTGAATTATTAACTCTGAATTAAACATCATGTAAACGTACTGCATGTTTTTGGAATGGAATACCCCACTAATGTACAGCAAATACAGAGCCGTTTTCCAAAATGCTATATATCCTATTTCAAATTTCATTATCCAATTTCAAAAATGTTTTCATATTTTCTATTAAAATATCAAATAATTTTGACCTAATTCCATTTAACCTGATGCCATCTTAAAATCATGAAAATTGGCTTTTTATAGCGTTTGGGAAAAGAGCTCTTCAAATGTAAACTGCTCATGTACAGCACAGTAGACTGAGACCATCCTTATAAATAAGCACTTAAAAACAAACCTATGAATCAAATCGAATGTAAACATGATGGCTGAAATAGTTATGCGTGTATGTGTACATACATACATTTTATATTATTATAAGAAAACAAAATACCAAATAGATATACAATTACAGTAAAACATTTTTGGTAGCACTTTACTTGACGCCGGTGTCATAAGCATATCATTAAAGTGTCATAATAGTGTCATGACACAGTCATATATAGATAAGTCATAAACATTATGTCCATGTCATAAACATTTTATGACTGTTGGCCTGAAGTGACTTCGGTTATGTCAAAGTTGTCTTTGCCATAACTGAAGGCCAACGGTCATAAAATGTTGATGACATGGACATAATGTTTATGACACGTGCATAACACTATTATGACACTGTAATGACATGCTTATGACACCGGCGTCAAGAAAAGGGTTAACCCTTTTTTTTTTTGCTTTGCTTGGACAAACAATCAGAGCTTCCAATTTCTTTGACTTGGATATCGGAGTGTTCAGTCATTAAGATCCTCTCCCTTTTAGACGGTGAGATCCAAGTCTTTTTTTCGTGATTGGATTTAAGTCCCTTTTCACAATGGGCTTAGGTTCGAGTCCCCTCAGTCCACACACACGCACACGCACACACACACACACACACACACACACACACACACACACATACACACACACACACACACACACACACACACAATCATATACTCATTCACACAGGAAATAAGCCATGATGAGTTCTTGTTCCCGTCTACCCCACAACACCTCCCCCCCCATACTCCTGGCTCCCTGACATACATCACAGATGGAAGGGTCAGTCATATGTTAACACCACACACACTTCACTCATTGGTAGCCATTGTCTGTGAGCGTGCGCACACACACGCGCGCACACACACACACACACACACACACACACACACACACACACACACACACACACACACACACACACACACACACACAACTCTGCATCCACCCGTACGAAGTACCAGCGTCATGGCAAACACGCTCACGTTATGACTGACACACACACACACACACACACACACACACACACACACACACACACACACACACACACACACACACACACACACACACACACACACACACACACAACCAACCTCCGACTTCCATCTGTAGCGCCAAGCCAAAGATACCCACATTCTCTTGTGCTCTCTCCCTCTCACTCACACACTCCCCGCCCCAGTCTCTCTCCCCTCATCATCAGTCGGTGGCCAGTGTGAGCATGGTGCCAAAGATGCCCAGAGACAGAGAGAGACACACACACACACACACACACACACACACACCCCAGAGTCTCTGCTCTCCTCGCTCCTCCTCATCCGTCGGTGGCCAGTATAAGCGCTGTGCCAAAGATGCCAAGCATACCTATATTCACTCTCTCTCACACACACACACACACACACACACACACACCAACCCCCGAGTCTCTCCCCCCTCCTCATCCGTCCGTAGCCAGTATGAGCGCGGTGCCAAAGATGGCCACGTGCTGCCCGATGAGCTTCATCTGGTTCCAGAACTCCACGTGGCGGGCCCGGTGCCAATAGCCCAGGTTGCCGTCCACCACCAGCACCAGCGGGGGCAGTAGAATGGCCAGGCACTGGGCGGCCCGCCGCACGTAGCAGCCCGACAGGAAGGCCAGCGCCAGCACGCCCAGCAGCACCACCAGCAGCTGCACCGTCACCTCGCCGCCCGCGATGTGCTCCAGGAAGGCCTCGCGGTCCTCCGCGCTGTGCTGCAACGAGTACACCTGGTGGAGGGAGGACGGTACTGCAGTTAGGAGTAGTAGAATATTATAATGTGTTAAATATCCTAGTATCAATGATACAGGAAGGCCTCGCGATCCTCCGCGCTGTGCTGCAACGAGTACACCTGGTGGAGGGAGGACGGTACTGCAGTTAGGAGTAGTAGAATATTATAATGTGTTAAATATCCTAGTATCAATGATACAGGAAGGCCTCGCGGTCCTCCGCGCTGTGCTGCAACGAGTACACCTGGTGGACGGAGGACGGTACTGCGGTTAGGAGTAGTAGAATATTATGTAAGGGTTAACGTTCGGCGAGAAGGTCGCTACCGTGGAATAGCAGCACGACAGAGAGAATCTTTAGACCCCGACGCGGAGCGGAGGGGTCTTGTTCTCTCTGAAGTGCTGCTATTCCACGGTAGCGACCTTCTCGCTGAACGTTAACCCTTACATAATATTCTACTACTCCTAACTGCAGTACCGTCCTCCGTCCACCAGGATTTAAAGGATTTAAAGGTTAATTAATCACTGTCCCAAATCAGCCGGTGCTTATCTGGGTCAATAGTAAGTGAACGATGACTTAAGTAATAAATGTACGCATTAATGGTACAGAAAGGCCTGCCGGTGCTCCATGCTGTGCTGCAATGGGTACACCTGGTGGTTGGAGGACGGTACTGCGGTTAGGACTAATGAGGCACTGATGGTAACGTTGTCTAACACAGTGTTTCTCAACAGGGGTGCTGGGGCACGGGCCCCCCTCAGGGGTGCCGTGGAAACGTGGCTGATAAATAAATGATGTAATATAATACATATTTGTCTAAATTGATAAGTTAATCTTTCATCTGCCATTTACACACAATAAAGTAAATATAGGTCGCCCCAGTCAGCTGCAACTTCGAACGTAGGTCGTGTGACGTCTCCAAATGTGTTACTTTTCTAAGCTTGTGTGGTATCGGATGCGATGCCATGCTAAGGCTTGTTGGTTTGGGGTGCCTCGCCTAAAAACAGGTTGAGAAGCACTGGTGGGTCATTCCATGTCAATTCACACGCCTTCCCCACATGACCCTCTCCGATTTACCCGATATCTCACATACAGGTACCTTTTGATGTCAATTGAAAGAATACCAAGTATTAGCACCCTACGTCCAACGGTTGCGGAGATGAAGCCCTCCAAAGTTGGGGTGCCATGCCCTCTTTTCAAGCCTACGAATTGCATACAAAATTTACAAGCAGATTTTGACACCTCTGGTTTTAGTTTGAAGGAAGATACAGGCCTAAAAATCACCATGGCCCCTCAATATGACCCTGTCTACCAGATGAAGTACTTACAAATAGCATGCCTTGGTTATTTTTGGCTATATTAAGCCTTAAAAACTGAATTTGTGAAAAGCGTGATGAAGAGTCTTGCCATTTTGGGGTTCCAGATCTTGGAAACTATGTATGCTTTGGGAGTTATAATTGATTTTCCATCATATTGGTGAACTGTACAGTGTATTCCAAAAAAAGTAGAGCGCTCAGACTTTTAATGATGGAATAGGAGGGACTCAAAAACAGCTTTTGGACAAAATGACCTTACGGTACCCTCTACTTCAGGCCTTAAATTAACCATGTGGGCACTTGATGACTGGAACGCCCTTTTAACCCCATGTACAGTAGCACTGTATCAAACATTCAAGCTTGGAAAAACTTTGTTTTTCAAAGTTCTTCATATTAATCTTGGCCTTGAAATTATATGTATTTGTCTATGTCTTATCACAGTGTCTGTTTTCTCTGCCGCCATCTGCTGGTCAAAAAACGCAACAACAGTGTAATGTAAGAAAACAAAAGGGGCTGGAAAATCTTGCCCATAAGTTACCAATAGTAGCCAAGTAGCCTAGAAGCCTAGACGCCCGAGGGGTTAAGCTCGCTAGGCTACCAATAATTATGATTTTTAACGAGCATTATGCAGAATTCTCAATCATGATTACATTTCTACCAGGACACCCCCACCCCCATGTGTGGTAGAAATGTAGTGCAGGGTGAGGCCATCTTGGCACTGGCATCTTGATTGAGCATTAAGCAGTCACACTTAAGAAGTTATTTAAACTATATTCATCATGCTTGTTAAAATCATAATTAATATATAGCAATATACGGTATAATAATTACAGTGCTTTATTGCTAAATTATGGGCAAGATTTTCCAGCCCCTGTTGTTTTCTTACATTACGCTGTTGTTACTTTTTTAGACCAGCAGATGGCAGCAGACAAAATAGACACTGTGATGAGATATAGAGAAAAACATATACTTTGAAGGCCAAGATTAATATGAAGAACTTTGAAAAACAAAGTTTTTCCAAGCTTGAATGTTTGATACAGTGCTACTGTACATGGGGTTAAAAGGGCGTTCCAGTTATCAAGTGCCCACATGGTTAATTTGAGGCCTGAAGTAGAGGGTACCGTAAGGTCATTTTGTCCCAAAGCTGTTTTCGAGTCCCTCCTATTTTATCTTTTTAAGTCTGAGCGCCCTACATTTTTTGGAATACACTGTACAGTTCCCAAATATGATGGAAAATCAATTATGACTCCCAAAGCATACACAGTTTCCAAGATCTGGAACCCCAAAATGGCAAGACTCTTCAACACGCTTTTCACAAATTCAATTTTTAAGGCTTAATATAGCCAAAAATAATCAAGGCATACTATTTATAAGTACATCATCTGGTAGACAGGGTCATATTGAGGGGCCATGGTGATTTTTAGGCCTGTATCTTCCTTCAAACTAAAACCAGAGGTGTCAAAATCTGCTTGTAAATTTTGTATGCAATTCACAGGCTTGAAAAGTGGGCATGGCACCCCAACTTTGGAGGGCTTCATCTCCGCAACCGTTGGACGTAGGGTGCTAATACTTGGTATTCTTTCAATTGACATCAAAAGGTACCTGTATGAGAGATATCGGGTAAATCGGAGAGAGTCACCTGGGGAGATTCTAGGGAATCATGTGAATTGACATGGAATGACCCTGGTGTAACAGTAGGGCACTGAATTACTGTGCCAGTGACCAGGGTTCGATTGTGGCCCGGGTCGTTTGCCGATTGTGGCCCGGGTCGTTTGGCGATCCTTCCCCGTCTCCATCTCCCCAATCGTTTCCTGTCTCTCCTCCACCTTCCACACACACACACACACACACACACACACACACACACACACACACACACACACACACACACACACACACACACACACACACACACACACACACACACACACACACACACACACACACACACCATCCTTACCATGCAGATGAGGTATATGCCCAGGAAGACCTGTCCGGTGGACTGCAGTGAGCGCGTGCGAGGCTTCTGGCGGTACACCTCCCCCGCCCCACTGGCCAGAATCAGGAAGCCACCAATGATGGCCATGGTCCTGGAATACATGCGCACCTGCAGGAAGAGGGCGGAGGAAAAGAGAGGGAGAGAGAGGGAGGAAGAGAGAGAGAGAGAGGGAGGGAGGGAGGAATAGGGATAGAGCGAGAGAGAGGGAGGGAGAGAGCGAGAGAGAGGGAGGGAGGAAGAGGGAGAGAGCGAGAGAGAGAGAGAGAGAGAGAGAGAGAGAGAGAGAGAGAGAGAGGGAGAGAGGGAGGGAGGGAGGGAGGAAGAGGGAGAGAGCGAGAGAGAGAGAGAGAGAGAGAGACAGAGAGAGAGGGAGAGAGAGAGAGGAAGAGTGGGAGAGAGAGAGAGAGGGAGAGAGAGAGAGAGGGAGGAAGAGGAAGATGAAGAGGAAGAGAGAGAGAGAGAGAGACAGAGAGAGAGGGAGAGAGAGAGAGGAAGAGTGGGAGAGAGAGAGAGAGGGAGAGAGAGAGAGAGGGAGGAAGAGGAAGATGAAGAGGAAGAGAGAGAGAGAGGTCATTTCATGTGAAATCAGACACTTTGGAGTTCACCCGACACGGATTTTAATACAACTTTAGCACGGTTCGTCGACAGCTGCCACAGCCAATGGGAATGTTGGAATGCTTGCATTCTGCTTTTGATGGACATACTCTAGTCTCCTCAATAGCTCATATCACTCTTGCTGCACAGAAGCGAATGGACCACCATCCCACACCGTGTGCCTTTAAAGGGTTCTTCTTACCTTTAAGGAAGAAAAATCTGCACTCACAGACTGCGTCTCATTATTTATTTATATTACCACCATGTCCAAAAAGCAAACGCATTTCGGCTATCAAGCCTTCATCAGTGAGAGGTACCACGCACTGATGAAGGCTTGATAGCCGAAACGCGTTTGCTTTTTGGACATGGTGGTAATATAAATAAATAATGAGACGCAGTTTGTGAGTGCAGATTTTTCTTCCTTAAGTTGATACATTTTATCGCGCACCCAAAGACTTTTGTTTTTACCAAGAAGTTGAGCGCGTCCGTTGCCAAAACTTGAATTCTTCTTACCTTTAACCAGTCCCCATAGTGGACGAGGCCGCCCACGTAGGACACGTAGGTGCTGAGGGCCAGCTGAATAGCGGCAGCCAGGGCGAACCACCTCCTCTTCACCCCGAAAGACATGAAGCTGGCACACAACACCGCCACGCCCATGTCGATGTACAGGTAAGGCACCTGGATATCCGGCTTTCTGCAAGCAGCACCATGACCATGTATATAATGTTAAGTTACACACACTACACTATGCAGATGTTGGAACAGATGTTGACAGACGATCTGGTGGGGACAAGTAGTTATATCCCAGATGTGAGATACACAGTGATTGATCAAAACTAATTCTATTAATTGAAGTTAAGAATGATGACACTACCGTTGGTTCTGACATCTGGGTCACCAGTTCTCATGGAAACCAGATAGTCTGTCACACCGGTGGTCTACTATTCAGTATCCATCAGTAGCATACAACACCAAAGCACAAACGTACAGCATAAAATACTAGGCTGGTGCTTTCTCTTTACTGCAAAAAAAAAAAAAACACACACAATCTTTTCGTAGGGTCTCAAAATTTACTCAAAAAACAGAGGTTTAGGTCCTGCCTTCCGTCTTAGTTCATTCATATGCTGGTTTTGACCGCACCTCCATAAGCGCTCAGTATGCAGGGAAAAATAAATTATAGGCTACACCCGTAAAGGGAGAGGGCGCAGTCACAGTATCAAGTTCATCAAAGGCGCACTCCCCATTTGTTACAATGTTATTGCTACCAGATGTTGCCAAACTTGTTACTTGTAACTTCAAACTTACTAGCCTAGAGCACTGAGTTCAAAAAGATATCACAAACCATTGCCCATTGAACCATTGAATTAAGTACAAGTCACAACTAGTATTTTTTGCCAGTCAGCCTAGTCCATAAAAAGACAGAACTCTTTTGCATTTACAGTAGAACTAGTAGAGGTACGTTGGCAGGCAATGGGATTCTACCCACATCAGATAATGTTAGCATACGCCAGCAGCAGTTGGGTGAGATGGCTCACACAGACAGACTGCAAGAAAAGCCTCACAGTAGTCGCCAAATCCTCTCTACTTGCCTACCTTTTCACATCGGCTCTCTCGGCGAAAAGCATCAGCATGCTGAAACAGTTCCAGAACCCGAACCGGGTCAGAATGAAGGAGCCGAACTGAGATATGAATCTCAGCACTTCTCGCCTGCCAGGGGCCGCCATGTTGATTCCGGGCGGAAGTCGCGTTGAAACTTTGGGATGACGTGCACTAGGGCTGTCAAAGAAGCTGACTGCCCTCTGGTGGTCTTAAAGTGTACAGCGTGCATGTGAGTGATACACTGACTTGTACAGTAGGCTAGTACTGTATCACTGGAGTGATACAATAGGCCTACATTTGGCTGGCATAATGATAGTTGCCTCAACTTTCCTGTAACTACAAGACCACAAAGACAATCACAATGTTAAGTGTCAAGTATAAAGACAAAGGTGGGAGATTGTACGAGCAATGACACAAATAAATGACTCAAAGTAACATCAATGGTATTTTACATCCGACTTATGTCTGGTAAAGAAGACAGAGCGTAGACCTCCTCAGGTAAGATTTATATGTGATAGGCGGCGGCTTACGTACAATTTTCCAAAGAGAATAGAAAAACTAAAGACTTTCTGCATTTGTAACATATTGCACCACTAACACAAAATAGAGAGAAGATAGACTAATGTATATGCCACTACAAAGTACAACACCTCTATGGATAGGGTGAGGGTTACGGCGATAGACTTTGTACAATCACATCATATCAACATAAGAAAGGACAAATACCCTATGCAATCCTGTATAATTCCACCTATAGACTTTATACAATCATGTCATGTCAACGTCAAAAAGGACAAATAGCAATCCTATATAATTCTGCCCATTGTTTCAAACATTTCTATTCGTCCAACATTTGCATTTGAAGAGTTTCTTTGCAAAACGAGATATCCACCATTTTGAGTTTTTGCATTTTAATATTGGAAATGATTGTTAGTCAAGTCCTATCATCTAGGCCTATGTGTGACATACTTTTTAAACCTCTATAAAAATGCATTTTGCAATGCAATTCAATGGAATTCCCAATACAAAAATGGCAATTACCCAAAATGTTCCAAAATGGATAGCCTAGGCCTACATCTCATTTTGCAAAGAAGCTCGCTCTTTGTTTCAATAGCAATTAGGCCTACTATTGGCAATGATTGTGGAGCACCTCCGTGGGAGACTTGAGCAAAGCAGGCTTACTGAAACCCATCTAATTGGTGCCCTTAGCCTGTGCTACACTGACAGGTCAGAGAGACATAATCTCTTGGCCGCTTGGAGCATCCTGGCTGGCCGTCCCTTTAGCCTACTTTCCAGCCTACAGCCTTTGTGTCTTCGTAACACTGTGAACGGCCAGTTTAATACTGTAGGCCTTGCATTGCATTTTCAGACGTACCTAATCGGCCTTCTTACATTCCCCCAAAAGATAAGGGGATATAAGTGAATAAAAAAATATATAGTAACTGAATAACAGTAAAGAGATCCCTTATTTTCCCCCAAAACAATATGCTATATACATGAATATGTTAGTTACTTACTTACTACTTAATTACTTAGGCTACTAACTTGCTTACTTTGGTTATTGCAGTCAGAATGGCACATCTAGAATCTCACATCCAGGTAGGCCTATAGACTATTGAGAATTGTGTGTTTTCTTTTCTCCAATATCTAAAAAAGGCACTGTGTCTCATCTAAAATACTAAATATTTTTGACCCATATGATTCGAAAAAGCAATAAGTAGGCTAGGCTTGAGGCCTTCCGATGTGCGTCAATTTTCTCAGCAGTTACACTCGAGAATATTGAGTAATTCAGTACACTTTGTCCTTCTCACTTGCGTGTGTTGACACCATGGCCATAACTACCATTGAGGACACAGAGGTCATGTCCCCGGTATTTTTTTCAGCAATTTATCTATGATGAAAATCGATATATGATCAACAACAATGGTAAATTCAGTCTGTACATTCCATTTATCCTCAAGGCAGTGATTAATGAAAACAAACTTAAGAGTTTGACTGAAGTGTTTGAAGCATTCTAAATATACACTATGTAGTACAGCGCGCAGTATTT
>NC_085873.1:37250356-37255356 GCF_034702125.1 Engraulis encrasicolus | reverse complement strand
TGACTCTATGGGAGTTAGTATTGTGCTCTAACGGTAGGGACACATACACGCAAATTTGCGAACTTTGCCATTCATTCCTATGAGAGAGGCGAAGGCAAGCGATGGCAAGCGAAAGCAAGCGAACAGGGGCGAAGCGAAGCGAAATTATTAAAGAAAGTTTAATGTTATGCAAATGAGGAGCGAATTCGCCTGCCGCGGCCCAATCAAATCAACAACATAACTGTTCCATTCCATTTGATTCGCCGCAACGACCTGATGACGGTTGGATTTCGCCTCTCTTCGCTTCGCTGGCTTCGCCTCCTATGTGTCCCTAGCGTAAGGCAGAGGGCAAAAATCAAAAACAGTTTCTAGTTTTTAGATCGCTGTTGTTAAAAAACTAAAAAGAATTGGTGTAACGGAGGCTAGCAGAGTTGGCATGGAACGGGAGATTAGTCTCTTGGTCCAGCGGTATCGTACTGTGACTCCCATAGACGTGGTGGTGACAGATCGGAGTCATACGTGTGATCTTTCTAACAGTCCTTGAATGAAGTTTATAGGTTAAACGGTTCAGTCACAAGTGGATCTCTTGTGAAAGATGTGCTGACCTCTTCAGAAAGGCACTTCAAGAGTCAATAGGAAAAGCCATTGGGCCAGCCCAGCAGTTTTTACACACCTGCCATTTAAAAAGTAATGGGAGTTGGTACATGATACTTTCACCGTTTGGAGTCATCTCATAGACCTCTCTAACAACGCGTCAACTAAACTTCTAGGTGAAAGTCTTGATGTTTTATGAACGAAAAAGCCTCCTACACTCTGATCTGTAGAGTGATGGAACACTCTCTCCTGAAGGTTCTACCATTGTTTTCTATGGGGACCCAAATTTGCACAAAATCGCAAAAAAACGGGAAAACGACAAGAGACACGGACACGCTATATCAGAACAAATGATCTCCAAGCAGAGCCGGTTGTTTTAGTGTTTGAACGGTGTCTATCTCGAAAGGCCTAGGAGGAGATCCATTTTCTATTTTTACTGCCCTGCACAAGAGAAGCAACAAAGCAACAAAGGAAGCATAAACTGTACTTAGGGATTACTATAAGCGGGACTTGCTCTTCAAGCATGCTTAATTATAACACTGTTGCAACTTATTACATTGAAATACCTTTAGGCCTACATTATAGAACAACACTCTCACTTATTAGCCTACATTAGAAATTAAGTACATGCATACTGACTTAAGAGTGGAAAATGTGTTGGATTCCGTGGATGTTATGCACAGTTATATTGATGCACTATAATAACAATATAAAATAAGAATAAAAACAAAGAAGTTAATCACATTGCTTCAGAACTGAACTAACAGCTAACAGAAATGAAGCAATCTAAAGGTAATCAATCTATCTATCTAGTACATCGTATTACATCAGAAAAGTGACTTGCATTATTAGGCCTACTCATTCACTGTCTCTTTTGCATTGCAACGCAACGGCATTGCAACATATTATTACATAAAAACAGTTACTTAACAGAAACATCCTATATCTAATGTGTGCCACATCACAAAGGAACATGCAGCCTACCATTTCATTGCACATATACCCTACATTTTTTGCCATAGTTTATTTTGTTTTAGAAGTAAAAAATTGAAAGTACAACACATGCGTCAACATGCGTACAACAACTCGTCATTAGGCCCCTTTGCACTGATTTTCAAAACCTAAAGCACTGATACTGACACCGTTGAACACATGGTAATATGTAAGACCCCATAATGCATGCCGTACCACCAGTGGCACACTGTAATAGTCATTGAAAGGTTAATTACCATAGTGCTACACTACTATGACATAAGAGAGAGCCCTTAGTTAGTAATGCACCATCATTCGGTCGTTGCCATTCTGGTAACATTTTAACACTGTGTCTTAAGTGGTTAAGAGGAAGACAAATGAATGCAGCATAATGTAAGTTGAATCTTAGCTGTGTTTCATTTTAATAACTGAAAGAGGTAGGTCTGCACACTGCAGATTGCATTGCAAAAATAAACTTTAATGAGAAGCTGCAATGATTCGATTAGGGCTGTCCTAAACTATTATTTTTCTCCCGATTAATCTATCAACTAATTTTTTTGAATAGTCGATTAGTTAAACGATTATTTTTTCAAGTACTCCAGCACTTTAATCTTCAAGGAAATTGGGAAAAAAGAAAGAAACCGTTAAAATTAGGTCCCTGAGCTCACAATGAGCTTTAAATGTTGATAGTAGCTTATTTACTCCGCAATACAACGTCCAATTCATACGTGCTGGGCAATTGTAGGTTTCAATAAAGTAATAAAGGATTAGTAAAGTAAGTAAAAAAGCATTGAATTAAATGAAACAATTAGTCGACTATGAAAATTCTTTCCGACTATTTTTCATAATCGATTAGTCACGATTAGTCGATTAATCGTCCCAGCCCTAGATTCGATCATCCTGCAGATCCTCCTTTGTCAGGCCTGATGCACCTGTGTCGTCACTGCAACGTCACTTTGGGTACCCTACTGAAAAAATATCATGTCAATAATGACATCACTTTGTTGGCTTGCGTTTACGTATGTGTGAGGGCAAAAGTAGTTCACTCCACTAGTCTCCACCTAAGTAGGCCTATACAGTATGTGAGCGAGCCTTCTCCGGCTTTCTGGAAGGTAGTAAAGGTGAAGCGATATCCAATAAGGTGTATTTATGTCGGCCATTAGCGTCGGCGCGTGATTGGTTGACAGGCGCCATCACCTGATCAGAAACCAAAACACTCCAGCTTCCTTCCTGTAGCCAAGTACACGGTGACCTCCATTACACACACACACACACACACACACACACACACACACACACACACACACACACACACACACACACACACACACACACACACACACGTCTTGTTGCCCTTCCTCCCTCACCTGAGTAAGTGTGTGTCAAGGATCAGAGGTAGGTAAGGAGGGTGATTGTCTGTGTGTGTGTGTGTGTGTGTGTGTGTGTGTGTGTGTGTGTGTGTGTGTGTGTGTGTGTGTGTGTGTGTGTGTGTGTGTGTGTGTGCGTGCGTGTGTGTGTGTGTGTGCCTTGTTAGTACTCTTACTTCCTCACCTTAGCAGGTCTTAACTAGATCAGTGGGGATTTGATGCGGCGACTGACATCACGCCCCACGCTGCGCCCTGATTGGTCCGTTGCAGGAGAAAGAGGAGAGCAGGGAAGAGCGAGTGCTCAGAAAGCTGTCAGACGGAGGAAGAGAACGAGGGAAGAGGTAGAGGAGGAAGCGGAGTCTAACTCCTAGGAGACGCATCTTCTCTGCTACGGGTGGCGATAGGGCCACTAACCCACAGGTAAGGGATGCCCGCCTGGAGCGAGGGATCAGCGGAGGGAGGGAAGGGTGGATGGATGGATGGAGGAGGGGTAGAGGGAGGAGGAGATGGAGATATGGAAGATGGGTAGATGAATGTATTTTTTTTTTCTTGAAAAACGATAGAGAAGGAGGTGTGTGTGTCTGCAAATTTATGTGCACTTTTGCACATTTTTTTGCTTCATGCCAACGGGCGGTGGGCTGGAGATGCAAAATGCAAAACGTAAAATATAGTTCAAAACGATTTATGTTGCAATGTAATATAATCAGTAACTCGTTGCTGGAAGATTGTAGGAGAGCTCACAAGCATTGGTTTATAAGGTGTGTAGTATGTGTGCTCGAAAGCTACACAGTAAAAAATGCAGTGTTAATTCAACACTTAGAGAGTGCTTTGGGACCAAATAAACTCTAGAAGGTGTTAAATCGACTCTGTTAGTGTTGCATTAACACTGCAGTTTTTACTGTGTAATATCTGCTGATAGCATTGTGTCAAAAGTGTGCTCTGTAGTCCTGAGGGTTTGTGCGTCAGTGACCTCATTTACATGAGACAGTTTAATTCAGAATTAACTCGATTGAATTCTGAACAAAGCTTAATTCCGCTTTGAAAACGTTATGTAAACACTTCACAATTCAGGATTAAATGAAAGATCGAAAGCCAACTCGATGGAACTATTTAATTCGGAATTATTCATTCAGAATTAAAAACGTCATGTAAATGTAGCCATTGTTGGGTGAGAGATCTACACAAGTCAAATTTGCAGTGTTGATTCAACACGTAGACAGTAAATTCTGCAGTGCTCATTCAACACTTAAAGAGTTGATTTGGCATCATTTGGACTTAAATGAACTCTTTAAGTGTTGAATTAACACCACAACATTTACTGTGTAGACAGTAGTATAGAGAATAGGACAATAATTGCCATTCCACAAAATCGTAAATTCATCAAAGGTAACACCTGTCTATGGGGTGACAGTTGTTCCTACTCTCTGCTGATTACTACTGTTAAAGTAGGGCTGTACTTGGCTTTACTTTTTTTCACCACCATGCCAAAAATGGCTATGGATGTTGCTCTTACTAGCCAAAGAAGACACACTCACTAATGGGTGAAACAGGTGGCTAGCAAGTTGGACGTTTATACCTGCGAAACTGAAATTTCACCAGCATTTGGCTGGTTGGCTGGTGTCAATTTAAAGCCCTGCCGTAAAGTCTCCTGCAGCGATACAGAGAATACAGTAGCTGCATGCAGGTGAAGTCTGTGAAGGCATTGTATGTAGGCCTACTTTTATTTTCTTGATTAATGCTGTTAGCCATTTGAGGAGTACCATCACAAATATGTAATTAGAATTTTACCCAAATTTTGAGTTCTCATTATGATGTCATAAGGACTTTGCGTGATTTTTAACACAGACTTCTATGGGAGCTGTAAAGTGTTCAAGTAAAATTCTAGAAGAACCTAGGGAAATTCCTTACTCCTCAAAGGGTTAAGTGTCCTGCAGAGCTACGAAGAATAGCTGCAGGTGTACATCAGCAGTAGGACAAGGAGTCAAGGGGATGAGATGAGCCTAAAACTAGATTATCTTCTCAGGGACTTAACCATCTCTCACACGGAGACCCGCGCTGTGGGGCGCTCTTTGCCACTTTAACCTGTCC
>NC_085873.1:37147856-37245356 GCF_034702125.1 Engraulis encrasicolus | reverse complement strand
CTGTAAGTGATTACACCTTCGCAGAAAATGCAGAGTCACAGGTCTGAGTTCCCTTAAATGGCTGAAAGGTGTGAAAACCCTATAAGTCTAACAAGACTCACATTTGGTCAATAGAGCTTCTTGAAACTACAGATATGAAGCAGCCTTCGTCAAAGTGCTTGGTTGTGTACTTGCCTTGTAGGCTACATACATACACAGTAAATTCTACAGTGCTCATTTAACACTTAGAGAGTTGATTTGAGTCCAAATGATGTCAAATCAACTCTATAAGTGTTGAATTAACACCACAGCATTTACTGTGTACATACATACATACAGAAGCGGATTTTACATTAGGCAAACCTTGGCAATTGTGTAGAGGCCCGACCAAATTTGCATTCCATAGGGGCCCCAACTGCCACATTAGTCACGGTAAACACACCAAAAACAGTAGGCTTTATCTTAATTTCTGACTTGTAAATAATCGAAGATATATACAAGACAAAACACCAAAATAGAACTCTCGCTCCTTCCATGCCAATTGGTGATATGTTTACAGGAGAGAATGACTTTTGAGGGTCCCATGTTTGTATTTTGCCAAGGGCCCCAAAATGATTAGATCTGCCCCTGGATACATGCACATTTATATGCTGTATATCCGTGTAGACCAGGGGTGGGCAATTATTTTGTGCCAAGGGCCACATAGGGTTTAGAATATTGACCGAAGTCAACATGCCTGTGTCAATAATAAGAAATAGTATACGCTAACATAACTTGCCAATTATGCCAATTAAACGGCACATTGTAATGAATTGTATTTTGATGCAATCTTAAGTTTGCAACTCTTCTGTTTTAGGTTGCCATTTTAAGAATGTTGAGGGATCATATGAATTTGTATTTGTATTCTTTCTTGTAAAGACTCTGAGGGCCACATGGAATGGCTCAGTGGGCCGCATGTGACCCCCGGGCCTGAGTTTGCCCATATCTGGTGTAGACCGTCTGTCTGTAAAACAAGGAACACATAACCAACAGTAATCAAAGTTTTCGTGGGAAGTCTAGGCAATATTTACAGTAAAAAGTAGACAAGTGCCTAGTATCCCTAGCACCTGTTGATTTGTGTTTGAATGTTTAACCAGCCTTCAAGAAACAAGTAAAGACTTACCTCTTTCGTGAGTATCTACTAGACTAATGCTTGAGCTGGCCAATAGCCCCAGGGCAGACTCTCGACATGATGTGTGTGTATGTGTGTGTGTGTGTGTATTGTGTGTGTACTCGTTTAAAAAGTAATAACAATAAAGTCTGACCCTTCTTTGCATCTGCACTTGTTGTTCTGTATATTATATGCACTTTGTATTTGCTGATGGTGTTGGCTATGATTATGTCCTCTTTTGAAAGTCGCTTTGGTTATAAAGCGTCTGCCAAATGCAATGTAATGTAATGTTTGACAAAAGTTTTGCAAGGGCCCGCACACCTTGAAAGTTTCAAAGTCATCAGTTACCAGATGGAAGACACTGCTTTATTTCCTACTGACTTCTTTATGGGAGTTTCTCACCGCTGTTAAGAATGTGTGTGTGTGTGTGTGTGTGTGCGTGCGTGCGTGTGTGTGTGTGTGTGTGTGTGTGTGTGTGTGTGCGTGCGTGCGTGTGTGCGTGCGTGCATGCGTGCGTGCACACCTGCGCGCGCGTGTGGTGGTTACGTCTGTGGCGTAACCTACTTACATAACCGAGTTTATGCCAGTTCATGGTCTCTCTGAGTTTTACGACAAATTATCTCTATGTGAAAATTGCACCGCAATAAAAATTAAGATACGTGCATTTGGCAGCTGCTGTTATCTTAATTGTCTTATCTGATAAGAATGCAGGCCACATTACAGAAGACCCATAGGAGCATGTTATGTGGCACTTTAAGGTGCGCCGAAACAGGAAGTAACTAGAACAAGTCAGAGGCCGGTGGTGGTCCCACACACACAAACAGCAGGGCTACATATACATGTTTTTTTTTTTTTTTTTTTAAAGGTTCGCACACTCCTTTGGATTTTTTTCTTCTTTAAAGGGACACTGTGCAGGAAAAGGTCAAAAAAGGTACTGCAACTATGCTGGTCATTATATCCCCGAAACGCGGAGCGTCGGGGATGTTTATATCCCCGAAACGCGGAGCGTCGGGGATGTAATGGTTTTGCGTGCGCCGCCGCCGCCGCCGCGTAAGGTCTTTCGTGTTAACGCGATAACTTTTGAACGGATGTTTGGATTTGTCCCAGATTTTTTGGGTGAATGCTCTAGGGCAGATTCATGAACTGATTCGAGTTTGGAGGTCAACACTTTCAAGATGGCTGAATTCAAGATGGCCGAATTTTTGTTTGGCCCATAACTTCTGACTGGGTGGATGGATTTCTCCCAGATTTGGTGTGTTAATGCTCTAGGGTAGGTTCATGAACTTATTCGAGTTTGGAGGCCAACACTTTCAAGATGGCTGAATTCAAGATGGCCGAATTTTTGTTTGGCTCATAACTTCTGACCAGTCGGATGGATTTGTCCCAGATTTGGTGTGTTAATGCTCTAGGGTAGGTTCATGAACTGATTTGAGTTTGGAGGTCAACAGTTTCAAAATGGCGGAATTTTTATTTGGCCCATAACTTCTGACTGGGTGGATTTGATGGATTTGCCCGGTACTACCTTATTTTAACAGTTCACCATTTCAGTGAATCTACCATATTAGGTACAGTGTAACAATTTAATACCATGTAATACTAGTGTAATACCAGTGTAACAATATGCAATACCAAGTACAGTGTAATAACCAGTGTACAATATTTAATACCATGTAATACTAGTGTAATACCAGTGTAACAATATGCAATACCATGTCATACCACTTACACAAAAATACATGATGTATTACAAAATTGGTACATGGTGTTACACTGGTATTATATGGTATTAAATATTGTTACAATGGTTATTACACTGTACCTAATGTGGTATATTCACTGTAATAGTGAACCATTAAAACAGTGTTACCATTTGCCCCATTTTTTGCTTCATTTTCACAATAGTCATTTGGTTTTAAGCCTATGCATGTCATTGATCTATGTATAGATGTTAAATATATTTCTTTATTATTTTGTATTTATCATATACGTTTATGAAAAGGTGGACAGGAGTGTTAGGAATGATGGGGACTGGAAGCGTTGCGTTTCGGGGATATACCTTAAGCAGTCGAAGGCGACTGCACAGGCAGTCTAGTTGAAACTGGGATGACTATCGCCAAATTTGATATTTACATGAAAGTTTACTAAGTAATAAACACATATTCTCTAGTAAGGTCCAAGTAGAGTCATTTTTGCAGCTAAAAATGGCTATTTTTGGAAATTCAAAATGGTGGACCATGGAGAAGATCCCCCTTTTCATGTATGGAAAGTGTGATTTTTCCAGTCATAATGAATACTTAGAATTTGATGGTGGTGGTAAGTAGGCCTATTCATGAAAAAGGTAACATTAGTGAATGGGCAGCATGAATTCTGGAAATAAACAACTAAAAATCTCACACAGTGTCCCTTTAAGTTATTTTCTCTTCTTTTTATTTATTCATTCATTGGCAATGACGTTTCAACCTCTCGGTCTTCCTCAGATTCCTACTACATGTACATGTACCTCAGCTGACCGGTACTATGTGCATAAGCATAAGATCATAAGAGGGGAAAACGAAAAGAAAGGTAATTCAGGTGGGGGGCAGGGTTGCCAGATGAGACAGTTGATTTCCAGCCCAAAAAATGCTCAAAACCTGCCTGGAAGCACTAAATCCCGCCCAATTCTATTGATTTCTATGGCCAAAAATTGGGCATTTTTTTCTGCTAAATGCCATTTTTACCTGCAGACAGTATAGGTAGCCCAATTGTGCGGGAAACCGCCCAATCTGGCAACACTGGGTGGGGTTGGGGGGGGGGGGGGGTTGTATGATAACACTAATGGAACTACAGTGCAACAAAGACAAGGAGAGAGAGAGAGACATAGGCATGGCCCTAAATTAACACCTTCCCAAATTAACCAACTGGCCAAATGCTGGTGAAAATTCATTTTGGCTGGTAGAAAAGAACACTTAGCCTACACTAAATAGCCACTTTGATCCATTACCGAGTGTGTTGGCTATAAGACTAACATCTACTGTACCTGCCATTTTGGCTGGAGATGAAAAAAAAAGAATAATTTAGAGACCTGATGACAGGGCTATTATTAGGGGCCAAGCAGCAAAGCTGGCGAAGGCCCCTATAGTGATAGTAGGCTTTCTTATTATTACGGGCCAAGCAGCGAAGCTGGTGAAGGCCCCTATAGTGATAGTAGGCTTTCTTATTATTAGGGGCCAAGCAGCAAAGCTGGCGAAGGCCCCTATAGTGATAGTAGGCTTTCTTATTATTACGGGCCAAGCAGCGAAGCTGGTGAAGGCCACTCTGTGGCCAAATGCAGACAATCAAATCAAGAATAGGACTGTTTCATTCCATTTGACTTGCCGTGACAACCTGATGACGGTTGAGCTGTCAGAATGGAACACTGAATTTCGCCACGCTCGTTTTGCCTGCTAAGTGTCCCTTGCGCAGGATGATCGCCAGGAAAGTTGTTGAAACGACAGTAGTTACCTCACCACGCGTCCACATTGAGATCTTTCCTCAAAAGTCAAGAGTATTGGCCTTAAAGGACCAGTTCAGTCAATTTCAACATGCAGTTGTAATGCTCACACTAACCTGGACTTGTCAGTACCTCAGATTTCTTTTTCTTCTTCTTCAGTCTTTTCCGAGTTCCAGGTCATTGTAATGGGGGAAGCGCTTTGTTTACATTCCAAAAAAACATTTTTACTTACTCCAAAAACATCCAAACGTTTATACAACATCAGCAGACAACTAGCAAACAGCAGTACCTTTTGGTAAAATATTTTGAGTAGGCCTATGTTCATTAAAAAAAAATGTAAACAAACGCTGCCCCCATTAGAATAGCTAATATGTCGGAAAGGGTTGAGCCGAAAAATGTGGCATCACCGGGTACTGATAAGTCAAGGGTAGCGTGAGAAATACAACAGCATATTGAAATTGACTGAACTGGTCCTTTAAGTGGGTTATGAAAAGGCAAGGCTACTATACAGTGGGTTATTACATCTACTGTAACACAAACAGCCAACACAGGTCAACAATTGCTTGTAGCCTATGTTTGCATAAGAGAGAGAGAGAGAGAGAAAGAGAGAGAGGGAGAGAGAGAGAGATTGCATATGTTTGCAAGGAGTTACAGCTTGGGGTGACTTCTGCCCTGAGCATGGTGTTCTTTATTATCCCCATTAGACTGATATTACACATACCGGTGTTTATGTAATACAGTATTTATGTAATTATGTAAGCTTAACTAAACCTTCTCAAGCAAGTCATACATGACCCAAGAATTTTGGAATGTTGTGAAAACACACTCGGACAGAGAGAGAGAGGTAGACAGAGAGAGAGAGAGAGAGAGAGAGAGAGAGAGAGAGAGAGAGAGAGAGAGAGAGAGAGAGAGAGAGAGAGAACCAATACGAATACGAATACGAATACGAATACGAATACGAATACGAATACGAATACGAATACGAATACTTTATTCACCATTCACTATGGCTGAAGTGATGATGTGTGGCCGGGGTAGGCATCTTCTCTTTCCACATCACCTTTCTGCATTAACCCAACCAGGGCCATGTCATCAGCATGTTTAAGTAAACTAAAACGTTGGTCTTGAATTTTAAATTCATTCGAAAATATAGAGATCAGTAAGGGAGATTAAAGTGCCCGCACCAACTTTGATGTCGTATAACTCTTGAATGACTGAAGCTATGACTATGAAACTTTCTGACTTTTCCTAAAATGAAGTTGTCTACAATGTGATACCAAAAGATTAGGTCTATCATTTTTGTTGTTGCCATGGCAACGGTTTTCTGACGGGTACACCTGACCAAAAATCACTGATCTAAGTCTCATCTTCATCACTTTTCATTTTTTTCTACATATTGTTTAGCATCAGACACCCTTGTGAACATTTGAAGTGGTATGATGCACATAATAACCAAAATTGATATGCATTACCCAAGTTAGATGGAAAATACATTAAGGTGACATTTTGAGCAATAAAATCAGGAAATGATGCCTATGATCATAATGACGTCATAATATCCAATAATGACACCAAACTGATGTCGTTCATAGATCTTTGGCTGAAGATCATCCCCTCCAAGTTTGGTGGTCATACGCCATTCGGTTCCCAAGTTATGAGGGGGGGGGTCAAAAGAGCCCCCCAGGTCCCAGGTATGCCAAAAAAGCCCGGTCTGGGTAGAGTTAAATTTCATAAGCATATTGGTAATCTTACTGGCTAATTTGAAAGCAAATGTCAATGTTGATAACATTGCTTTAACTGTAATGTCTTTCTTTCTCGCCTTTGTTAACACATGGGTGAGAAAAGTAATTGCAATTCAATTCAATTCAATTCAATTCAATTCAATTCAGTTCTTTGAGTGTCTGTGTATAAGACATTGGCCACCTTTGCGTGATGTTTTTAATTCAGAATTAAAATCGTCATGTAAACGTAGGGATTGGCAATGAAGAGCACCACAGGTACAATTTTGGTGGGAAGATTGAGGCGGGTAGCAGGTGGTTGGCGTAACCTTTAGGTAATTAATGCCAGCTGTCAAAAAGTCCCAGCGGGATAGATAGGGTACAGAGTTCCCTCAGTGCAATAAAAGTGTGTCTAAAAGTGTGTCTCAGTGCAATAAAAGTGTGTCTATGTGTACAGGTAATCAGCAAGGCTCATCAAAACACTCTATCAAATGCCTTTCTATGTGAAAACCTTTTATAGAACACATATGACACTTGATTTTTTTTATAGAGGACTTAGGAGCTGTTTCCACGTAGCTGGATATTTTTATATGTGGATATTTTTCTCTCCTGGTTGCATTGGTTTTGCATTGGTTTTGGCCTTCTGTTTCCACATAGCAGATATTTAAAATCCAGGTATAAAAAGCAGGAGAAAAAAATATCCTGTTTAGGGGGCTGAAACGCATTTGTTACAATGGAGGATGTATTTTTATCCACATGTTGCATTTACACCTAAACAGGAGGAAAAAAAAACCCTGCTAAAAAAAAATATCCTGCTACGTGGAAACAGCACCTATGTGTAATCATCAAGGCTCCATCCTCAAAACACTCTATCACAGTGTTTCTCAAAGTGGGGCGTAAGCCCCCCTGGGGGGGCGCGGAGGCCTCTCATGGGGGGCCTGTGACATCTGATTTTGGGGGTTTTCCCCCCAAGGAAATTATTTCCTGTCTCGCCAATAAGTCAATAAGTTTAAAGCCCTCACCAACATTATATTATTAATTGTCATGAATTTGAAAAGCATAGGAAATGAACACACATCTGCATTCAACTGCAGTCCCTCTTTGTTTAATATCACCAGTCACCTTTCCCTTTCCTTTGATTCTGTGCAGTGATCGCAAAATCATTCTGCGCGAGTACTACTGTGTACTGCCGGGGGGGGTGGGGGGGGCTCGGAAGCATTCAGACCCTGTGAAGGGGGGAAAGTATGTAAAAAGTTTGAGAACCTCTGCTCTATCAAATGCCTTTCTACGTAAAAACCTTTTATAGAATACATATGACACTTGATTTTTTATTTTGTTAAAGAGGACTTACTTAAAACTCCTTGAGAATGTTCAGAATGCATTTTGCACTATTTTTCCCTTCAGATTCATGTTCCTCACAGAAAATGAGCTGAGGCCAGTGAATCTCATTGTGATAGAATAGGCCTAATAACTGATAAAAAAAAATTCTCAAGCAACCCCCCCCCCCCGAAAATGGGTCAAAATGACCCCAAACACCTTACAAGGGTTATGTCAGAGATTCTTTAAGTATAGAGATATGCCAACATAATAGGTTTCTATGGGCACCTAATGTGACCAGGTTCCGGTCTGCCTAAAGGGGCGTGTCATAATGCTCCTAGCATTGAATAGAACAGTCCTCAGGTCTGCCTAGGTCTGCCTAAAGGGGGATTTCCCCCCAATAATAGAACCAGGAAACAATGGGCCAATGGAACCTCTCTCTCTCTACTCTCTCTGGTTATGTTTTGTGTAGTTCAGGGGATTATAAGGCATGACTGGAGACTGGAACTTTGTGGCCCCAAAACAAAGGCTGGACTGGCAGGAAAAATAGGACTCGGGCACTTTTGGCTTAAAGGGACCTCTTCTAATTAGCTGCGCAGAACTGACTCACCGGTGGTTCCTGTACCCTCGTGGGCCCCTATTTTCAGAACATTCAAAAAGGGTGCAATGCCCACTGGGTAATGCCCGGTATGCCAGATGGCCAGTCCAGTCCTGCCCCAAAGGAAAGCTGTTTCTCTGCCAATTGAGAGAGAGGGAGTATAAATACGGAACTCTCCACTCCTTCGAAATCATACGCAGTGTTGCCAGATTGGGCTGTTTCCCACCCAATTGGGCTGCTTAGGATGGCCGTGTGCGGGTAAAAATGGCATTTAGCAGAAAAACCCGCCCAATTCTTGCCATAGAAATCAATAGAATTGGGCAGGATTTTGTGCTTCTAGGCGGGTTTTGAGCATTTTTTGGGCGGGAAATCATCAGCCTCATCTGGCAACCCTGATCATACCTCTGTCAACAAAACACCAGGACAATCTCAGGCACCGAAGGAGCATACGGTACAAACCAGCAGAAGGAGCATACGGTACAAACCAGCTCCTCGTCATTCAGACCTGCTCACAGGACCTGTGACAGACTGCACTGCAGTGGTAAGCTGCATCTCTTTTATGATCTGATCATTTTCTCCAAACAAATTAGAGTAGAGTAGAGTAACTTTATTAATCCCCATGGGGAAATTCAGGAAAATTATTCACTGCTATGCAATTACGTTTTACATTATGTAGGCGTTATTACCCCTAAAGTTTAATTCATTTCCACTTATTTTACGAATGGCCACCATTTTGTAAAATACAGACACCATTTTCTCTCTATACTGTACCTGGTTCGACATACGTGGCTCAGCCCCGCCCCGTATGTATAAAACCCCTGGTCAAGGTATGCATCCCTAGCTTTTTCGCCATTCCCCTAGGCCCGACGCCCTAGGTGAACCCGAAGCCCGACTTACTCCATCGAGATGTGAGAAGTGCCGGGACACGTCTCCTTGGAGAGACGTCTATTTTAGAAATTATTGAAACTGTAAGTTATCTTGGCCAGGTTAACACTACAGTCGATATGTTTCTTCCTTCAACCGGTTTTCGTTTGTATTGCATTTGACTTTGGCGGACACTGCTAGGAGAGCAGTGAGTCAGGACCCACGAGGAACCCACGCGTGCAGGATAACTTTTGTACGGACAATTGTTAATCTTTTTTTTTCTGGTGCCGAAATCAAGAACCTCGCCTAGAGTCCACGGAGACTCGGCTGAGCCTGATTGTCTGTTCCCCAAGAGAGTGGACAGCCGGTACAGTTACTACGCGTGGAGCGGACCTGCGTGCACCCCTTTCCCACTGAACCTTCACAGGACGGCACCGCAAAGACAATCGGACTACACAACGAAATACCCTTTTCCTTTTCCCTGTTCAACGAAGCAAGACTTTTTGGACATATCACAGCCTCGCGCCAGAACCGCGTGGTATCGCTCGGACCCCAGACAGTAGCCTACCCGAGCAGCTGGGAGAACAAAGGAACCTCGTGCGCACGAAGACGCACACACCCACCTCGCCGGAGAGATCAAAGGATCTCTCTCTCTCTCCCTACCAAGGATAACGAGTAAGCACTGAGTTTGGGCAAAGATATGCAGTTAGGACTGTTACATAGCTTTGAGGAGGTGTGTTTTAAATATCCACACTTGTAGAGTGTGATATATTTTATTTTGGGTTTATTTTGTTCTATCTGTTCTTTCTTTTCTCTCTCTTTCTCCCCTCTCATCACCACAAATAGCCACACGCTATTCTTAGTTTACATTAGTTGCAATATTGCCATAGGCCATACTTGCACCCACATGTAAATTACCCACTCACAGAGATACACGTACCAGTGTTTTAAACCATTGAGTTATCGAGTCGAGGACGTAAGCTATTGTCGGAAAAGAGCGCCAAGCGCTCCCTCTTCCCCTCCCCCCACACATACTGTAAAGCCTTAAGACAAAGGACAGTATTCTCTGATTAGCTTGAATTCTATCTTGAAGATAAGTTCCCGCTTCATCAGCCGAAAGCTTAACGCCCCTCCTCGTATCTCATATTTCGGTCCTGCGCGTAAGCGCTGCGCAGAATCATTTGAGCCATAAGTTCATAGAACATACATCTCTCTCTCTCTCTCTCCTCCCACCGCTCCGCACACGCGGTAATAGAGGTGCGCGGCGCTCACAGAAAGCGCTCGCCACGCGCCCCTTCTCTCTCTCTCTCTCTCTTTTTCTCTCGCGTAGCGTACACATACACACACACACACATGCATAGCGCATCCCCTCATACCCCGTGTATATATTGTATATTTTACCTAAGTCCTTATGCCCTGCAAGTCACATTGGCTGTATCAGTGTTATGACCGGATGATGCTTTTACAATAAATGTACATTGTGGTGAACTGTGTTTGTCTTATTTGAACAATTTCTACGAAGTCAACCAGAAAAGAATTCACACAAAACCTTCAGATTATTTGTCAATAATGGTCATGATTTTATGAGACGGTCATGAACCGTGTTTTATGCAATCATTAATTAGACAATTGACGATTCCATAAGTACACACCTACACATTATTGATACCCAGCGTGAAGAGTTTAACACACTCTTCATGCATCATTTCTTATACTCCTATTCCTCACATATAGTAATAACACATTACATATTTGGAACTGTATAAGAACTGTATACTTATTAATGTAATTATAATTACATTTACTGTACTTCCCTTACATTTAACGTCGTACCCATTAATTGTAGTTGACCCTACATATTTTGCTGCCCGGGTGTGAGGAAGAATAGTCCTCGCACCCAATAATGTAATTCCGATTGCATAACTGCAATTGTACTTACATATTTTGGTGCCCTCGGCGAGGACTGGTTTAATGACTTCTAGAACTTGTACAAATACAGATGAAATACTGTTTGCATTAGACAACTGCTAAGATATACATTCAGATGCGTATAGACAGTGTGAGAACATACTAACTCCCCAGCAACGGTTAGTTAGTAAACCCCGAATTAATTAATTATTACTGTAATTAACAGTTTGATTATTTTGAATTGAATTTAAATTAATTAACAGATTAATTACCAGCATAATTAGTTATTCATTTTGTTGCCAACAAAATGGCACCCTCTAACTGTCTAGAAAGCGGTCAAAACCCGCAGCTTTCTGATCTCATTGCAGACCTTACCCAGGTCTCGTTGCATAACAGACTGAAGGTTCAAAATCTCAGTCAAGAACAATGCACGCTAGAAATTCAGAAAACACTATTGCAAATCAATGCCCCAAAATCAACTGCCGATAGCCAAGAAGCAATAGGCATGTTAATTTTGCTCCAATCCCACGAGCTGAGATTGCAAATCAACCAGCTCCGCACTGAAGTGCATGACGTCATAGCTGACCGTGAGAAGGTAGCTAGAGAAGCCAATGAAATTAGAAATGAGCTTAAGCACACGCAAGAAAGCTTTTCTAATCGCATGAGCATATTGGAGGCAGCCATAATAGGTAGTAAGAATGTTGTAGAACAGCAGCCCCTCCTCCCGTCTCGTGAGAATCCCGAGACAATACAGGTGACACACTTAGACCATTCCACGCAAGCCAGCGAGAAGGCCACCCAGGAAAAGAGTCCAGTGTATGAGGTAGACAGGAACGAAATTGTCCCCATAGTCACCCCACAGTCAGTCGCAGCCCGGGGAAGACCCCTCACACGCGATTGTCACAGCAGCTCAGAGACAGACTGCTCCGATGGGTCACACGCGCCTAACGCAGACAGGACCCGCATATCTAGACTCCGTGTTCTTGATATACTGGCACAAGATGTTGAGAAGTTTGACCCTTACGGTACAAACAGACACGTGAGTGACTATTTCAGAGAAATAGAACGGTGTTTCCAAGACATACCAGACGCAACGTCATATGAGAAAGTTAAACTAATTTGGAAAACATCCGGCCCAAGAGTGCGCAAAGATTTGGATTCACTTTCCCCAGACATAGCTGATAGCTATCCCAAATTACGCGCATGGATGATAGGAGAGTACGAGCGCCCTCGAGACTACCCGTCTGCGGTGCTCAATGCTTTGAGGGTCAGACATCAGAGGTCTGAACCCCCTCGCGCATATTTCAGTCGGTTACACACAGCCTACTTTGAGGGTAGGGCAACACCAGGCTTAGAAGAAGATGCGCATTTTCAATCACTCTTCTTACACAATCTCCATGGTAGCATTCGTACAGAGGTTAAAGTCGCGTGTAGACGCAAACGTCACACGATGCTTGAAATGCGCCGGCTAGCACATATGGTTTGGGAAGCGGTTACGCCTGCAGACAGGTCTCAGCCGAGCGCTCTCAACCCATGCCAGCCCACGGCACAGCCCCGGCTGACGAGCTTCGAAGCGGCCCATAAAGGGGGGCCAGACAGAGATGGCCCTATGCAACACTCGACTAACCCACAGCAAAACGAATGGCACCACCAGCAGAACATTATAGCGAAAGGGGGACAGCTCCCATGTCAGCATTACAGTCACAATACGCACAACACACGTAGGCGTAAACGAAACAGAAGGCGCAACCGCCAACCTGTTCATAACCCGGACCAGTGGACTAACCACGGCTCCCATGAGTCCGACTCCCGTTCTGCACAGTCATGGCGCGATGCGAGTGAGCACGACTCGTCAGATGGATCTGATCAAAGCTCTAGCGAGCTAGATTCACACACTCCGCGTCACCGTCGCCAGCGGCGACAGAGATGGGTCCAGCACGACTCATCCCTGTCCCATAGCGCGACAGACTTAACAGACTAACCTCAGACATCAGTCTCACAGACTAAATTTGCATACTTCGCCAAAGCCATAAATATGCATCATAAGTCTTAGTCACAGTTAACCACCTACTAACCAACACTGTACATTCCATCACACTATGCAAGATTATTATATGCGATCCCATTTTACGCACGCATGCTTTAGACAGTGCATAGGCAAGCATACCCTTCAGGGCCCGAAGGAAAGCGCAGCGCCAACCTGACTAACAGCAGCGTTATGGTAAACCAGCACGAAAGTACCATTAGTAAAATGCATTCACATTAATATATCTAGTTATAGTTTTTGGCAATGTTACATTTGTTTGTTACCCACACACGGTAAGATGGAGCCTCTCCATCTCTCCAACCTCACTCCACAGTGTATCCACATACACGCCTCATGCTACGGCATGCTTCACAACAACAACACAACTGACACTGACCACATGGCTATGTGATTGACAGCTGCAGACGTCAAAAGCTCTGCCATCAGTAGTGTCCACGAAGATTAGGCTAGCTGACACATGGTTCCACCATTCCCCCTCACCATGCCTTTTCTTCACTTTCTTCTCTTTCTTCTCTCTTTTCTCTTTTATTATTTTTCATGATTTTGTTTGTTGTTTGAATTTAGATTCTAGACAGATAAAATCTATTGCCCAAAGTGCTATGCCCATTCTCAGCCCAGAGTGCTACTGCATGGACTATTCATATGCCCATCACATGAACTTTTCCAAAGGACACTCCACAGGAACCGTCCTTGGACCTCACAGCATCATGGACATAGCGCGCTCCAGCGCACAGTGGAATTACCATATGGACAAACATTGGATTACCACTTTTGGACAAATGAACTTAAACAGGAGTAAAGTGCCATGTGCCTATCAAAGAGACACTGCAATCTCCCTTCGATAGCCAAAAGGGGGACTGTAGGCGTTATTACCCCTAAAGTTTAATTCATTTCCACTTATTTTACGAATGGCCACCATTTTGTAAAATACAGCCACCATTTTCTCTCTATACTGTACCTGGTCCGAATTACGTGGCTCAGCCCCGCCCCGTATGTATAAAACCCCTGGTCAAGGTATGCATCCCTAGCTTTTTCGCCATTCCCCTAGGCCCGACGCCCTAGGTGAACCCGAAGCCCGACTTACTCCATCGAGATGTGAGAAGTGCCGGGACACGTCTCCTTGGAGAGACGTCTATTTTAGAAATTATTGAAACTGTAAGTTATCTTGGCCAGGTTAACACTACAGTCGATATGTTTCTTCCTTCAACCGGTTTTCGTTTGTATTGCATTTGACTTTTGCGGACACTGCTAGGAGAGCAGTGAGTCAGGACCCACGAGGAACCCACGCGTGCAGGATAACTTTTGTACGGACAATTGTTAATCTTTTTTTTTCTGGTGCCGAAATCAAGAACCTCGCCTAGAGTCCACGGAGACTCGGCTGAGCCTGATTGTCTGTTCCCCAAGAGAGTGGACAGCCGGTACAGTTACTACGCGTGGAGCGGACCTGCGTGCACCCCTTTCCCACTGAACCTTCACAGGACGGCACCGCAAAGACAATCGGACTACACAACGAAATACCCTTTTCCTTTTCCCTGTTCAACGAAGCAAGACTTTTTGGACATATCACAGCCTCGCGCCAGAACCGCGTGGTATCGCTCGGACCCCAGACAGTAGCCTACCCGAGCAGCTGGGAGAACAAAGGAACCTCGTGCGCACGAAGACGCACACACCCACCTCGCCGGAGAGATCAAAGGATCTCTCTTTCTCTCCCTACCAAGGATAACGAGTAAGCACTGAGTTTGGGCAAAGATATTCAGTTAGAACTGTTACATAGCTTTGAGGAGTTGTGTTTTAAATATCCACACTTGTAGAGTGTGATATATTTTATTTTGGGTTTATTTTGTTCTATCTGTTCTTTCTTTTCTCTCTCTTTCTCCCCTCTCATCACCACAAATAGCCACACGCTATTCTTAGTTTACATTAGTTGCAATATTGCCATAGGCCATACTTGCACCCACATGTAAATTACCCACTCACAGAGATACACGTACCAGTGTTTTAAACCATTGAGTTATCGAGTCGAGGACGTAAGCTATTGTCGGAAAAGAGCGCCAAGCGCTCCCTCTTCCCCTCCCCCCACACATACTGTAAAGCCTTAAGACAAAGGACAGTATTCTCTGATTAGCTTGAATTCTATCTTGAAGATAAGTTCCCGCTTTATCAGCCGAAAGCTTAACGCCCCTCCTCGTATCTCATATTTCGGTCCTGCGCGTAAGCGCTGCGCAGAATCATTTGAGCCATAAGTTCATAGAACATACATCTCTCTCTCTCTCTCTCCTCCCACCGCTCCGCACACGCGGTAATAGAGGTGCGCGGCGCTCACAGAAAGCGCTCGCCACGCGCCCCTTCTCTCTCTCTCTCTCTCATTGTCGCATAGCGTACACACACACACACACACACATGCATAGCGCATCCCCTCATACCCCGTGTATATATTGTATATTTTACCTAAGTCCTTATGCCCTGCAAGTCACATTGGCTGTATCAGTGTTATGACCGGATGATGCTTTTACAATAAATGTACATTGTGGTGAACTGTGTTTGTCTTATTTGAACAATTTCTACGAAGTCAACCAGAAAAGAATTCACACAAAACCTTCAGATTATTTGTCAATAATGGTCATGATTTTATGAGACGGTCATGAACCGTGTTTTATGCAATCATTAATTAGACAATTGACGATTCCATAAGTACACACCTACACATTATTGATACCCAGCGTGAAGAGTTTAACACACTCTTCATGCATCATTTCTTATACTCCTATTCCTCACATATAGTAATAACACATTACATATTTGGAACTGCATAAGAATTGTATACTTATTAATGTAATTATAATTACATTTACTGTACTTCCCTTACATTTAACGTCGTACCCATTAATTGTAGTTGACCCTACATATTTTGCTGCCCGGGTGTGAGGAAGAATAGTCCTCGCACCCAATAATGTAATTCCGATTGCATAACTGCAATTGTACTTACAATTATGTAGGACTAGGTTCGAATGGTACACTTCTCCTAGGACTGTTTGGTTGGACAATTAAAGTCTATCCCGTAGTGCCAGCAGATCAGTGGTGTAGTCTACGTAGAACGCAGGTATATGAAGTATACCCACTTCCAAATTTCAGGGATTTCAGTATACCCACTTAAAATTGATTGATCCATTAGGCCTATTTAGAATAGCACAAATATAAACAGTATACCCACTTCAAAAAATGTTTAAATATACGGTACAGTATACCCACTACAAAAAACTAGACTACACCACTGCAGCAGGTCTGTAGTGAGCTCTAAATACAAAACATTGTTATCCGTATAGATTCCCAATGATGAGTGGAGGTGCAAAACGCACACCAGAAAAGGATGTGCTGGCAACCCTTAAAGCACTTGCAAGAGGGGAGAAGTGCCGCACACTCTCGAGTTGCATAAATACGTTTTTAACCCCTTAAGACGCGGCATTATACATTTGTTGTTACCAGTATGGTAATGACCAAGTCGTGGTGCATTACTGAAGGACCTGTGTTATGTCATAGTCTTGTAGTGCTATGGTAGTTACATTTCAATGACTATTACAGCGTGCTTCTGGAGGTACGGCGCGCATTAAGGGGCTACGGTGACAACGTTCCTGCAACTCGAGAGTGTGTGTGGCACTTCTCTCCTCTTGTCCATAGATTCCAAGTCAACTGTTAGCTCTCTTAGGCAGCATCCTTGAGATCCTAAAGGCTTCTATCCTGTTCTCTGCAATGCAACAAATGTTTTACAAATACAGAAGGACTGGGTTTGAATGGCACACTTTTTCTTAGCACTGTTTTGTTGGAAAATACAAGTCTATCCCAGTAGTGACAGCAGATATGTAGGGAGCTCTAAATACAAAACATTGTTATCCGTTGATTCCAACTTTTAATGTGACAACGTTTCGGCCTGTCGGCTTTCCTCAGGTCACTAAACACTTATTTTGTGCAACTCGGGAGTGTGCGGCACTTCTCTCCTCCTGCAAGTGGTTGCCAGCACATCCTTTTCAGGTGTGCGTTTTGCACCTCCACTCATTCGTAGATTCCAAGTCAGTTGCTACTGTATCTCTTCCGCAGCATCTTTGAGATTCTGAAGGCTTCTGTCCTGCTCTCTGAGTCTCAGCGACCGGCGCCTGCAACACGGTCAACATGTGGCTGGCCGCAGCAGTGCTATGTCTGGGCTGGGTGGGAGGAATCTCCTGGTACATGATGAAGAAGCGGGGCAAGATGAGCCTGGATATCCTGAAGCTCAATGAGCCACAGGAAGTGGACCAGGGGAAGGAGAAGAAGGTTAATAAGAATAAGAAGGCACTTGGACATGGTGAGTGAGTGGTCAGCAATCAAGGGCGCGTTCTATTAACTGACCATGCGTCCTCCACTTGTGCTTGTGGCCTCGTACCAGGAAGTAATATGTCAGGATGACATCACTGACAACAGCATTATCTTTCAATATCTCGCAAAAGCTCAATTGTAAAGTAATTTTCTCATTTGCAAACTGGATGGTGAAGGAAGAATAGTCCACCAAAAATAGTCTTGGCTAGGCTGACAGCGGGGATCCTTATTTGTTTTCTTCACGGAGGAGGGCTCAGGAGGCGGGGCGAGGCCACAAGCACAAGTGGAGGACACAAGGTCGCATATTGGAATGCACTCCAAAACTCACCTCACAACAACAGACACTGGTGGCCTTTATTTTTCAAAGATGGAGGTCAAGTGATAGTGGATAATGCTGTACATTGGGCGTGTGCATCTGTTTTCTCAATGTGATTAAGCGTCATTGTTGCAATTGTTACATTTCCATACAGTACAATATCGTGCCAGAGCTAGTCTTGACTGACATGAATTCCTGCAGAAGCCCTCTGCGAAACAGCTAACACTCTAATCAGACGTGCAACGACTTAAGTGGGTTTTTTTTTTAAATGTAGGGGCTTTTATGCCTTTATTTGACAGGACAGTCGAAGATGGTGACAGGAAGCGAATGGGACAGAGAGACAGGGGAGGATCGGGGTCCCCGTGGGTGGGCTTGCAAGCCCAAATGTGGGGGGCTTAGTGCGCTGTGCCACAGTGCCCCCCTTGACTTATGTGTTTTTATGTCAGACGCACATGTGCAGCACCTGCACAATAGGCTTTGCTACTTACCAAATACTGTACAATATTTGGTAAGTAACAAAGTCTACTGTGTGTGCTGTTCTTGAGCAACTTTTACATGGCAGAATATGTAAATAGTACAGTTGAGGATTAGGATTAGGGGTGTTAAGCAGGGCATGCATCCCATGGTTTTAAACAGGGCATGTACCCTAGGGCCCTCCCATATTGGTGGTGGAGGGCGTATTGTGACCTTGGCAGGCCGTATGAGCCCCTATCAGTGTTTTGCCCTAGGGCCCGTGTGTGCAGTTGTTCCGCCACTGACAGTGAGAAAGAACATGTTTAAAAAAATATATATATAGACATTATGTTAAGAATGCACTCTTTTGTACTCTTCTATCCTACTACAAACTAAATTTCCTCTTTGCCACACTATCATTCATGACCAGCTATGTAGTTTAAACGTGTCAGTGACTTTTCAGCAGTAGCACACATCAGAGTGGCGCAACGACAGTGACTGCCACTATACATGGGTTCTAAATTTTTATTTTCCCCTGGCTGCGCGAACCTAGCTGCGCACAGCTCAACCTCTGATTGTTCGAAACCGCTGTCGATCAAAAAATAGCCACACATGGTTGGCTGCCAGTGTCTTGCCCCTCCTCACAACATCGTGTTTACAAACACTGTGAACTCATGTCTTGCATGTTTTTTTTTTGTTTGAGCATTTGTTTTTAGTGGTCTATCTAGCAAGCCTGTTCATTGCAGCATATCAACTACCAATTACTAATAAATGTTTGGGTATTAAATGTTGTGCCACCTGACGTCTGCGTCTTTGACCCAAAACCTACTATCGTGTCATGTCACTGTGACCCAGTGTAGTGCAAGGAGCTTGAAGGACCGGACACAATCTGTTGTTTTTGGCGAACTCTTATCTTTACAGCAAGCTGTTCTCCTCAGCTCTTCAGCGGCAGAGTGAATTGTACTTTCTATAAGATAAACAAAGCCAAGCCTCAACCCCACATGACCTTCAACAAGTAAACAGGGTCTTTTATGACATCCTAAGCCCCAGACAATTTATTTTGTCTGCTACTATTTTTTTTTTTACTTCCTCTCGTTTCTCACAACAATATGTGAAGGGTTTATTTGCAAAACGGTGTATCTCCATTTTGTAGAATTTTGGGAAATTGACCTTTTGTATTGGGCATTCCATTGAATTGCATTGCAAAATGCATTTTATATAGGTTAAAAAAATATGTTCTCAAAATATTTGAATGGTAAGAATTCACACATAGGTGATAGGCCCTCTGAACAGTCATTTTCAATAATAAAATGCAAAAGTCAAAAAATGGAGATACACCGTTTTGCAAATAAACCCTTCATTTGTTGGTTGCGATGCAATTCCCATCACCAGCCAACTAAGTTGCCAATTGGCGAGTAACTGTGTTGCTTTACACATGCAACAATGTTTTTAGCTGATATCACTAGAATTTATTTTTTGTGCAGTGTACCCTTCTATTAGCCTGGTCCTGACCATCCCATAATACTACCATTTCATATGTGCGGAGCCAAATCTTTTGGCGGCAGTACGTAGGATGGCCGCAAGGCTACCCTTCTATGTCCCTCAATTCAATTGATCTCTCTTTGTTTTACCACTTGCTTTGTTTGTGCGTTGTAACAAATCAATCCAGATCCAGATTCAGACTGTAATCCTTCTCTCTTCTCTTCTCTTCTCTTCTCTTCTCTTCTCTTCTCTTCTCTTCTCTTCTCTCCTCTCCTCTTTCTCCACAGTGTGTCTCCTGGCCCTTGGGGCTTTCTGCTGCACCTGGGTGCTCAGAGCTGTGCTTCTCTGGATGAAGGGATGGACCCTGGGCATGTGGCTGCAAGCCCTTCTGGGCGCCCTCCTGCTCTCCATCAGCGCTCTCCTGTGGTACCTGTTTGGCCAGCCCAGCCCATTCTCCCTGGAGTCGGTCAGGCCCAAAGAGCCCCAGGAGATGGACCAGAAGAAGAGGAACAAGGTGCTGAAGAAAGGTGAGTGGAGACATGTACATGGAAAGGTTTACGTGAACTGTATCATGTGAAATCTTAAAGGACAAGTGCAGTGTTTTGAATATTAAGCCCCGCCCTTTTCTGAGTTGAATAGAATTGAATTGAATTGAATTCTGATATGAATTGCTAGACAGAGTACAGTGAACAGAAAATTATGTTTAGCTATTTACGTGTTTCCATCTTCATTCATCAAAGCCGTCTCATTTGTCAGTGCCACAATTTATGGTAACTTTTTTGTTTTTGTTTTGCGTTTTTCAAACAATCTTACAGTGAGATTCACCGGTGTGTTCACCACTGTGCAGGTTTCAGTATGGACAGAGTCCCTGAGAACCTGGACGCCATCATCATTGGCAGTGGTCTGGGTGGCATGACCACGGCTGCCTGCCTGGCCAAAGCAGGGAAGAAGGTTCTAGTTCTAGAACAGCACGACCAAGCAGGAGGATGCACGCACACCTTCATCGAGAAAGGCTTTGAGTTTGATGTTGGTAAGAAGGTCTACCTCTACTGCTATGTTGGCATGATCTTCGCTAGGACATAAGAAACTTTGAAAGACTTTGTATCAAACTTTTCTCTGCCTGTATGCAGGCCTTCACTACATTGGGCAGCTTCACGAGAGGAGCTTCTTGAAGATCACATTTGACCAGATCACTGAAGGCCAACTGGAGTTTGTGACCCTGGATCAGCACTTTGACCACATCTACATCGGGTCTGGAGAGGAACACCGGCAGTACAGCATGTACTACGGCAAGGAAGAGATGGCGGCCCACCTGAAGAAGCAGTTCCCAGAGGACACCAAGGCCATTGAAACTTTCTTCAAGGTCATGAAGGTACGGCCAGAGATGTTAAGAGTTTCATTCAGAATCAATATGGCATAAGGCTGTAAGCTGCCACCAATATGGCTGTCATGCCCCTTTAGGGAACTAGCGAGGTTTCAGAACGAATGGATTTCAGTGGTAATGTCATACCCATTTAGGAGACTGAAATCGACCCCACTTTGTTGCATTGGTGACTAGGGGTGTAAATAATAATCGATATGTATCGATGCATCAATCCCATGGCCGACGATTGAATCAAATTGTATATTAAATGTAGAAAATAATCGCATTTCTGGCTGCTACCCAATGCCCTAGCTCCATACCATGTATAGTAAAAAAGCCGCACTCCCGGATCAGTTTCTTGCAGTTTTAATACTGGGTTAGCATTAAAACTGCAAGAAACTGATCCGAGAGTGCGGCTTTTTTACTATACATGAACTTTGCTGTTTGCTCGCACCCAAAGACCTTGTAAGAAACTTTTCGGAGTTGAGCGCACTTCCTCTGCTAAAACTAGCTCCATAACATAAAGGAAGTGGAAAAGTAATTGGAAAAATTGTATTGTATCATGGGGCATTCTTAAGTATCGAAAATAATCTAATCACTGCCGTAGCCCCTTAATGCGCGCCGTACCTCCAGTGGCACGCGGTAATAGTCATTGAAATGTAACTACCATAGCACTAGAATACTATGACACAACACAGGCCCTTTAGTAATGCACCCCAACTTGGTCATTACCATACTGGTAACAACAAATTTATAAAGCCGCGTCTTAAGGGGTTAAGAAATCGATATTGAATTGTATCGTCATGGAGGCTGTGATTTACACCCCTATTGCTGATGCAGTGTAATTTAGCTTAGTTACCATACTTAGAAATCTTTGGTATAGCAGGGTGGATTTCATAGGTAGACACTGCCCCCAGAGGTCAAGGAGGGAAAAGGACATCTGTGTAATGCTTGGTCATCGTTACACAATTTATAGATTATGAGTTCTCAATGTTGTGTAACACACTTGGCAAAACTGCAAAGCATGCTAAGACAACAACCCAGAGGTACCCATTCAGAGGAGAACACTACTTATTTTCATGTAGCCCGCTAACCTAGTCTGGCTTTACTTCAGGGGGATATTAACCCTGTAAGACCTGAACCATGAAAGCATAGACAGAACATTCTAATTTCTTGGAATTTGCCTCAATATTGGTCCGTTATAAGAAATCAACATTTTGTTAAGGTCACTGAGATATTTAATGCATCATATATGATGCATCAGGCTTTAAATAAATGACAAGCCCAATTTCATGACCATTGAAAAATGACTTTTAATGCATTTACAACTTTTTTTTAATTTTAAAAAGTTGTCAGACAATTTAATTTGAGGTTTATCTTTACATTTTTAGTGAGATCCTGCCATTTTTTTAGCCTATCCTTGTTTTAGCAGGACCATATTTTACATTTCCCACTTTGGGCTTTGAATTTGATGAAACAAATATGATGCGTCCGGCGCGATAGGGTTAAAACCAGGTTACCGCTAACCTTTTCCTGGATATTCTTCCTCCAGCTCACCGCCAGAAGGATCCACCTGCTGGGCATCCTGAAGCTCATCCCTCGCTGGCTGGCCCTCTTTCTGCTCAAGTCCACTCTCGCTGACCGCTACTGCCCCATCTTCCGTCTGGCGGTCACCGGCACCACCGACTGGGCCAACCACCTGACCAGCAACAAGGACCTCCAGTGTGTCTTCTCCTACCTCTTCATCGGTCAGTAGATCTTCATTCAGCAGATGATGCACTAAATGGATGGTTGAGTAGATTAGCATAAAAATGAATGTCCGCACACTGATCCCGTCGCTTTTTTTATTTTTCAAGTGAACGCTTTCGAGCTAATCGCTGTGAGGTAGATCTGTTCATAGTTTTGACTTTTTTATCCTGCACCTGCGTCTTGGATGTGCGCACCACAACTTTACTTGAGTAGATTAGCATGTCAAACTAGAAGTGTGCCCAGTAGGGATGCAAACGATTAATCGATGAATCGACTTTAATCGATCAATGCATTAATCGATTAAAAAACATTAATCGCAATTAATCGACAATTCAACGGACAAGAGACCCTGGTGAAATGGGCATGTGAAGAGTGTGTGTGAAGAGGGGTGTGAATAGTGGGAATACTTACATCCCCTTTGGATTAAAGAATTGAAAAAAAGTATTTTATCTCAATTTTTAATTAAAATTTTTAGAATTAGTAGTTTTTTTCCGAGAAACATTGAGATTTCGGTGGAGTAACGCAGCTTATCAATTAATCGTAAGTCGATCGATAAGACTATCAACTAATGATTAATGAATTAATCGATAATTTGTATCCCTAGTGCCCAGAGAGCATATGCACCTCCGCCCTCTTTTGGCAGGTCGCAAAGTTGCAGGAGCGAACGAACCAACCAACCAACCAACCAATACTCAAACTCGGGCGAGCACATAACCTACTTGCCGGAGGTAATAAGTGGTTATTCCCCTTAGGGAGACAAGGACCTTGTGTGTTTTTAGATGCCTCCTAGCATCTCTATAGGAGGGTATGTCCGTCCAACAGTCAGTCGGTCTGTCTGTCTGTCTGAAATGCATTCTCTAATTGTAATTCCCTCCTGTGTCCACAAGGCTACAGAGTGCAGAGATGGATGCATCTTTGTCCGCCTGTCGGACTTGTTCCTCCATAAACAAAATGAACTCTTTCAAACATCTATTTCTAACATTGTGAAGCCTTCTTGATTTCAATCGGTTAAAGCTTAAGCTGTATTACTAGTATGTTGAGATGTACCATATTGTATTCATAGTGTTTGCTATCCTCTCAGACTGTAGTCAGTGATACATTTGGTAGCGTAGGGCAGTGTTTCCCAACCTTTTTCGTCTCACATACCCCCTAAACCTTTTTGTTGTGCCATGAGTACGTCCTCATTCATGGTCTATGTTGTATCTCTTCCTCTATCCCAATGTGACTATGCCCAATATATTTGCTATTATTACACTTTCCCCTAGTACCTTCTCCAGTGTGCTCGCGTACCCCTTGTGGTACACGTACAGCTGGTTGGGAAACTCTGGCGTAAGGTACATGGTCCAGTAAGATGAATCGAGCTTGATTATCTTCTTGATGCCCCCCCCCCACAGGAGTGCCGCCCAGGGATGCCAGCGTCGTCCTCAATGCCCTCTTCTTCCACCACTACAAGCGTGGAGCCTACTATCCTAAAGGGGGCGCCAGTGAGGTTCCTTTCCACATCAGCAACACCATCCGCAAGTATGGTGGAGAGGTGCTGGTCAGGGCCCCGGTCACTGAAATTCTGCTGGACAGCAACGGGGCCGCTTGTGGTGAGCGCTGAACTGAACTGGATTGACAACTTTGAACTTTCCACTCAAACTCCTCATGATGTTGCTTGATTGGTGGGCATCATGAAATGTGGAACAATTACTGTTTTATTGGGCAAGTGCCATTAAAACAGTAATTTTTCCACATCTGAAGATGCTCCAGCGACTCTCTTTCTTGCCTGCTATTTCTAGTCCTTTCCCGTCACCAGATTGTGAAGTACATGTGAGCGGAGGATATCTCCCTTTTCTTACTTGATTGATGTTTGTGTTCGACTGTGACACTTTATTTTCCTTTGCTGTGATTGGCTAGGTGTGGCAGTGAGGAAGGGCCAAACGGAAGTGGAGGTGAGGGCACCAATCGTGATCTCCAACTGCGGCCTTTACAACACCTTCAACAAACTCCTTCCTCCTCAGATCTCCATGAAACACAGTGAGTTTTGTCAGTGGCTGTCCTACAATGATTTGTGCCCGGGTGACGCCCCCTCCGGAAAAAAACGGCAAAAAAACGCTCATAACTGACAAAAAACACTAATAGTAATGATATTATTTCAACAATGTGGTAATAATGTAGAGATAACACCTTTTAAACAATTTATCATATGTGTATTACTATTTTGATATGTTAACAGCGATTTCCGCGATGTCATATGCTTTTAACTATTTGACCATGTTTATAGTGATTTCCACAATGTTGTTTCAGTCAACGTTAGTCGGGTGTTTGCGCGAAATGAAAACTTAAAAACTAAGCTGCAGTGTGCTCCAGCCTCTACTTTTTAGTGATGTCTGTCCCTCTGTGACGGGACATGCACACACAGCTGGCACGTTTCCCTAACGTCTCCGTGAGCAGTGCGAGTCCGAGAGGTTCGCGGCCTGCCTTTCACACTGGACTGTTAATGTCCACGTTCTATCCGCCGGGGCAGTAGCCATTCATTTTCAATGGGAGCCGCGTATTGAATGCGGACATCCGCGCAGGAAAATAGACTCCAGTTCTATTTTCAAGGAGCATGCGGACATGTTCGGTCGGGACGGACATGCGCCGCACTTACACTGCGTTCCTGTGTGCAAGGCATGATTTGTTTTCATGCATTCTAACCGTTTCGGACTGATAACGGACACGTGAAGTGGACGTACTGTGGACGTCCGCGCCGTTGGTGTGTATGCACCGTGATGCTCCTGCAAGCTCAGGGATGATGCTTATAGTACAGTAGAGTCCCAGTTTTACTGACAGTCTGCTTTCCCCATGCAGACATCCAGAGCCGTGTGAAGGACGTGAAGCTCAGCAAAGGCTGCCTGATCCTCTTCTGTGGCTTCGATGGCACTGCTGAGGAGCTCGGCATCGGCCAAACCACTCACTGGCTCTTCAAGGGCAACGACACCGACAAACTGTAAGTAACTGAGCCCAAATTATTAGCAGAGAGGTTTTAAGGGTATTACGACTAGAGACTCTACTCGCCACTTTTCCGGGTGGTACTGCACAGCCTGATCTCCAAAAATTCTGTGCTCCTGGACACGGATGTTAAGGACACGAAATCCGTGTCCAGGAGCACGGATTTTGCCAAAATTCCGTGCTCCTGGACACGGAATTGTTTTCCGTGCTCCTGGACACGGAATTGTTTTCCGTGATGGGCACACAGAAGTGCTTTCTGTAGGCTTTTACCACAGCACTGTGTTAACTCTATCATTAGAAAATACATACCAAATGCTAATCCTAAACAAAATAATGCTATAGCAATTTAAGTTGTGCCCTGACCAAAACATTCCCTAACCTTGACCTGTCATTAAAGACATATTTTTTGAGAAATACCTTTTCCAGTTGGTTGGTAGGCTATCAAACTCATATAATGAATGAAAGAAAACTAGCTGTGCCCAGACCAAAACAATGCCTAACCCTAACCTGTCAGTAAGACATTATTTTTTTTAGACAAAATATTTGAAATGAGAAAAATCCTGAGAAAACACAAGACTGTGGAAATAGCCTATAGAAAGCACTTCAAACAATTCCGTGTCCAGGAGCACAGAAAAAAAATCCGTGTCCAGGAGCACGGAATTTTGGCAAAATCCGTGCTCCTGGACACGGATTTTGTGTCCTTAACATCCGTGTCCAGGAGCACGGAATTTTTGGAGATCATGTTGCAGCGCACACTAGGGGCGCCAATGGAGGAGTGCAGGCTCCATACGGAGGGAAACCGCCTAATCTGGCAACACTGATCGCAACTCCAAATCTCTGTAAGCGTTTGGTCTGGCCTGCTCTCGATGTCAACCCATTTCTCCGAGGGAGGTGCAAAGGACGTGTCTAGGAGTGCATCTTAATATGGGACCTTGCCTCCTCCACTTGCCTCCTCCACTCGCTTCTCGTCATGATGACATCACTGACAACAGCATTATATTTCAATATCTTGCAAAAGCTCAATTGTAGAGTCTTTTTCTCGTGTGCAATTGTTATGGTGAATGAAAAACAGTCCCTCAAAAGTTGTTGTGGCTAGGCTGACAGCTGGGAAACTTTATCGTTTTCTCCACGGAGGAGGGGCCAGGAGGCGGGGCGAGGAGACAAGCGCAAGTGGAGGAGGCAAGGACGCATATTAAGATGCACTCTAGGTTTTGTTCTTGACAAGCGTATGCTAATGGTTGAGGCTACAATCCATCAGACTGCCGCTATTCAGACATTGATGTATATTGTCTGAATACCGGCACGTTTCCCACCAAAATCTGTCATTTCTGTGGTTTGTGCTACGTTGCTCAAGTATTTTCAGTTTAGGGAGAGTGCATCCTGACCCCGACCCTGACCCTGACCCTAACCCTACGGCATATCTGGTGTCTGAATAGCGGTATCTCTGAATAGCGGTATATCTGAATAGCGCTTGCCCCCAGGTTGAAGCTACAATCGATCAGACTGCCCATCCTTTCACTCATTACATTACATGACATTTGGCAAAGACTTTTTAACCAAAACGACTTACAATCGAGGACATAATCAGAGTATGGATACAAATGATCGATTAATTCATTAATCATTCATTGATTGCCTAATATCAATCAACTTACAATTCATTGATATGCTGCATTCCACCCCCCCTGAAATCTCAATGTTTTTCGGAAAAAAATCTAAAAATTAAAATTAAAAAGTGAAATAAAATACTACATTCAAATAGATTATATTTAAATTCTTTAATACAAAGATGATTCAAATGTTCCCACTATTCACAACCCACTTACTGTAGCACACACTTTTCACAGGCCCATTTCACCTAGGTCTCCTGTCAGTTGCTCCTGTCACCAACATTACCATCAGCGGTGCCTTAAATGCTAAAGGAGCTGAACTTTAGCCCAGTAAACTAGAAAAACCCACCTGAGGGCAGAAAATGTTTTTGTCTGTCGACCTTGTCTAGTACTGCAACAACGTCATAGCTAACAGAAAACAATGTAAAACCCCGTCAATCACAGTCTGTGTGCAACAACATGTTTTTCTGTTTGAATCTGAGTTAAGCACTGAGTCGTTTGGGAGGACTTTGCACGTGACTGCTCTGGTCGCAGCATGCAGTTTAACAGTTCAAACCGTACGGTATGCAGATACTGTATGTCTCGATGTTTTCAGCGCTATAAGCTTAGTTTTAGAGCGTTGGTGGCAAACAAAACTTTTCACGTATCGTCATCTGGTTCATAAAGTTAGATGATGATGTTCATCAATTATATTTTATATAATTTATAAATCATATATAGCATAAATTATGCTTTTTTCCCTCTTATACCCAGGCTGTGGGTTAGTTTTTTGCACCCTCAGGTTTAACTGAGCAGTGACAAAAACAGGAAGTCACCTTATGCCTACTGCCCCAGGGTGAATTCTTGTACTCAAGTTAAAGCCACCCTCTGCAGTTTGTGTAAGTTTGAGCGCTGCCCGCGGACACGCTTGTGTCAAAATCTACACTAAAGGTTGTTTTGTTGTTGTCCCCTCAAGGTTTGAATGTTTTCCATCCCAGAGAGAGTACAAACACCTCTGGTATGCCAGGTGCGGGAGGGAATGGAATGCCCCCGTGTGTAGTTGCTTAACACAGCCAGATGATGTAAATCAGGGTACAAACAGTCACTACAAATGTGAATAACGTCTCCTTGCACGTGACATGAATAATGTCTCCTTTGACTGTGTGTTTCAGGATGGATGAGTTCTATGGCATGAGCAAAGACGAGGCGCCTGAGAATGTTCCCAACATGTTTGTCACCTTCCCATCCGTCAAAGACACCTCATCTCACATCAGGCATCCAGGTAAGACAGTGGTGTAGTCTACTTTTTTGAAGTGGGTATACTGTATATTTGAGCATTTTTTGAAGTGGGTATACTGTATATATTTGCTCTATTCTAAATAATCGATAAATGCATCAATCAATTTTAAGTGGGTATACTGAAATCCCAGAAATTTAGAAGTGGGTATACTCCGTATACCTGCGTTCTACGTAGACTACACCACTGAGGTAAGACAACAGTGAATGAATCGACACCAGGCCCCCCAAATAAATAAACAAACAAAACAAAAACACACAGTATCTCAATGGGGGTTGTAGTCTCCGTAGTATGCAGGTATTCTCAGTAAAATAAAAAATAAAAACGCACGCATGACAACACATTCAAGCTGCTGAGCAATTATTATCTAGCCTGATTATCATCGACTTTCAAATCTCTTCCAGTCTTGGTCTGACCAAGAGCATAACAATTAACATTGCCCAAACGGCATGGTTGACCCACCTCCCTTGGTTTGCGAATGGTTGTTTGCTTTCCGACAAAGTGGGAGGAATTCCCAGTTTTTCAGGAGCTCATAAAGTACTTGCATTGCTCTTGACCTGACTTGTAGCAACGCTGAGGGTGTTGCGTCACTTGGAGGGCAAGGCCAGGCTAATTATTCTCATCTGTTCAGGGAAATCATGCATGACCATCGTGACCATGGTGAACTACGAGTGGTTTGAGGAGTGGAAGGACGGGACCGTGAGGAAGAGAGGAGACGATTACGAACAGTACAAGATGAGATTCGCCAACCACATGTTTGACTGGGCCTGCCAGTTCTTCCCCAAGCTCAGAGAGAAGGTAAGCAGATCAGGAACATAGAAGGGCAGCTTCTCTTTTTAGATACGTCCTAGTAACTCTATAAAAGGGTATGTCCGTCCGTCCGTCGGTCTGACGGTCTGTCTGTCCATCTGAAACGCATTCTTACATGCAGTACTTTATCTGACCAGATGGTTACCATACGAGAGGGGGGAGGTGCTATTTCCCCAGATGCAAAATACTCACAGCGAGAGTGCGAGAGAGAAGGGAATTAAAGCTAGGATTATGTCTCAATGAGTGTGCAACTGCAAAATGACACTGAATGTGTCCTCTGGAAATGTAGATGAATTTCTCAGACCTAATTGCTGATATTTTCTACAGTTCGTGAAATTATTTTCTTAAGTAATGGAAACTAGGCTCTACTCTGGCACAAACGGTAGGGCACTCGTCTACCATGTGGCCAACCCGTGTTCGATTCCCGACCTGGGTCCTTTGCCAACCCTTCCCCATCTCTCTTTCCCCACTCGTTTCCTGTCATTACCTTCACGGTCCTGTCAAATAATCAATCAAAAAAATAATAAAAAAATAAATAAATGGAAACTAGATGTAGAGTACTGTTTCTATTGTGTTGTTGAATGATGTGGTAACACTTTACATGAACAGACCCTTATAAGCATTACTAATTTATAACAATAATAATAATAAATATAATGATATAATGTAATATAATAATAACATAGCATTAACATATTATTTATTACTCACATAGAATCATTTGTAAATGTCTTGTACATAATTACTGCATTATTTAGCAAGTGTTATTAATTCTTCATATATGCTTATCGGGGGCCTGTTATTCAAAAGTGTTACCGCTGATGTTGAATCTTATGTTCAATCCAAATCTTCTCGATCTTCATACCTGGAGAAAACGAGGCTTCATTAGTCTGTGTTGCTTTCAGCGAGTCTTCATGGAGGTGTCCAGCCCTCTGTCCAACAAGCACTACCTGGCTTCGCACACAGGCGCCACATACGGCGTTGAGCACGACCTCAAACGCTTCGACCCCATCTTCATGGCCAATAACCGAAGCGACACGCCCATCAAAAACCTCTACCTCTCAGGTAAGATACATACAAGATACACGCCCATCAAAAACCTTTACCTCTCAGGTAAGATACATACAAGATACACGCCCATCAAACACACACACACACACACACCCCAAAAATCTCTACCTCTCAGGTAAGATACACACCAGATACACGCCCATCAAAAGCATACAAACACACACACAGGGCCCTTCTCAAAACCTAGGACAGTGCACTTCCAAGTGTATCAGCCTAATTAGTCACACCCAGTGATTGGATACTCTTTATTAGTCACACCCAGTGATTGGATATTCCGTAGAGTTCACCAAAGAGTATCCAATCACTGGGTGTGACTAATTATGCTAATACACTTGGAAGTGCACTGTCCTAGGTTTTGAGAAAGGCCCACAGACACACCAAAAACCTCTACCTCTCAGGTAAGATACACTCCAGATGCACGCCCATCAAACACACACACACACACACACACACACACACACACACACACACACACACACACACACACACACACAGACACACACACTCAAACACACACACACACACACACACACACACACACACACACACACACACACACACACACACACACACACACACACACACACACACACACACACACACACACACACACACACACACACACACACCTCTACCTACCTCTCAGATAAGATTGCTCAGGTTTTCCTGTGTGAATCTACCTCAGTTAAAAAATAAAAAAAACTACCCAACCAACTACGAACTAACCCAACTTGGTATCTGCACTTATTGTTCTGTATATTTCCTGTGCACTTTGTACCTTCAAGTGATGTGCTGTATGCTCTGATTCGTGTCCTTGATTGTGCGATTTGTGATGGCGTGTGACCCTCACTAGGGTTATGGGGGTACTCTGTAGGAGCGGGAAAGGATCTGCACACTTCTTGCAAAAGACTTAAAGGGACACTGTGCAGGAAATGGTCAAAAAAGGTACTGCAACTATGCTGCTCATTGAAATTGGGCTGCCTACTGACAAATTTGATCTTTACATAAATGCTTACTAAGTATTAAACAAATATTTTCTAGTATGGTCCAAGTACAGTCATTTTTGCAGCTAAAAATGGCTATTTTTGGAAATTCAAAATGGCGGACCATGGAGAAGATCCCCCTTTTCATGTATGAAAAGTGCAATTTTTCCAGTCATAATGAATACTTAGAATTTGATGATGGTGGTAAGTATTCATGAAAAAGATAACATTAGTGAATGGGCAGCATGAATTCTGGAAATAAATAACTAAAAATCTCACACAGTGTCCCTTTAATTTATTTGGAGCAACGTTTCGATCATAGATCTTCTTCATGTTTTGCAAGCAGTGAGCAGATCCTTTCCCGCTCCTACATGTGACTGTTTTTTTTATTTGGCACCTGCTGATGCTTTTCTGCTGGAGGTGCGCGCTTTCCACTACACGTATGGGTGTACTCTGCCTGTTACAAGCCGTCAGTGTTTCCTATTTGGGAGAGTTTGAATCCCGGCAGGGCAACTCTAATCCCCTTCATTGCAATATTTTGATTGGTGGTGAAAGGCTTTTTTCGTCTGTCTTTTTCTTAACCCCTTAAGACACGGCATTGTAAATTAGCTGTTACCAGAATGGCAATGACCAAGTCGTAATGTATTACTAAAGGCCCCGTGCACTGTCATAGTAGTGTAGTACTATAGTAGTTAACTTTCAATGTCTATTACAGTGTGCCACAGGGGCTACATATTTAAGGGGCTACATATTTTCTCTTCTGCCCTCACCCTTGACTATTTCTCTTTGTCCCTGTGTGTTTTCCAGGTCAGGATGTGTTCAGCTGCGGCATTGCGGGGGTCCTGCACGGTGGACTGATCTGTGCCTCCACAGTGTTGAACCAAATCCTCTACGTTGACCTCTTGATGCTCAAGAACAAACTGAAAGGCAGCAACATTATCCAAACTGTTAGAAAAATGTTTCTGTGATTTCTCCTGTTTGTTTTAAAGCAATGACCAATTTTGTGGAAACTTTGATGTGCCCATGTTTTGTCCACTGCCCCCTTTTATGGGTGAGGCATAAATGCAATTCCATTGTGTGCAGTGAACAATGACAATGACAATGGGAGAGTCCACAGGACACATTCTCTACTTTACACTTGAACCCATTTGCACAGAGCCTTTGTTATACATTTTTAGATGCGTCCCACGCATCTCTATAAGAGGCTTTGGTGTCCGTCCGTCCGTCCTTCCGTCCGTCCGTCCGCCCTCCCGTGATGAGTTTCTGAATTGTGATTCCCTCTTGTGATTCCCTCTTGTGTCCACAAGGTGGCAGTCGCTCAGTTTTGGACTGGAGCTCATGCGTGCAAACCAAAACGTCTACCAAGAGACCGTGCTCTTTGCCAGTGAGAAAAACATGGCGGCACTTCCTGTTGATTTTCACATGAAAGTTTTGCTTAATTTAAAGTCCCTAAGCGACTATAAATGTTGTGGCTTCCATATATTGATGTAAAAGTGCCCCACGAAGTAATGAAGCACAACAAAGTTACTCCACATTACCATTTGACCACTCGTTTTTCTATGCTAACAGGGTAGCTAATGTAGCATTGTAAATGATCCAGGGAGAAAGGGGGGAAGGTTGTGATTTCAGTCCGCCTGAGGCAACGATTTTCGTGGGGAAGATGACCTGCATCTCGGTGGCATTGAACCACGCCCCCGTGCCTTATTTGGCTCGCTCAGCACGTGCGTCCTCAGTCCAATCGCAATGCTTTATTTTCCCCAGATGTTTAATCGCATTTAAGTGAAAGTGCCATGTATACACATCGCAAAATAACTCTTAATCTGATCTATTTAAATCGCATTTATTAAATCGGACTTAAAAACATCATGTACACGTAGCCAATGTCTCATTGATTAGTTTATGGAACTTACGGTTTGTCTGTTACGGTCCACGAAGACAATATCCACGTGAAAACGCAAACGCCTGCAAACCACTGTTTTGACAGAAATACAGTTCACCTGTCGCCTACTCTGTTTTCTTCCCAAAGCGGCATTTAAAAGTATTCCATGAAATCCAACATCAACGTCACTTCAAATAGGTGACAGCATCATGCACACACATGAAATAACACTTCAGTGAGGGGGGGACATCACTGCTCTCATATTAAAGTGAAAAGAGAATTTCACATTTTAGTTTATTTAATGTAGGCCTATGCAAAATTGCAAATAGCCTATTCATTGAAATCTGTCCAGAAAGGGTTGTAATGTTTGCCTGTTTTTTTATGTTTGTAATTATTATTTTTTTAAAATAAAAAATTGTGATTAAAAAAAAATAGCCTAACAAAAATAGAGATTTTATGTTAAAAAAAAATGTGATATGGGATGGACCGATGGCCCCCCTAAGCTAAATTCGCCTTAGGTCCCCACATTGCTAAATGTAGTGTAAGGGATTATTTTGAAAAGACAGTAACATAATCAGCAATGCATTACAGTTTTTCAGTAAATTGCCCAACACTGTTGAAATCCTATGGTACTTTTTCAAATCCAGGCTTATACAGTACATGGTAGGCTTATTGATAAATTGCCTTGACAGGTTATGAGGAGGACAAGGGGGCGTTTGGGCAAAAAAGGTTGGAACTGGCATAGAGGGACGCATCTGTTGTCCGCCTGTCGGCCTTGTTTATTATACGGCCCTTTAGAATGTTGCGAGAGCTTCCATTCACTTTCAATGGGCAGCGCCGACGTTCAGCGGTCAACTATTTTTCGATAGTGCCCGCAAATAATGACCGCTGCCAATGGCAACGAATTTTGTCACTTCAGAGATCACTCCGCAAGTAGATCGGTCACATCTATGACTGATTCTTGATTGTGGTTGGCTGATTTGCCTTTCCAAGTCTTAGTTGGAAGGTTCTACAGTCGGTCCCCCTACAATGCACACCCTTTACCGAGGTAATGCCACGTCATCCACCTCGGTACGTACCGGGCCTAGCTGCAGTGTACCCAAACAACCGCCGGGTGGCACTTGGGAGCGCTTGGAATGTTTTAGACGATGCTGACGGCATATTAATATATGCTCATATTCACCAGCACGCACCGATTCAGCGGATAACAACATGCCTATAAATTGTGTGAGAACACCTCCAGGAAGTAGGAAGAGTCATAAAAAGAATAGCCTAAATAATGTAATGAATTTTCTTTTTTTTTTTAAATGATGATCGGATGAATTGCATTAATGTGCAAGCTCTGACAAAATGTAAATTGAGTGTAGCCAGAAGCCATACCGATTATCGCATCGCAAGATTTGAAACGTCTAATATTGCAACTTCAGACTTGTTGTCTGGATGTAGATACTTTTTCGTTTGGTAAAAATTACTGAGAGTGCAATATACCTCACCGCAGTAACCTAACAGCGCTTCGTTTGAGCGTGTAAGCGTTGGCTATTTATCTCACATCGCCAACAGCTGGGGCGATAACCTAACCTACACTTCCCTAATGAATTTAATGTTGTCACATTGGCAAAAATTAGCAAGCGACTGATATTGCTGTTTTCGTGCTCAAATTAAGTGTAACCAACTGTCGGGTTATGTGTCGCAGGTGAGAAAGTGCGCATTTTTCCAGCGACACCTCTCCTTGTTACCAAATACCCTGGAGAGTACTGTACACCACAAATACGCCAAGACACAAATATTGAGTTTTAAAATAATATTTATTAACTAACAGAAATCTAAAAGAGTCCCGGGGCACCCCAAATCTATACAAGTCCGAAATTCCAAATTTCCTTGGAGATCCCCCCCACAGTCATCCGTTCCGAAGGAGGCGGAGGAGCGGTGGCCAGGTGTCCATCCATTGCGAGGCTGGGGAGACAGGAAGAGCTTGGTGACAGTAGGCTTGATTCCATAGGCAGTCCAAATGACACTCACTTCCATAATTAAGTAGGCTACGCAGGTAATCGCTGCACTTATTCCACGTGATTTACAACACTGCACTCGCTAGTCTAGGTTAAACGTTAGGGGTGAAGTTGCTCAGCACTCGCACACGGCACGGCTCACTGCAATGTGTGCTGCGATTCAAGGCCAGCGGTGTTAAAAGTGAGTCCAAGTACAACTGGGTTTGGAGAGAGAGAGAGAGAGAGAGGGGGGAAATATATGCTGGGAAATATAGGCCTATGCAATGTCATCTCATAATCATGGAGTTCCTCATGCGATTTCATCTGGGTCAGTCAGAAATGCATGCACCTTGCGCACCGGGAAGTGTGTTTTTTCAAACAAGAAAACTGGTTCATCATATGCATGGCTTAAACTGACTTTAATGTTTGCCAACGTGCTATAGTTTTCCTCTCATAATAGCACCTGGCGACTGTGACCACAGTTAGATGACCTCGCGCGCGTAAACCCATTAAAATATAGCCTAGCCTTCTGTGGCTATTCAGAGCAATATGAACCAATCAGGTCGGCGTTGCTATTAAGCAAAATACATCCCTGATGTCTACTTAACTAAAATAAGATGCATTTGTCTAATATTTGGAGACATCGCCTTGCTCTTTCTGCGGGGAATTAAGCGCCTCTCTCCCTCGCTCTCTCCTCAGCTCTCCCTCTCTCGCCCACACACACACACACACACACACACACACACAGTTTGGAGAGGACGCATTTAAACTGTAACAGTTTAGGCAGTAGGGGAGAGCAGGGACTCATGAAACTCGGGACGAATGAAACACTGCGATTTACTCGAAAACTTTAACATATCCGAAAGTATGAAAAGTCAAAGTTGTCAGGTTTACAGGCAAAAGGGATTTTAGTGTCAGTAGACACTGTCGGGACGAATGAAACACCCGTTTCATCCGTCCCTCTCGCCCATTGACTTAAAGCAGGATCAAAATAAAATGGGAGCACTTGAGATGACTATGTTCCAACTTGTCTTGAGCACCGTCGTAGCGCAACAAATCATTATCGTAAACATAGCCTAGATAATTGGAAATTACAAAAAATAGGCTACATTTTATAGACTTTGGCTATAGGCTAAGCCGACTCCTCTACCTGTTTGAATTAGTGCAGCCTTACAGGGAGGACGTTAATTTGGCATAGGTCAACTGCAAGAGACTACTAATTTGTGACTTGACGTGATGTGTGAATAATTAGGCTACGATATGCAACAGGCATATTTAGCCGCACTCAGTCATTCATTGGGTGAATGTCCCGACCCTCTGTGTCCGCGTGCATGCATGGGGTGGGGGAAAATACATCAAGCGTGCCATCACCACCCATCCCCCCGGACCCACGAAACCCACTGAAGATCCAAGCAATTGTAGTCTGTCAGTATTTTAGTGTGGGCCCAGGTAGGCCTAGTTGAATTCATGGCATGGCCTGGTTATCTCAATAGTGCCAAGAAGATGTTTGCCCTCAGGCTAGTGTGTTCATAAAGCGCATGTTCGATTTGCTGTAATAGGCTACGATCAGTAAGCCTCAACTTGTCTGTCGTGTCTTTTCCTTCTTTCGATATTTTGTAAAATAGGCCCACGTTAAAGCCTAAATACGATAATAGGCCTAAATAAGGCTAATAAAGTAAGCTAAATAAGTTAGGCCTAAATAAAGTTGTTTTAGCCTATGAACTCAGGCAATGCAGAAATTTGCGGAGGGATTTTGGATATCTTGGCCTATAGGCTACCGATGGCTTTATGAACTTCATGACTGGGCTACAAGATAGTCGGGTAAACATATTGACTTGTAGACCACCAACATCTGATGCTGAAGTGGGGGAGGGTGTTTTTTTTCACTTCAAATGTTCCCCGACACACACACACACACACACACACACACACACACACACACACACACACACAGAGATACGCGCTAATCGCTCTCTCTCTCTCCGTCTCTCCCTCTCTTTCTCATTGTTGCTATACGTGCATCTGGATAGGCATAGGCAGTGTGGTCACCCAGCACATTTTCATAGAAATGCTGTGGGTTTTTTTTAAAATGAAATCTTTATTCAGTTATTTGTGAACAGTCTCTGCGTTTCACTTTCGATGTTGCGTCACCGTGGACAAGTGTCTGCTCGAAAACTTAATGCAAAGCGGCTAAAATGTTCAGAACGTGTTGAACTTTTCAGAACATGAATGTTTGTCTGTGGGGGATGGGTGGGTTACAGCAGTGCAGTGCAGTGCACGGGACTGCACAGCCTTTTGTGACATGTCGTGGCGCGACAGGTTATCCAGCCTCCGAAGGAGTCATAGTTCCCCCGTCATAGCCTACTGTTGGTTCGCATCTCCACCGAAGCAACTGAATTTGCAGTCCTAATCACAGATGATTAGCCACACCTGGTGTAACAGATGTATTGTCATGTGTGCATCACATCCCCAGTTAACCGGAATCCCGTCGATCGCGCACAACAGCGCATTGAAAGGATGAAATGTTCACAAGCACCAATAGGCCTACAAAAAAACGTCTTCAACCTATTAGTCCGTAGGCTATCCTGAGGATATCCGTTCCTGACTTGAATAGGTAGTGCAGAAATAATTAACAGACATCACTTAGCCTATAGGTTAGGAGCGGAATTGAGACGGTGAATGCAGGACAGAATAATGAAAACAAAACACCGCCGACTGGCGGTCTTGTTTAGGGATCACGCTTGTGTTATTATCAAATACCCAATGTTACGTGCGCAATTGGCTGACTCTTTCCACTTGTAGCCTAAAACTGAGGGAGGGATCAACATACAATGAGCTACACTGAAGCAGATTACTCTGCTTCGCAAAAAAAAACCCAGTGCACCAATAATACCCCCGTCTTCAACCTACTATTTAGGCTACCAGATATATAGGCTAGTAATAGTATTAAGTTGTGCTACCTTGTTTTTTTGTGGTAACGACAGTGTAGATCAGGTAATAACCTGCAATAGGGGAAGCGGCATGCGCCAGTTTTAAAGACGGAATGTCGTCGCCAAATGTAAAATCACCTCTCTCATGCTGACATGACGGGGCACTACTTCATTAGGCTACAATGTTGTTCATGTCTGTTTGACTCACACTATACGAGTGGTTCAATTTGTGTTTTTGTGCTCATCGCACAAATGAGACAGACAGGCTTGCTTGATAGGGCTACACAAAGCAAGCGACATCGGTCCACTCAAAATGGTCCGAACTCCGCCGCTTGATTTCATGTCTCCTCAGTCTCTCCATTACGGTTTATTAGCGTACTCTGTTTTGCTATTTTCGTTATTCTTAGCCCTGGCATTACAGATGAAGCAACTGTGATCAGTGAGGTTGTGGAAACGGTTGAATAGGCCTATGGTCCTAAATTGGGTTATTGTGGTTGTGGTCTTGTTTAGGGCTCACACTTGTGTTATTATCAAATGCCCTATCAAATGCCCAATGCTAAATAAAACATGCAATTTGCTGACTGTATTTCTACTACTACTAAAACTGGGGGACGGGCAAGGACGGAAGCACAAACAGACCATAGACACAGGCAGACGCTGCTCTGCAAAAGCGGTGCTATACTGCCCCCCGCATTCCGAATGGCCACAGGGTGTAATGATCACGGTACGCTGTCGCGGCCCGGCACGGTAATGAGCAGATTGAAGTTACACCATCTGTACATGCGTCCAACTTAGACACGCAGACGCACACAGACGCGCCTAAGTTGGTAGCTGGACTCTGGACGCTTTCAGCGTCGGGGGGTGTTATTCGCCCCGTCGGGAAATACTTTCCTTTATTATATGGTGTGATGTCATCGGTCGAATGCTCCATTCATTTCAATGGGGCTTCCCAACCTTTGCACGTCTGATATTTGAGATAACGGACGGGTTGGTCTATATCAGATCGCTGTCAATGGCAACAAGACTTTTCACTGCTAAAGCGACTTTTCAACAAGACTCTAATCAGCTGCTGTGATAGACAACACCTGTTGTCTAGGCTTCCTGTTGCCTAGCGGTGTTCCACAACGGCATTGTTTTGTTTTGCTCCGCTCCGCGTCGGGGTCTAAAGATTCTCTCTGTCGTGCTGCTATTCCACGGTAGCGACCTTCTCGACGAACGTTAACCCTTACATAGTCACATGTGGACAATACATTATACATACAGCTATTACATAGCTTTCAAAATTGAAATTACCAAATCTTACTCTAAAACGCAGGAGCCTCTGTAATGTTGTACCAATGTTGTTATGATGGCCCATCTACACAAAGAGGCTACTGTTACCGGTGAAGTCACACAAGCTCCACTCTTTTTCTTACAGTACATCATGAAAAATCTCTCTTAACTCTCTTGAGCTTCCTGCACTTGAAAGTCTGACCCCCATTTTACTGCCGCAGGCTTGTAAATTTCATTTCATCCCAAAGGCTTGTACGTAAATGAGTTGTTTTACCATTTGCACTATGCATTTTCTGTTTCATCTCATATGTGTTATGTAAAGATTATTTTGAAGCATTTTGGATGTTTTTTTTTTTAAAGAGTTTTAACAATGTGATGTTCATAATAATAAAGAATGCAGTATTTTTTGTAAAAATGTTTGTGTTATTACTTTGGAAGACTTTATAATTCAAATAATATAAATATAAATATGGTCCTGGGAAATCAAGAACTATACTACTTCAGAGATTTATAATCATCTGAGTGTCCTTACCAGTTTAATGTATTTATCCTATTAGAAGAAGCGAATGTGTTTGCGTATGTTTGTATGCAATATTTAACACATACAGTGTTTTGAAGCATTCTACTGTAGTTCTTAAAGGGACACTGTGTGAGATTTTTAGTTGTTTATTTCCAGAATTCATGCTGCCCATTCACTAATGTTACTTTTTTCATGAATACTTACCACCACCATCAAATTCTAAGTATTCACTATGACTGGAAAAATTGCACTTTTCATACATGAAAAGGGGGATCTTCTCCATGGTCCGCCATTTTGAATTTCCAAAAATATTTTTATATTATATATTATATATATTATATTTTTAAATATTTACCTGCAAAAATGACTGTAGGCCTACTTGGACCATACTAGAAAATATCTGTTTATTACTTAGTAAACTTTCATGTTAAGATCAAATTTGGCCATAGGCAGCCCAGTTACAATGAGCAGCATAGTTGCAGTACCTTTTTTGACCATTTCCTGCACAGTGTCCCTTTACTGTAACTCCTCAAAGGCCAAAGTGAAGCTCTAGCTCTCCCCTTAACCACAGAAAATAGTCTTTAAAAATGCCACATACTCAATGTTACAGTACACAAGGCAGAGCCAGTTAAAGTCAATTTGGTGCTCTTAGGCGAGCAACCCATTTCCTTTTTGTAGGCTACATTTAGACATTGCCGTCTTTTACGTAAACATAGAGTTGTGTATCTGATAGTGTGCAGCCATTCTCGCACATACAGTACAAATGTACTGAGGGAACCTGAATAATCATTGTCAATGTAAAAAAATGTTTTTTATTTTTTTTATTTCACTTGACGTTCTCATTTTGTTGGACTTTCGGGTATTACTACTAGCACCCCTAAGGCATTTGGTGTCCTAGGGGACCGCCTTGTTTGCCTATGCTTAGCGCCAGCCCTGACACAAGGTCAGGTCATACAGTAGGCCTATACCTCTTAGTCCGCTTTCCCACCAAGGCGGTGAAGCATCACGGGACGGAAGCAATTTTTACCGGTGATGGCAAACATACATGGAAACATATATGTCCTTTCACACCAACTGGCGGTAGTCGGGCGTTAGCGGCGCGGGAAACGGCTCCGCTCCTCACTGCATTTGGAAAATAGAACTCGAGCATATTTTGGGCGGCAGTGGCCGGCGGTGTACCATTCAAATGAAAGGCAAAGTAGCACGCTTGCTTTGGCTGTGGGGAGGGTTTTGAACAGGACTGGCCACGCAAGCCGACACTGTCGGTGTGAAAGGCAGAGTAGAACACACCAGCCGAAACTAAGCAGAAAGACCTAATTCGTCTCGCTTCCGTTCCACGACGACGCCTTGGATTCGGCCTTACATAATGTTACATTTGTGCTCAAAATAGATTGTGAACAGAATGTCATTTCCCACAGAGCAACTCCTATAAATTATCATTATAAATGTTGTAACAGAAGAACACAAGGGAAATTATTGTTCAGTTATACAATGTGATGAAGGGGGATTTCAATGTGGTGTGTGTATTTCGTATGTATTTCAGTGAGTAATTGTGTCACTCTGTCCAAGAAAGAGATTAACAGATGGACAAGAGCCTTTACCTCAGAGGAAGTAAAGGCTCTCTCTCTCTCTCACACACACACAGAGACCCCCCCCCCACACACACACACACAGATACACAAACTCACTCACAGTTCATTATACAGTGTCTGATGTCCAGAACAACACATTTACAGTTTTTCTCGATTGGTTTGGCTAATTTCTCAAAACTGAGATGACATTCTCAAAACAACACAGACAAATCCCCAAACCAACTTGCAATTTTCCAAAACAGAATGGCATTTCTCATTGCTTTCATCAAATATCAAATGCTTTGTACATGTCTCAAATGTTTAGTACATCTCTGCAGATGACTATGTACAGATACCCTACAGTTGACACATTGAGCATACATTTAGCACATTTTCCAAATAAATTGATCTTGTTTATCTAAACGAATTAGACAATTCTCAGTGTAATGGTTGCCCTCTCCAAAACTTGTCAGCATGATTTCATTGTGTAAGTCATCATATGCAAAGTAGTCTACACAATTGTCAAAACAGTCAAGGACATAATATTTTAAAAATATCATTAAACAGTAAATTCATGACAGTGTTCAACAGGCCAGATGATATTGTATGTAACTTAACTAGTTTGTAGAAAATTTTACATCCGTGTATACTACAATTTCCTCTGTTATTTGGCTAATTTCTTGACATTTTTCCAAACGACATTCTGTTTTGAACAATTGCTAGTTGTTTTGGGATTTGTCCATGTTATTTTGAGAATGTTATCTCTGTTTTGAGAAATGAGCCAAAACCATGAGAAACCTGTAATATATGGGCATTACTTTCTGTATATGAATTTACAGTAAAGAAAGTTACTGATAAATGTCCTTGGTAAATTGTCTGTGTTGTCAAACTTCAGTGGTTTCACTCACTTTTTCATTTTTATACATAGTCTGTTAGCTGAACGTAGACAAAACACCTAACCATTTTGATTTGCAGTGCTTACACAATGGCAAAGGGACAATGCATTTTGGGGGTACTGATGATATATGTGGGGAAGGAATTTAGTTTTGACACACGGGTAAACTGTTTTTGGAGTGATATGAGCAAGTCATGAGGATCCATGTAGTTATGCTGAACCATCCAGTTTATTTTTGACAGAAGGACTAAATGAATGCAAATGAGCCAAAGCAATTGAGAAGGATCTATGCCATTTTGATGGTACTGACCATTTATGTGGGAGAAGGTCTAGTGCTGATTCAAGAATGAGTTGTTTTGGGAGGTATATGACATTTTGCTAGTTATCTGATCTGTTGTGCAGAAGTGTAAGAATGTTTAGCCAAATGACCCAAAATTTATAGAAATTTTCAAATTTTCTTGTTTTCAAGAAATCAGCCAAACCAATCGAGAAAAACTGTAACAAGTGGCAACCATTTACCTGTCAATTAATTTAGTAATGTCCTAATGAGTTTCCCTGTAAACTACGTATCTCTCTCGCAATCACACACACACACACACACACACACACACACACACACACACACACACACACACACACACACACACACACACACATGCATGCATGCAGACAGATAGTTATCCTACACTAGATAGACAGACAGACAGACAGACAGACAGACAGACAGACAGACAGACAGACAGACAGACAGACAGACAGATAGATAGATTGATAGATTGATTGATTGATTGATTGATTGATTGATTGATTGATTGATTGATTGATTGAATGTTTGATCCATCGAGATAGACAGCTGCCCTTCTCAGGGGTTCTGAATGGACAGTGGATTTAGGTGTCGAAACTGTAAACGTAGTGATGGATGGACGGAGGGACGGATGGACAGACAGAGACAAACAGACACACAGTGCCTAAAACTGGGTCACTGGGTCAGTAGGGTACTAATTGCAGGCACTCAAACTCCAGAAGGAGTGGAATGGGGTTAGAAGACTCCCAGAGGAAAGCTGCACAACAGGATTATGAGGCATACCATGACTTCAGATAAGGTGACCATGGCAAATAGCATTCATCCGCGGAATGTCTGAATAGCCTTATGTCTCCTTCCCTATGTTCCCTGGGTCCTATGTTCCCCACAACTGGGGAACTTAGGACCCTTTTTTCAAAACAGGGTTCTACGTTCCCCGCTGCTTCCAAGTAGACAGTTGCCGCATGGCGAAGTGCAGGTTGTTGTTGCACCTGTGACAGGTTAGGTTTAGGGATAGCCTAGTTTTGGGAAGGGCACAATTTGAAAACTCAGAAACATTGCATTACTGACAGGTTAGGTTTAGGGATGGTTTTGGGAAGAGCACATTTTGAAAACTCTGAAAAATACATGCGGGGAACTAAGGACCCTTTTTTTCAAAAAAGGGTTCTATGTTCCCCGCTGCATCCAAGTAGACCGCTGCCGCATGGCAAAGCGCAGGTTGTTGTTGCACCTCTAACAGGTTAGGTTTAGGGATCATTTTATCCCAAAAATTAGGGATAATTTTATAAAAAAAGAAAAAAGAAAAGATGACTGTGGCACTTCCCTTTTGTTTTTAAAAGCACTCCACCATAATACCTAAAGGGCCGTACACACACATAGCTGCTATTTGCTAGCTTCTCGCTTGCTCGTCTACTCGCCTCTGTTTCATGAAACGTTTGCTGAAAGTTCCCGTGGCTTTAACTGCCAATGAACAGGCGAGAAGTATCGAACTCTGCCTTCCAATTGGTTACTCGCTTACTCGCCTCGCTCGAAGATAAAAAAAATTCAACTCGGGATCCGCCCACATCGCATCGCTTGTACAGTACTCGCCTACTCGCCTGCTAGTCTCGCTGGAACACATCGACATTCTATTGAGTTCATTCGCTGAGCGAGTAACTAGCAGCGACGTGTGTGTACGGCCCTTAAGGCTGGCGGTATGCTTGCTGTAGGATACGAGAGCGAGTGCACAATTCGTTCATGAACGCGTTCACTTGCGCAATTCATGTCAAATTTACGTGCGTTAGATACTGCAACCAAACAAGTGTGTTAGGTGCAATATCTTCAAACTCACTGGGGGTGATCGCAAAAAAAGACTGCACAGTTCAATACGAGTGCTTCTGGGGAAAACTTTTCAAGACCGTCTCGAGCTTGTCCGAAATTACAAACATTCGATTTGCTATCATACTTCCCCATTGCACTTTGACAAAGGAGCGTGAAAAGTAGCAGTATCGTCTCCTCGCCTGGGGAGTCCGTATTTTGTTTGGTTTACAGTCTGTGTTCCTAACTTCCTTATCGCAATGCTGTGCTCTCTGTCCCCTGGATGACACCGCCAGTATTTTGCGTGTTGGTCTACTGCTTTTAAAGCAAGCATGTGCAGTCGGTTGCTCGCACGGATTCGCATAGTTTGCGGCTCGCAGCAAGTGTGCCGAGGCCTTAACAGCTAACATCTAACAGCTCATAAAAACTAACAGCTGCTAGAATGTGTGTGTGTGTGTGTGTGTGTGTGTGTGTGTGTGTGTGTGTGTGTGTGTGTGTGTGTGTGTGTGTGTGTGTGTGTGTGTGTGTGAGAGAGAGAGAGAGAGAGAGTCTGGTGTGTGTGTGTGTGTGTGTGTGTGTGTGTGTGTGTGTGTGTGTGTGTGTGTGTGTGTGTGTGTGTGTGTGTGTGTGTGTGTGTGTGTGTGTGTGGACGCAGAACTTTGCAAAACATTGCGGAACATTGCATCCCTCATTATGCCACTTCAATAGCAGCCTTGTTGTTCGAGCACCAATGTTTGCATTACACAACAGACATTTGCCATTTAGCCTACTTCTTAGTGTCGGATCAGCATAAACAGCATGAATAAATAGCAAACATGTCAAGTATGCGCGCGCGTGCGTGTGTGCTTGTGTGTTTGTTTGTGTGTGTGTGAATGCGTGCGTGTATAAAGTCGATATACCTTATTGTACACAAAACTGGGTTGATCTGAACTAGAGATGCACCGGATCCTGATTTTTAGGATCCTGCCGGATATCGGATCCACTGCTTAAGATCCTGCCGGATCCGGAACCGGATACCGGATCCTACAAAAGGGTTGAACACATAGCTTACTCGTACACGTGGGCCCTTTTTATTACGTTGGCTCAAACTATTTTTTAGACTCATTGGCTTACTTCCACACTGCCTGCACGGCCGCTTCGGGGTTGTGAAAGACTGACTGAAAAGCCTACCTGTAGGCTACGTAAAAACTAGAGATGCACCAGATCCTGGTTTTTAGGATCCTTCCGCATATGGATCCCCTGCTTAAGATCCTGCCGGACCCGGACCCGGACCCTGTGAAAAACCCTATTATCCTGCCGGATCCAGAACCGGATCTTGGATCCGGTGCATCTCTAATCTGAAACTTGATAAAATTATATATAAAAACTTAATAAAACTTGATTTAATACACATGCTAATGTTTTATTGTTTTACTTTGTCTTCAATTACTCTACCAAGATTATACCAATGAGATTCTGTATCACTTCTCCCACGCACTCTTGGAAAGGTGTCACCAAATGAGAAATGCAAAATCAAGACAAGAAGACATATTCATTACAAATATCCATTACAATTTTGGTGACTGTGAGGTTATAACAAAGGCTCTGCACTAAGGGGTTAAACAGCCCAATTGTCCAGAAAGTACTCAACTACATGATAACAACATTGCCCTAAGTAACAGATTCATTACAAGAGACATATTCATTACAATTTTGGTGACCGTAAGGACCGTAAGAGTAGGCCAATGTTAAGAAAGTTTCAATGAAAACAAAATATGCCCCCATTAGAATAGCAAAGATCTCGGAAAGGGCTGAGTCGAAAAATGCAGCATCATCATGTACTGACAAGTCAAGGGTAGCGTGAGCAATACAACAGCATATTGAAATTGCCTGAAGTTATCCTTTAAGTAACAGATTAAGACATATCCATTACAAATATCCATTACAATTTCGGTGACCGTAAGGTTATAACAAAGGCTCTGCTCTAGAGGGTTAAACTAACAGCCCAATTGGCCAGGGATCTACCCAGTCTGGCATGCAACCCTGCCTCTTACAGATCAAGTCTAAGGGATCTTAATCCCTCTGTGTGAACAAAATCTGTTTGCCTCTGTGGAGTATAAATAAGGGGCACTCCACCTCCTCCACATCAGCAGTGTTGCCAGATTAGGCGGTTTCCCGCCCAATTGGGCTGCTTAGGATGGCCGTGTGCAGGGAAAAAAAATGGATTTTGGAGAAAAAACGCCCAATTTTTGTCCATAGAAATCAATAGAATTGGGCGGGATTTAGTGCTTCCAGGTGGGTTTTGAGAATTTTTTGGGCTGGAAATCATCAGCCTCATCTGGCAACCCTGCACATCAGCCAAGCCTCTGTGGGATATAAATAAGGGGCACTCCACCTCCTCCACATCAGCGAAGTCCACAAACAACATCAGAACTCACACAGAGGAGAGAGAGAGAGAGAGAGAGAGAGAGAGACAGGGAAAGTGGCATCTGGGTCTAAGACGTTGAGTTGGAGATTGCAGGACCTTCGCTGACAACAGAGTAAGTTCCGCCTCATATGTCATATCGTGTCAGTGTTGTGCTCTATACTGTTTTGGCAGTGCATTAATGCATAATAGGAGTGACAAAGAAAAGGTATCGATGTATGTGTTAATGAATTAGAGCAGTGTTTCTCAGAGTTTTTCAGATCGAGGACCACTTTGTCCCCCCAAATATGTTCAGGGACCACCTGTCAACTGAACTGACAGTTGGCGGGTGCTTATAAGCCGGTCTTATTGTGGTGAAAATGTTTAGCTTTGTAATAATGTTACAAATACAGCCTACTGTTAGCTTGTCTTGGAAAAGTAGAAATACCTGAGCTCTGTTGCGGACCACCAGTGGTCCCTGGACCACACTTTGAGAATCACTGAATTAGAGAACTGTGGAAACCCACATTTGTTTTATTGATTCATGAGGTGAATGTCACGAGGTGAAAGTCATGATGTGAATGTCATGAGTTCATTAACATGTACAAGCATTTACTTGTTGACGCTTCTAAAAGGGCAATTGTTATTTTCTTGAATATCATACATGTATCTTTCTTAGGAAATGTCTTATTGAGAATTAGTCCCTCTACCGAACCTTAGTGGTCAGTTAAACCACATGTACGTACATTTCAATCTTCACATAAAGAATCGTTTCTTCTCACTAATGACCCGGGGCCCCAAAGCCTCAGTTTCTCAATTGGGCCATTACAGACCTACTGTGCGAACGAAATTTGAACTTGGCAAACAAAATTATGAAACAAAAAAAACATCTTCTTTGAATTCCAGAGCATCTCTGCACTAGTCAGGTCAAGAGCAATGCAAGTACTTGCTGAGTTCCCGCAAATACGGGAACTCCTTTCACTTTGTCGGGAAGCAAACAATCATAAGCAAACCAAGGAAGGCGGGTCAACATTGGGAAATGTTCATTGTTATGCTCTTGGTCAGATGAAGTCTCGAAGAGATTTGAACAGCGATGATAATCAGTAGGGTTGGGCAATATGATGATATAGTATATCGTTATCGTGATATAAAAGTGTATATCGTGACCTTTCTCGTATATCGTTTATATCCTGATAGAATTTTAGCAATTTTATACAATTGAATATAATTTAATTACATTTCATGTTTTCACAATACACACTATAAGTTAATGTAACTGTAAAAACAAGATTAAAAAGATCCATTTTAAAGAAAGGTTGTTTTTTGACATGAAAAAATAAAGAGCAAATAAAGAGAATAACTGAAAACGTATGTAATTATTCTACATCATGATATATATCATTATCGTGATATAAAGTAATCCATATCGTAATATTGTTTTTTTTCCATATCGCCCAGCCCTAATAATCAGGCTATTTCTGAACTCCTAAAGGCTCCCGCTGGTTACCAGTGCCAACATGTGGCTGGCCGCAGCAGTGCTATGTCTGGGCTGGGTGGGAGGAATCTCCTGGTACACGATGAAGAAGCGGGGCAAGATCAGCCTGGAAATCCTGAAGCTCAATGAGCCACAGGAAGTGGACCAGGGGAAGGAGAAGAAGGTTAATAAGAAAAAGAAGGCACTTGGACATGGTGAGTGGTCCGATTTCCTCAATCAAGTGTCATGTTTCTTGTATCCATTTATATACACTGTGCCGCACCAGAGATTCTTTAAGTATATAGAGATATGCCAACATAATAGGTTTCTATGGGCACCTAACGTGACCAGGTTCCGGTATACTTGTGATTTCAATTTAAACCATGCTGATTTTACAATTTTATAGCAGAATAAATTAACTACATAAGTTATCATGATATATCACTACTATCATTTTTTTTCCGTTTTCATGGAAAGGGCAAAGGTCGAGCAGATTGTTAATTATTACAGGGTTCCTGCCATTGATCTTTTTTTTACTGTAATATACGTACATGTTACTGAGGTGATGCGGTTATCCAAAAGCAATATACAGTTATTTACAGTAGGTACAAGTTATTAGTTACAGTCCCTAAACCAATGTGGAAATAGCAGCCTTTCTCAAGGGAACTTATTGGATGAGGATGTCCATTCTATTCTTACTCATATGGGCCTAAATAAAACCGGCAACCTTGCTAATTAAACTCCACGAAACCACTGCCATCTCGACTAAGCTGCAGCTCATTTTGTTGCAGACAGGCTTTTGCAAAGCAGCTAAGCATAGACTCAGCAGTGTAATGCCTGTTATATAGTATGATGGCAGGTGCCGCACGTGCAACAACCCTACAACACAGGAAGCTTTGTTACTCACAAGTGGTCTGAAGGTCGGGCAAGCGGGAACCACTTTAACAAGGCAGTGGTTTAAAGGGGCTCTACGTAGGATTAAAAGTTCCCAGAGTCAGCCAATGCTTATTTGAGTCATTTGTCAGTGAACGTGACTCACACGACCACTTTCATGGTCCGTCTGCTGAGAACCCCACATGTAACTTTTGGTATAGCGGTCCGCAAGGAGTGTCGTCGGAAACACTTCTCATATGAAAAATCACTTTACGTATCATATTTAGATTTGTATCAACTGCTGGGTTTTTTAAATACATTCTCACAGCGAGTTTATTTAAACAGCATTTTTTCATGACATTGATTTTGAGACTGGCATGCCACGGGCACCGCGCAAACTACGTCATCCTACATTGTGCCCCTTTAATTTTGCTGTGAGCACCATTTTATATTGCGCAGTACAGTAGGTAAAGCTGTTGAGTACCAATCAGTGGCATGTTTTCCCTGACAGATGCACCAGGGACAATGAAATAAAATGTAACCAATTATTTGAGCAAGTACCCTTTGGATTTGAAGAACCCTTTTCTCAAATGATATAAAGAACCCTTTTCTGAGAGGATGGGCCTATATTTCCTATATCTCTGATATTGAAACAAATTCACAAATTGTACACTGTGCTTCTTCATTCATATCAGTAAAATCACCATTATTTTGCATTTGGTAGGAAATATCATATACTGTAACATTAGCCCATATCCAATTATATTGATGCCACCCTGAAATCACATTTTAAACAAAAGATGGGTTTTCTTCACTTTGGGAAAGAGCTCTCCATTTGAGGTATAGTCAAGACACTTTGTACTGTTCAACAGTTCAGAGTTCCATGCACAGCTCCTAGGTGCTGGTAGACGCAGGAATGTTCAACACTTCAAAGGACACTTTGTACTGTATTAAAGATTGTGGGCGGCTGCAAGAATTCAGATAGTTGAAAGATACATCTCTCGGATGCGCTGGGACACATCATCAGTGATGTGATTCCTGGCGATCATTGGGTGTTTCGGGTCTCTCAACATCATACACCCTCACCCAGGCGACCCGACCGGAGGTGATCAAGCTCCGGCCTGTGTCCCAGCAGCTCTTGCCCACGGATCTGCCCTCTTGATCCATAGCCACCTTGTGGCCTTCTCTGCGGCTTCAGTCGCGGCTCTGATGGCCTTCTTCTTCGCCTCCCCTGTGAGGCCGAGCACCGAGAGAACTTTGCAGAGGGAACGCCCTGCAAAACCTCGGCAGCCCACCTCCAGGGGCTCACAGATAGTTCTCCAGCCCTGCTTCCTGCACTCGTCTACCAGTTCCTGGTACTTGGCGCGTTTCCTTTCGTTTGCTTCCTCCATACGCTCTTCCCAGGGAACGGTAAGTTCCAACATGATCAGTTGCTTGGTGGATTCTGACATAATGATCATGTCGGGTCGCAGTCGCGTAGATGTTATCCTTGCAGGAAACTTAAGTTGCTTGCCTAGATCTACTTGCAGTTGCCAGTCAGCTGCAGTGGTGAGGAGACCTGACCTTGCCCGTGGTTGTTTTACAGGCTTCTCTCCCGCTCTGTGGAACTTGATGGTCTGCACCCTGCCATGGCTCTTGGTGGTGTTGATGGCTGTGGCTATGCTGTCAGCAACTGCCTTAAGGACCTGGTCGTGGCGCCAACGGTAGCGCCCTTCTCCCAGGGCTTTTGGGCAGCTGCTGAGCAGGTGCTCCAGGGATCCCCGTCCTGGACACTGGGGACAGGATGGCGTTTCTGTTTTCCCCCAGACATGAAGGTTACTTGGACTTGGTAGGACGTCATATACAGCTTGGACTAAGAACCTGATGTTATGAACGTCTGCTCTCCAGATGTTGGACCAGGTTACCTTTCGTTGCAGAACGTTCTCCCACTTAGTCCATGCACCTTGCTGGCCCATTCCCACCATCCTGCTGGTCCGCTCTTCCTCCACGCCTGCTCGCACCTCCTCCTGGATAAGACGCTGCCGTTCTTTACCCTGGGCCTTATCCGCCCTGGTTGTTGGGAAATATCCCACGCCTGCGCGCCCTGAGGCTATGGACCCCACCAAGGCTTTCTGCCTCAGCCGTGACTCTGCCACCTCCAGAGCTTTGTCTGCTCTCCATTTTCTTCCTGTTCGTACCTGGATCCCAGCAGATGCCACCTTCTCATCCCTGGACTCCCTGTACTGCAGGATTTCCCGTGTTCTGGACACCTTGAATTCTTCAGTGAGTCCACTGAACGGGAGCTGCAAGACGTTACTGCAGCCATACAGGGCAGAACTGCTCAAACTGCGGGGCAGGCCAAGCCATCTGCGCAGGAAGCTACTTATCTTCCTCTCCATGGCCTCAACCGTTGTAATGGGCACCGCATACACCAGGAGCGGCCACAGGATTCGGGGCAAGATGGAATGCTGGTAAATCCAAGCTTTGAACCGCCCCGGCAGGCCTGATGTGTCAACGCGCCTCAGCCAGTCCTCCAGCTCTTTGTTGGTTCTCTGGATTGAGGTGGAGTCTTTGAGGCTGTAGTCAAAGACCTTCCCCAGGCTCTTAACTGGCTGCTCTGAGATGGATGGGATGATGGTTCCAGCCAAAGTGAAACGGAACTTGTCCGTCACTTTTCCCCTTTTGAGCACCAGAGATCTAGATTTCACCGGCTTAAAGCTCATCCTTGCCCATACGATGAGCTTCTCTAAGCCTTGAAGGATCCATCTGCTGCCTGGGACATATATCAACCCCTTTGTGCAGAGCCAATGTTATAACGTCACTGTCACCAAAATTGTAATGGCTATAAGTAGTCAGTTATAATCAGTTACTTAAGGCTTTTGGCAATGTCATAGCAATGCTGCCTGTTGTGATGTAGTTGAGGCTTTTTCATCAATAACTAAACAGGCCCGCCGGCAGGTCTATCGGTGCAAAGAGACTACACAGTTGATCCTCTCCCTTTGTCCACAGTGTGTCTCCTGGCCCTTGGGGCTTTCTGCTGCACCTGGGTGCTTAGGGCCGTGCTTCTCTGGATCAAAGGATGGACCATGGGCATGTGGCTGCAAGCCCTTCTGGGCACCCTCCTGCTCTCCATCAGCGCTGTCCTGTGGTACCTGTTTGGCCAGCCCAGCCCATTTTCCTTGGAGTCGGTGAGGCCCAAAGAGCCCCAGGAGATGGACCAAAAGAAGAGGAACAAGGTGCTGAAGAAAGGTGGCCGAACCAGTGGATACCACACATCTTTTTTTAAGATTTACTTTTGGCCATTCATGCCTTTAATTTTGACAGGACATTGAAGAGAGTGACAGGAAATGAGACAGATTCTGAATCAAACCCGGGTCCCCGACTATTTATTTACAGGAGGGGTGGGCAATTATTTTGGCCCAAGGGCCACATTGGGTGTAGAATATTGACCGAAGGACCAGATGTTGCTGACAACTATCCCGTATCAATAATAACAAATAGTGTACACTGTCTTTGCAATTATTGCACATTATACTGACATTTTTATCGATGTAGGCTATCTACTTGGCCAATCTTATGTTTGCAAGATCCCTGTTTTAAGTTGCCATATGAAGAATATTGAGTGACCGTATGAATTTGGATTTAAAAGTTGTCTGCCTTGTAGAGGCCGCATGAATTAGCTCAGTGGGTTCGATTCCCGGCCTGGGTCCTTTGCCGGCCCTTCCCTGTCTCTCTCTCCCAACTCACCTCCTGTCACCACCTTCACTCTACTGTCATAAATAAAGTCAAAAAGACAAAAAAAGATTGACAAAAAACAATGTAAAGCACTTTGAGTGCTCAAAGGAGTGGAAAGGCACTATATAAATGCAGTCCATTTACCATTCTGTGCAGGTTTCAGTATGGACAGAGTCCCTGAGAACCTGGACGCCATCATCATTGGCAGTGGTCTGGGTGGCATGACCACGGCTGCCTGCCTGGCCAAAGCAGGGAAGAAGGTTCTAGTTCTAGAACAGCACGACCAAGCAGGAGGATGCACCCACACCTTCATCGAGAAAGGCTTTGAGTTTGATGTTGGTAAGAATAATTTTTGCTAGGATTTTGGAATTTACACCAAAGGAGTGTTGCGCCTTTAGGTTTGTAGGGTGCGTAGGTTCCGCAAAGTAATCCAACGAAGCAGCAAGACGGAACTCGCACACCACTCGCATCGGCATCAGTGGTGTGCGAGTTCCTCCTTGCTGCTTCGCTAGGATTTGGAACCACAATTTGCAAGACTTTGTATCAATCTTTTTGTGCGCTTCTGTGTGCAGGCCTTCACTACATTGGACAGCTTCATGACAAGAGCTTCTTGAAGATCACATTTGACCAGATCACTGAAGGCCAACTGGAGTTTGTGACCCTGGACCAGCACTTTGACCATATCTACATCGGGTCTGGAGAGGAACACCGGCAGTACAGCATGTACTACGGCAAGGAAAAGATGGAGGCCCACCTGAAGAAGCAGTTCCCAGAGGACACCAAGGCCATTGAAACTTTCTTCAAGGTCATGAAGGTATGATGCACAGCCGGTTTACATACAGACTCCCCACTCCCTATTTTACCCATGCCTGCAATTCACCTAGGGGTGCTGTCGAGAGATCCCAGCTCCTTCATTCTGAATGGAGTCTGCACTCCTCCGTTGGCGCCTCTAGAGTGCAATACCACCCGGGAAAGTGGCGAGTAGGAGTCTCTCGTAATACCCTTATGATTTGACCAACACTGCCCCTAGTGGTCACGGAGGGGGAAAGAACATTAGCAAAATGTTTGCTCATAAGCTGTAATTTTAAAACAAGTGACGTAATACTTGATAAAAGCCTATTAGAAAGAAAACAACGCACCCATTTCTCACTGGCATCTTAAGCCAGTGATGTAATAAGCTGTTGATTAGAACAACCCATAAGAAAGAACACAAAGCTCACTTATTTGTCACTGTATATTCTCTGTGTATTTCATAACCAGAGGGTTATCGGTTTACAGTAATTGGAGCAATGTGGGGTTAGGTGTCAAGTTGCTTAGTAACACTTAGTACAGTAACAGCCTTAACAAATCAATTTGGATGGAAGTCAATATGACCTGATCCCAAGAACAACTGCCAAAACACAACATTAGACCCAATTTATATCTGAGCAATGCAATATACTATTGAGTAAAACAACCTCTTTGCACACATGCACTTACTACTCGCTGTATATTATCAAAGACAGTAGAATAGAGTAAGGTGATTCAAGCCTGTGCATTTCATGGATCCTTACCATGTCATGTGAATGCCCCTTTAGGAGACCTGCTGTTAGGAGATCTTTGGAGGCTTTAGATTGAGAATAAAATGAGTTCCTTTGACACTGTAGATGGTGGTAGCGCACGTCTTATGCAAGCCGTCGCCAAATACCACAGAAAGAGAAGCAGAAGGAGGGGACCCCTTAGGAGACCGAACTTGAGCACACTCCTTTGCATTGGATTTGTGGAGTTTGTATCATCTTACTGTACTCTACTAAGCTTTGATTTTCTCCCTCCAGCTCACCGCCAGAAGGATCCACCTGCTGGGCATCCTGAAGCTCATCCCTCGCTGGCTGGCCCTGTTCCTGCTCAAGTCCACCCTCGCTGACCGCTACTGCCCCATCTTCCGTCTGGCCGTCACCGGCACCACCTACTGGGCCAACCACCTGACCAGCAACAAGGACCTCCAGTGTGTCTTCTCCTACCTCTTCATCGGTCAGTGGCTCTTCCAGTCAGTGTTGCCAGATTGGGCTGTTTCCCGCCCAATTGGGCTGCTTAGGATGGCCGTGTGCTGGTAAAAATGGCATTTAGCAGAAAAACCCGTCCAATTTTAGCCATAGAAACCGATGGAATTGGGCGGGAATTTGTGCTTCTAGGCGGGTTTTGAGCATTTTTTGGGCTGGAAATCATCAGCCTCATCTGGCAACCCTGCTTCCAGTACTTTACATGTTCCAAGAGGGTGTTTAAGTGACACACATACACATGGATGCATGTGTGACAGAGGTCTTCTTACACCTGTTCGTCCCCCTCGAACCTGCAACCTCGTCAACTACAACGGTCCAGCAATGGGAGGCACTGTACGATACAGCTGGACTAAAGGACCAGTCCCTCAGCCCCACGACATCAACACTCTATGAGGCTTTGGGAGGGAGGTTTACTAACATTCCACGGCAACTCGGCTAGTTAGCCTCCTTTACACACGCACGCACACACACACAAACTAGGAGTAGTTTAACGCCTTAATTGTCAAGCAAAGATGTTTCTATAGTCTTAGCTTTAGTGATATAGTCATCTCAGAACTGACATCCTGGTGCTAGTCTCCTAAACTATCGTGGAAGCCATACGATATAAGTTTAGAACCTTGTGTCATGTTGATTCCGGAAGAAGCTGCTAACGAACCGTCTGTTCCTTAGCAATCGTTTCCGTATGTCTCCCCACAGGAGTGCCACCCAGGGATGCCAGCGTTGTCCTCAATGCCCTCTTCTTCCACCACTACAAGCGTGGTGCCTACTACCCTAAAGGGGGCGCCAGTGAGGTTCCTTTCCACATCAGCAACACCATCCGCAAGTACGGTGGAGAGGTGCTGGTCAGGGCCCCGGTCACTCAAATCCTGCTGGACAGCAACGGGGCCGCTTGTGGTGAGTACTGGATGGGAGATCCATTCTGCTTATTTTATGCAGACATGATTTCATTTTTAGGAAGTTAGATTTGGAATATGAGGATGGTTAGGCTATTAAACTAGACAAACGTGGCTAGCGGGCAGAAACATTCTCACCTTGGGTGCATTTCTCGAAAGAGTAGCTATTAGCACTTAACAAAATCGGTAGTTGCCAATGGGAAATTACATTGCAACCAACAAAGTAGCTAATGTAGTTAGCAACTACGCTTTTGAGAAATGCACCCCTAACGAGCTGGTCTAGCCCTGGTCCTTGTAAGATCGCCACCAACAGGCACCAGTCCGGGCCCACCGAACACATCACAAGGATTTTCCCTTTTTGTTTTAAAGCAGTTAGACATGGGCCCTGTTATAAATTAGCTGTTATCAGTATGGCAATGGTGTCATACTGTGTATTACCAAAGGCCCTGTGCACTGTCACAAGAGTGACATGAGTACTATGATATTTTTTCAGTCACCATTACAACATTCCACGGGTGGAACGGTGTGCATTAAGGGGTGGGCTTTGGCAGGATGATGGAGGCAGCAGAATGGCTAAGGCTAACAAAAAGCAGCCATTTGATTGGTCATAGTAATGCAAGGCAATGCAGAGGTCATTAGAATTAGAACAACAACCATTTGGTACCACCCACAGGCCTCAGTTATCGGAGCTATGCCATTCCAGACTAATATCAGGGCTCTCAAGTTTTGAAGATTGTTTGGAGTGAGATTTAGATAAATAGATAAATAAATAAATAAATAAATAAATAAATGGGGGGGGGCATCGACCCATTATCACCCATCGACCTATCGACACTAGGTTTCCCTTCAACACAGCTAGTTAAAAAGTTTGATTAGACCAAATACACTATGTATTCAATATGCTTAATCCTTACCAGTGCTCGAGTTGTAAAATAGCCTATAAGCAGCTGGGGATGGTCAGAGATTGATTCTAATTATTGGTGGTTTGGGGGTTTCTCCCCCGAGAAATTTTGAAAATGTAGTTGTTGAAAGTGCAATTTTAACACAATTTGAAGAAGGAATGTATACAGTATTTTATAGGGAGGCGATTTTTGACCATTGTCATTGAGGGGGATGATTTTAGACAATGTTAATTGTGGGGGGATAGCCTAAAATAGGCTACCTGTAGGCATATGTTCTTTATTGTGCATTGACATTATCAGCCCAAAGTCCAATCACTTTTTTTAGGCATCAGACCATAATAATACCCTTTTTCATTCAATACCATGGTATCTCTAGCACTATTGGTTGCCCCTGACTTCTTTAGCCTACTTGCCCTCTCTTCTACCACTACCTCTGCATTCCTCCATTCTCTCCAGTCTGTCTAATATTTGACCACCTCCCACTCCTCTTGTCTCCACGTTCAATCATGTTTGGGAGGGATGATCATCAAACAATCAGCTGGGGTTATAGCCTAGCTAGCGTTGTTGCTCTCTTTTAACAAGCTGTCAAGGCTACATGGGCTGGAAATATTGGTACAAGGAGTAAAAACAGTAGCCTAACTACTAACCCCAACTCCGATGAAGTTGGGACGTTTGGTAAACAGTGAATAAAATCAAAATGCTATCATTTTCAAAACATTCAATCTATTCATTAGATGGAGAATAGTGAAAAGACAACATATTAAGTGTTAAAACCGAGAAAAAATATTGTTTTGGGGGACATATGTACTCATTTCTAATTTGATAAATCCAACACGTCTCAAAAGAGTTGGGACGGGGATCAGTGAAATTTAGTTAACATCCAAATAAGATAAAACAACAAAGAAGAACATTTCAAAATGAATTGTACTGACGGACAATATAGGTGTCCAGGTATAAGATCATCACAGAGAGGCTGAGTCACTCAGAATTAAAGATGCAAAGGGAATAATTACCATAGTTATTACATACATTTTTGAATTCCCTTTGATTTACCACGATTGAGTGTATATAAGACATATTTTTGTTAATAAAATCATTGTATAGGTTCATGACATCATGAAATATATATTGGCTGTAGTCTCACTCTAATTCCTGGAGTGCTAGAGCTATTGAAAATTGACCATATTAAGAATGCTTAATGCATGAAAATGACACAGGGGTTTAACATTCTCCTAAGCACCTGAGCTCACTTGAAATAGACCCAGAAGACACGGGAAACTGTCCTTTGCTTAAAGAAGTCAGCAGAAGTTGTAGAAGTCCATTCTTTTTGACAATAATAGAGCATTGCACATCCTGTGCTACAGTGAAAATGGACCATCCAACTTGTGTTAGTGCTAGCTTCAAAAGTCAGCCTCCATGATGGCATGCGGATGCAGTAGTGCATTGGTTAAGATGTTCTCACTCATCTGTAGAGTTAAATACAGTGCTGAATGGTATAAATGGGTTTTAAACAGCATGAAAAGCCACTCATGCATTATATTTTGAAGGGAGATCTTCGATTACTGCCACATAGTAAGGTCAAATTGCATTCTCTACTATGTTTTAACAGTTTGGCTCCATCATAAGGACCAGCATGTGATAAAATGGTGGGTTTTTGGTCAAGACCTGTCACACTGTAAGCACTACAGAAAGGAAAACATTGCAAAACATGACAAGGAATACACCCACCATTTAAGCTGGTGAAATCATGTCCAAGATAGGAATTAACACTGTTTTTTATATAAAATCATCTCATCGGTTAATGTATTTAACTGTTAAGTGTTGTCTTTTGTTTTGTTTTTAGTCTTCCTCGACATTTGCTGCCATTTATTGTCCCCGTCCCAACTCTTTTGAGACGTGTTGGATTTCTCAAATTAGAAATGAGTACATATGTCCCCCAAAACAATATTTTTTCTCGGTTTTAACACTTAATATGTTGTCTTTTCACTATTCTCCATCTAATGAATAGATTGAGTGTTTTGAAAATGATAGCATTTTGATTTTATTCACTATTTACCAAACGTCCCAACTTCATCGGAGTTGGGGTTTGTAATACAAGTCTCATATTTTCACCTGTATGAAGTTATCACCTGATGGTCCTGGCTCCTGCGTCTCCAGTTCGCCTACTTGCAATTGGTAAATTTTACAGTTCTCTCTGAACTCTGCTGCGCGCGCTATTGGATGAAACTCTGATCACTGCTCTGATCTGCCCGACAACCGAACAATCTATTTTCGGATTGGCTTAATAGCGTGGTAACTAGTCTGAACACAGAAGCGCTGTTACCTATTTCTGACGTATCTGTGGATAGGTTGGATGAATTAATGTGCGCCGATTGGATAAGTTATCAAAACTTCAGAGTGTGAAATACCATGTGTGGAGTGTGAGAGTGTGAACTCGCTCAGATGAGTCTGTCACACTCTCAAAGAGTGAGACTTGAGAGCCCTGCTAATATTGTCCTGTGTTGTGATTGGCTAGGTGTGTCGGTGAGGAAGGGCCAAACGGAAGTGGAGGTGAGGGCACCAATCGTGATCTCCAACTGCGGCCTCTACAACACCTTCAACAAACTCCTTCCTCCTCAGATCTCCATGAAGCACAGTGAGTGTTAATGTATCACAAAGCATATCTAACAATAGAGACCAGGCACCAAACACATATGTGAATAAATCACATGAAAGACCCTCAAGACTTACTAATGATTCCCAAAGACTCCATAATGGGAGCTATGTGTAGTAACAAAAGCCAGTGATGAAGTCCCGTTGTCATTATGAAACCACACTCCGAAGCACACAGTGCACACCACCTTAATTGTATTCATGCCTCACAAAGGAGCAGCCTAATTGGTTCCCCAAGAAAATAGATATTTCGATGCAACAGGAGTCACAGGCTAGCCAGGCCGTGCCCTCCTAGTGACGTAACAGCTTCAGCGTTGCTACCAGTCAGGTCAAGAGTAATGCAAGTACTTTCTGAGCTCCCGCCAAATCGGGAACTCCTCCCACTTTGTTGGGAAGCGAACAAGCATTAGCAAACCAAAGGAGGCTGTTTGGGAAATGTCGTTTGGGAAATGTTTATTGTTATGCTCTTAGTCAGACCAAGACTTGGAAGATATTTGAAAGTTGATGATAATCAGGCTAGTCACAGTCCTGCAACAACAGTTACTGTTATGATTAGGCCCTCCATTGTTCCAATTTGTTTTGTGGGGTATGGACTGGCTGACTGACAATCTGGCTTTCCTCGTGCAGATATCCAGAGCCGCGTGAAGGACGTGAAGCTCAGCAAAGGCTGCCTGATCCTCTTCTGTGGCTTCGATGGCACTGCTGAGGAGCTAGACATCGGCCAAACCACACACTGGCTCTTCAAGGGCAACGACACAGACAAACTGTAAGCAGACGGAGATACGTCATTCTAGATATTTTCCACTGTCCACTTTATGTCGGGTGAAAGCCCCTTTAGGAGACCTTCGGTTAGGAGACCTGAGGTTGAGAATAAATGGAGTCCCCTTAGCGCTGTAGATGGCGGTAACGCACCACAACTGGCTAACCCTAATCCAACCTAAGTGCAAAATGAATGGGCTTCAATGGAGTTTTCTACTATTATAATTTTTGTGATATTTACCTCCGCCAGGAGGTTATGTGATCGCCCGAATTTGTGTGTCTGTTCGTCACGCTGCTATTACATGGCCTGCCACAGTGTGTGTTCGTCACGCTGCTATTACATGGCCTGCCACAGGGTGCGCAAGGACCACTGAGGAGGAGCCCTGAGCAGCACCACTTACTAACTGGTGTACCTTCACGCAGCCACCTTCACGCACGCAGCCACACCGGGGCAGAGCATTGAAGTGAAATGCATTACCGCAGTCAAAATCGCTATCAAAAAGCAGCCTTAGCTACAGCCTCGCATATCGTTTAAGTTCACAATGCTGTCACAAAGCATTCATATAAAATGAAGCTCAAAGAAAGGCGCGCGCGAATTGCGTTAGTCCACGGTGATTTGCTGCTTCCCCAATCCCCGCGCACTGAAGTCATCAGCACTACAAACATTCCATAGACTATACTAGACTTCGCAACGAATGAACGCTGGAGGTGCGGTGAACAGTGATTTTCAATACGAAATAGAGAGCAGGCCCGGGTGCCGATCAACTGCCCACAGCGCTAAGATCAGCTCGCAATAACCCTCATGAACGGATTTCCATAGGCTATTTATAGGTAGGAGGAACTTCTCCAACAAGTGTAGTGTCGCGGTAGGCAATGATTCCGCTAGCTGCGACCAGTCGAGTCGACATGTCTCTCGCTAAGCAATTGCGTTTGTACCCCAACGTTTGTGTCACGATATTGAAACAGCTAGAAATGATAGAAGTGGATTTACATCTCAAAAGTTTGTTTAGCCTTACGAAATAGCCAACAATAACTGACACTCCACAACCATCCATGCACTGCCACTGGATAAGGGGATTCTTGCACATTTCATTCTGATTCAATAATTAAGTGAACGGCTCAAAGTAGTATGGGCCGCTGCACTACTGTAGAATATGTAGGCCTACTACGGGTGTTGGCCAATGAAAATTGTGCTTTTTAATTTTAATTTTGTTTTAGATGGTAGCCTAATGAAAGGCATGCTGCCAATCATCAACAATGTGACTAATATGTAGCAATGGCATTCAAGGCTTAAGTGCATTTGCAAATCACAGAAGGCATAGGCTAGCATGAACAATCACTTTGCCAATAAAACAATCAAAGGTGAACTAAACAGACCACAGCTAGAGGACATGGAAATGATAAAAGAGACAGATAGAACTATAATTTGGTTACGACTTGACGGTTCAATTACCTGAACACAAGTGCTATGTGGCCTAAATGCATGAAACCACATCATGACTCTACACCTATGTCCAAAACGAACTGAACTTCCTTGGCGGAGGTCTGCGTTCTCTGAATGCATTTCTAGTTAATCATTTTTCATTAATCATCATTTAATCATTTCATCACACTCCATAGGAACTGCAGTATGCATGCAAAGCTAACTGGCTACAATGGGACCCAATCAGGGTGAATCTTCTCCCTGTGTTCTAAGTTCTCTGGTTCTTAGTAGGAACCAGGCTACAAATTACTAGCTGGAAACGTCAGAAGTTCCTTTTGCTGTGAAGATGATCAATTCAGTGAACGAAATGTGATAGGATTGAGTTTAGCTGAATTTGAAAGAACTTGCATTGGCTGAAGTGGAATATCAACCAAATTGAAGACACAGCGTTGTGTCCATTTGCGTGTTTCAGGATGGACGAGTTCTATGGCATGAGCAAAGATGAAGCTCCTGAGAATGTTCCCAACATGTTTGTCACCTTCCCATCTGTCAAAGACACCTCATCACACATCAGGCATCCCGGTAAGTGTGTGAGTAGAATGACAAGGGCAATCGGTAGACAGACACCAACCCACTCCAAACCATCAAAATACAGACTTAGATATAGATAGAATAGAAATAGAGAAATAGAAATAGAAAGCCTTTATTGTCATTATACAAAGTATAGAGATTGTAGATTGTAGCTTCCCTACGAAGTGCACAGTCCTTTATAGATGAACATTGTCCAGTAAGTGTGAGTTCATTGTTGTAACAGCTTTGGGGAAGAAGCTGTTCTTCATCCTATTGGTTCTGGCTGACAATGCCTTGTAGCGCCTGCCAGAGGGCAACAGTGTGAAGAGATGAAAGCCAGGATGTGTGGGATCTTTAATGATACTCCTGGCTCTACTTACGCAGCGTAAGTTGTAGATGGTGGGTATGGGAGGCAGGGGGCAGCCTATGATTTTTTGCGCTGTTTTGGTCACCCTCTGCAGTCTCTTCCTGTCAGCCTCAGTGCAACTTGAGTGCCACACAGATATGTAACTGAGTTCATCCTGTGCCCACGCCACTCTGGGTTTGAACCCGCGTCCTCATAGCAAATCTCTGACATGGGAGACAGGCACACTAACAAGTGAACTAAAATCCCATTTGTGTTTGGCGTGGGGAGGGAGCTTTGCTAACGTGCTACACGTACTGTACTACTGAAGACTGCTAGTTAGCATGTGTTACACATACTATCTCACTCATACCCCCTCTAGTATTATCTAACTCTAACTCTACCTAAATTCACCTGTTCAGGTAAGTCATGCATGACCATCGTGACCATGGTGAACTACGAGTGGTTTGAGGAGTGGAAGGACGGGACCGTGAGGAAGAGGGGAGACGATTACGAGCAGTACAAGATGAGATTCGCCACCCACATGTTTGACTGGGTCTGCGAGTACTTCCCCAAGCTCAGAGAGAAGGTAACTACGTACTAAGGCACGGATGGAGAAAGGCGGGAATGTAATTCTAAAGGGGGGCAACCGCCATTCCGACATAGCGCCATTCTGACATAGCGCCATTCCGACAGTATTTGATTGTCATTCCGAGCCATTTCAAGTCATTTTAACATTGTTGCAAGTACGTAAAGGCGCGTGAACAACGTTCTAACTCAATTGACATTTGCAACAATGTTGCAACATGAGCGGAAGTGGAGAGAGTGACAGCGCAATTACAGGATTACTGTATAATTTAGTGTCTAGTTTTGTCACGGTCCAAATGCCCTTACAGGTAGGGTCTGAAAACAGTTCCTGCAAGCTGGAAAAATGTTTTTTGCAATAAAAAGTCAATGTCGGAATGGCGGTATGCCGGAATGGCGCTATGTAACCATTCTAAACGTGATGTCTCCTGTAGTTCTCTTATCAGTCGAATTTCGTTCGACTACTCTCTCTATGGGAGGTCCTCATCGTAGAAAGCGTAGAAAGTCTCTCTCATTCTCCTTCAGAGGTCCGGGGACATATACAGTACATGTCCTATTGTTTTGTATGTTTTACATTACAGCGATAAGATATTGATCTGTTTGAGTTGTTGTGTTTGAATTGTTGTTTTTCTGCCCTTCAGCGAGTCTTCATGGAGGTGTCCAGCCCTCTCTCCAACAAGCACTACCTGGCTTCGCACACAGGCGCCACATACGGCGTTGAGCACGACCTCAAGCGCTTCGACCCCATCTTAATGGCAAACAACCGATGTGACACGCCCATCAAAAACCTTTACCTCTCAGGTAAGATACACACAAGATTAGATACACGCCCATCAAAAATCTCGACCTCTCAGGTCAGGGGCAGGGCTCGGCTGGCTGGCCCGGGGCATTTTCCAGTGGTCACCTCCAAATTTTGGGGTGGTCTCCAAGAAAACCCAACTTGTGGGGAAAGAATGCCCTAAATGCCAGCCAGGCTGGAGAGTGTGTGATTTCCATTTATGGTCTTTGGGTCTTTCTTTTTGTTTTGTTTATTGTCTTCTTTCAATGTTTCTTATCGATTCTTCCTTTGTCTGTTTTCCAGGTCAGGATGTGTTCAGCTGCGGCATTGCGGGGGTCCTGCACGGTGGCCTGATCTGTGCCTCTACAGTGTTGAACCAAATCCTCTACGTTGATCTCTTGATGCTCAAGAACAAACTGAAAGGCAGCAACATTATCCAAACTGTTAGAAAAATGTTTCTGTGATTTAGTGTCCCACCCCTGTCCCCTTGTCCCATAATTTGTATGGATACAGTTGTTACTATGTACTGTATACCTGTGCTCCCCCCAAAAAAGGCACTGAATGGAGAACGCATTGTATATTTTACACCATATTTTTATCTGCAAAACTCCAATCCCTGCACCCTGTTTCTCGAAAGCAGTTAGCAACTCAGTAGGTTGCCTATGGGAAATTGCATGGCAACCAAGTAAGTTGCTTAGCAACGACACTGTCGAGAAATGCACCCCAGAAATGCACGACTGTTTGTCCTTTACGGTGCTTGAATGTGCTGATTTGTATATAACGCATAGTTTTATTTTAATTTATTGTTCATTGTACTGCATGTATCACAGATATTATGGGAAGAATTCTATTTTTGTGTCTCACAAAAGCTTGACATATACATACTAAATAAACACTCATGTATTTTGATTAAAACATCAGCGTACAGTATTGTGTTTTTGTGTTTTTACATACAAGGATGAAGACACTTTATTGAATATTTAATCCTAATACTTAAAATTGTGCATGTTGGGCGGGGGGGTAGGGGGGGTCATGTTTCTCACAGAAAACAGACAAGGGTTAAAGATGCATTGTTTACCGACAGTCATTCAGTTCTTAAGCCAAAGGTAGCTTCTTTGTGCTGATAAGCTCGCCAGCGGGCCTGTTCACTCTTTGCTTAAAAGCCTCATTACGCCATAACTACTCATTAGACATAATTACCCATAACACAATTGCTATGACATCCGAGACCCAAGACATGCTCAGAGAGAGTAGAGAGAGAGAGGTTCCATTGGCCCATTGTTTCCAGGTTCTATTATTGCAAGGGGGAGGGGGGGGGGAATCCCCCTTTAGGCAGACCTAAGGACTGTTCTATTCAATGCTAGGAGCATTATGACACGCCCCTTTAGTCAGACCGGAACCTGGTCATGTTAGGTGCCCATAGCAACCTATTACATTGGCATATCTCTATATACTTAAAGAATCTCTGACGTGCTCATGACAATTGTCATGACAGTAAGGCTGTGCAAAGGGGTTATTGAAGTTGCTTCAGTTGGTATTTTTTATACCTATATATTTTTTGGACATTTGTGTTATGCATGTGCATCATAAACTAATCCTATTTCCAACTAGAAAGGCACTCAGAGAGTGCAGACCTCCACCAAGGAAATGGTTTGATCGAGCATTGCACTATGTTGCACCCTAAGTTTTTCTGCCTTGTTTTTGTGGAGTTAGAAACTGGAATGTCAAAATTCGCCCTATTCTGCAATGGTGAAGAATCGTTTTTAAAAAAAAAACTGGATCCGGATCCGGATTGTGATCTGGATCGCCACCAAAAATGTAATCACTTGTTCCTTTTGTCATTTCCAATAGCTCCACAGAATTTAATCAAAATCCGTTCATAACTTTCTGAGTTATCCTGCGATAACATAACCTCCTTGGCGGAAGTAGTAATGGCTACATAGACCTCTAACATAACATTACCAAACAAAACAACCTCTACAGCATTCCGTTAAGGATTAACACATAGCCTTAACCTTTGCCTGGCATTTGCAACATGTGAAAGGGGTGAAAAACACCTAAAAGAGGCAAGATAATTATCAGAAGGTCAAACTTCAGGCCAGGTCATTACACAGGGCTAATCAGTGAGGTCATCGCTATGATTGTGTTACTGTAAATAGGTCAGATAATCAAAGATTCAAGATTAAAAAGTTCAAAGATCCATGCACAGCTTCTAGGTGCTGGTAAAGGCAGGAGTGTTCAGTACTTCAAAAGAAAGAATTTTACTGCACACTTTCTTGACTTTCGATCTGAGCGAACCTGATGACACACAGAGGCGAAACGCGTTGTTCGCTCTCTTTCTTTTGAAGTATTCAAGATTCGAAATTCAAAAAAGAAGGCTAAGTTATCAAGGTTTCAAACATTGGGGTTCAGACATCGGGGCTGTGCTGGCTCAGGTCTTAGAGGAGCCGTTCAGCAACCAGAAGGTTGCAGGTTTGAGCACCGCTCTGCCTGACTCCATGGATGTGTCCTTGAGCATGCATGATACTAACTAAACCCCAAGTTGCTCCTGGTGGCAGGGTGGTATCCTGCTTGGTAGCCACTGCCACCGGTGTGTGAATGGGTGAATGTGAAGCATACAGTCGGTCCCCCTACAATGCACACCCTTTACCGAGGTAATGCCACGTCATCCACCTCGGTACGTACCGGGCCTAGCTGCAGTGTACCCAAACAACCGCCGGGTGGCACTTGGGAGCGCTCGCTATACGCTTTACCACGTGGTAGTCTCTCTCTCTCTCTCTCTCTCTCTCTCTCTCTGGCCTACAGCTTACCTATTGCAGCGCTCCCGTGTGAGCTTGGACGTCCAAAATGTTTATTACCATATGGAATATTTTACGATGCTGACGGCATATTAATATACAAGTGAGGAGTTCGTTGACAGTTTCCAATTCCCCTCATGTGGCGCACAGTGCTCCGCATGTAGCAGGATCGATAATGATGGTCAGGGCGCACAGCAGTGCTTGGGTTGCTATGTTTTTTTTCCCTGGAATACTGTCGCCGATTAGATAGAAATATTCCTGTTATGAACCCGAGTTTAGTAGGCTAGATATCGCGCAGTGAACGAGGCAGCCTGCAAACAGTTTGAAGCGCAAGGTGGCTGTAACAAGTTAGAAAGTAGCCGAACTCTTTTGCTTGGTAACCTTTTTAAATTATGAGCGTTCCACGAACTATCTTTCTTTGCGCACGCTATAAAATGGCAATAAACATGTTATTTTAAACTACTGGTTAACTATTTATGCTTTCTAATGTTGGTAAAAGCCGTATAATAAGCGGATAATGTATTGTCCCACACGTGACTATCGGAAAATATTTCCCTTCGAAGCGTAATAACACCCCTCCGCCTTCGGCGTCGGGGGTGTTATTCGCCTCGTCGGGAAAATATTTTCCTATAGTCACGTGTGGACAATACATTATCCCTTACATATTCACCAGCACGCACCGATTCAGCGGATAGCCTAACAACATGCCTATAAATTGTGTGAGAACACCTCCAGGAAGTAGGAAGAGTCATAAAAAGAATAGCCTAAATAATGTAATGAATTTTCTTTAAAAAAAAAAAAAAAAAAAATGATGATCGGATGAATTGCATTAGGCTAATGTGCAAGCTCTGACAAAATGCAAATTGAGTGTAGCCAGAAGCCATACCGATTATCGCATGGCAAGATTTGAAACGTCTAATATTGCAACTTCAGACTTGTTGTCTGGCTGTGGATAGCCTACTTTTTTCGTTTGGTAAAAATTACTGAGAGTGCAATACACCTCACCGCAGTAGGCCTAACCTAACAGCGCTTCGTTTGAGCGTGTAAGCGTTGGCTATTTATCACACATCGCCAACAGCTGGGGCGATAACCTAATCTACACTTCCCTAATGAATTTAATGTTGTCACATTGCCACAATTAGCAAGCGACTGATATTGCTGTTTTCGTGCTCAAATTAAGTGTAACCAACTGTCGGGTTAGGTCGCAGGTGAGAAAGTGCGCATTTTTCCAGAGACACCTCTCCTTGTTACCAAATACCCTGGAGAGTACTGTAGCCTACACCACAAATAGGCCTACGCCATAATATTTATTAACTAACAGAAATCTAAAAGAGTCCCGGGGCACCCCAAATCTATACAAGTCCGAAATTCCAAATTTCATTGGAGATCCCCCCCACAGTCATCCGTTCCGAAGGAGGCGGAGGAGCGGTGGCCAGATGTCCATCCATTGCGAGGCTGGGGAGACAGGAAGAGCTTGGTGACAGTAGGCTTGATTCCATAGGCAGTCCAAATGACACTCACTTCCATAATTAAGTAGGCTACGCAGGTAATCGCTGCACTTATTCCACGTGATTTACAACACTGCACTCGCTAGTCTAGGTTAAACGTTAGGGGTGAAGTTGCACAGCACTCGCACACGGCACGGCTCACTGCAAACAATGTGTGCTGCGATTCACCTGGGTAGGCCAGCGGTGTTAAAAGTGAGTCCAAGTACAACTGGGTTTGGAGAGAGAGAGAGAGGGGAAATATATGCTGGGAAATATATACACTGTCATCTCATAATCATGGAGTTCCTCGTGCGATTTCATCTGGGTCAGTCAGAAATGCACCTTGCGCACCGGGAAGTGTGTTTTTTCAAACAAGAAAACTGGTTCATCATATGCATGGCTTAAACTGACTTTAATGTTTGCCAACGTGCTATAGTTTTCCTCTCATAATAGCACCTGGCGACTGTGACCACAGTTAGATGACCTCGCGCGCGTAAACCCATTAAAATATCGCCTAGCCTTCTGTGGCTATTCAGAGCAATATGAACCAATCAGGTCGGCGTTGCTATTAAGCAAAATACATCCCTGATGTCTACTTAACTAAAATAAGATGCATTTGTCTAATATTTGGAGACATCGCCTTGCTCTTTCTGCGGGGAATTAAGCGCCTCTCTCCCTCGCTCTCTCTCTCTCCCTCTCTCGCCCACACACACACACACACACACACACACACACACACACACACACACACACACACACACACACACACACACACACACACTGTTTGGAGAGGACGCATTTAAACTGTAACAGTTTAGGCAGTAGGGGAGAGCAGGGACTCATGAAACTCGGGACGAATGAAACACTGCGATTTACTCGAAAACTTTAACATATCCGAAAGTATGAAACGTCAAAGTTGTCAGGTTTACAGGCAAAAGGGATTTTAGTGTCAGTAGACACTGTCGGGACGAATGAAACACCCGTTTCATCCGTCCCTCTCGCCCATTGACTTAAAGCAGGATCAAAATAAAATGGAGCACTTGAGATGACTATGTTCCAACTTGTCTTGAGCACCGTCGTAGCGCAACAAATCATTATCGTAAACATAGCCTAGATAATTGTGGAAATTACAAAAAATAGGCTACATTTTATAGACTTTGGCTATAGGCTAAGCCGACTCCTCTACCTGTTTGAATTAGTGCAGCCTTACAGGGAGGACGTTAATTTGGCATAGGTCAACTGCAAGAGACTACTAATTTGTGACTTGACGTGATGTGTGAATAATTAGGCTACGATATGCAACAGGCATATTTAGCCGCACTCAGTCATTCATTGGGTGAATGTCCCGACCGTGTGTGTCCGCGTGCATGCATGGGGTGGGGAAAAACACATCAAGCGTGCCATCACCACCCATCCCCCCGGACGCACGAAACCCATTGAAGATCCAAGCAATTGTAGTCTGTCAGTATTTTAGTGTGGGCCCAGGTAGTTGAATTCCTGGCATGGCCTGGTTCTCAATAGTGCCAAGAAGATGTTTGCCCTCAGGCTAGTGTGTTCATAAAGCGCATGTTCGATTTGCTGTAATAGGCTACGATCAGTAACTTGTCAACTTGTCTGTCGTGTCTTTTCCTTCTTTCGATATTTTGTAAAATAGGCCCACGTTAAAGGCTAAATACGATAATAGGCCTAAATAAGGCTAATAAAGTGAGCTAAATAAGTCAGGCCTAAATAAAGTTGTTTTAGCCTATGAACTCAGGCAATGCAGAAATTTGCGGAGGGATTTTGGATAACTTGGCCTATAGGCTACCGATGGCTTTATGAACTTCATGACTGGGCTACAGATAGTCCGGGTAAGCATATTGACTTGTAGACCACCAACATCTGATGCTGAAGTGGGGGAGGGTGTTTTTTTCCACTTCAAATGTTCCCCGACACACACACACACACACACACACACACACACACACACACACACACACACACACACACACACACACACACACACAGATACGCGCTAATCGCTCTCTCTCTCCGTCTCTCCCTCTCTTTCTCGTTGTTGCTATACGTGCATCTGGATAGGCATAGGCAGTGTGGTCACCCAGCACATTTTCATAGAAATGCTGTGGGTTTTTTTTTTTAATTAAATCTTTATTCAGTTAGGTTGTGAACAGCGTTTCTCTTTCGATGTTGCGTCACCGTGGACAAGTGTCTGCTCGAAAACTTAATGCAAAGCGGCTAAAATGTTCAGAACGTGTTGAACTTTTCAGAACATGAATGTTTGTCTGTGGGGGAGGGGTGGGTTACAGCATAGGCGCCGACTTCGCGGGTGCTCCAGGGCCCGGGCACCCACGAGAATCTGTGGGCACCCACGGAAAATATGGGCACCCCATGCGCACCCATGGCCAATTTCGCGCGCTACAGTAATACGATCAGCGAGAACTCTTCTAAATGTTACAAGCTTAACTGTAGAGCGTGCCTCAAATTAATTTGGAAGATTGTCAGACTTATATACCCATCCTGTTTGAAATACATCACGGTGGGCAGTGAAGTGTAATCCTTTCCATAATACAGGGGCAGCAGAATCTCTACAAGCAAACATTATAATTATAGTATTGTGTTTTAAGTGAAATCCTGACGTTCATTTTAGGCATATTTAGTTAATGTCTGTCAGAGAATGTTTCAAATAGATTGATTTGTGAAGATGCTAAACTGTGTAAAGCATGATGGGTAGACGGGTCGAGAGAATTCGAGACCTCTTCCGGCTGCCTGGGTTGGTTCCAGAACAATGATCCATCCATTCTGGCAGATTAACCATATTGCTTTATTTTCTGTTGTTTTTAATTGTTTGTCGATATAAAAATGTTAACAGTCAGGGGATAAACATGTCATCTTGTATGCCTACTGTACGCTATTTCACGCCAATCGTTTTTTGTCCTCTGCGGTTGCTCTTGTACACAATCAGTAACCATAGAAACATGTTTGGATTGACCGTATGGCATACAGGGCTTTTGCCCAATGGACTGTTGATGAGTCGTGCTGCTAAAGCAGACCTCTTCGAGATAGCAGATATTGATAAAGCTCGTTGTCTGTTAGGGTAAAAAAAAAACCTCATAGATAACTAAAATTCCGTTGAAGGCTTCATTGTCGCTCTAAATATCTGTTGGAGTCTTGACTAAAAATGCCCGGTTGGAGTTTTCAGAACAGTGCAGTGTCTATGCAGACGGTTCCGAAGTTGAAGTAGTTCTATCACAGAGTCAGACCAGAGAGGAAAGAAGTTCTTTCCTCTCTGGTCAGACTACGCGTGAAGCTGTATAATTATGTTGCTCATTATTTCACACGTTATGGAAGTTATCGAAGGATCTAAGCCTACTTGTCACTACAAGCTAGGACTTCTTACATACAAAGGATAGCAGTTGGAAAGTTTAGCCCACTACAAAATGGTAAGTCACTGTCATCCTGCTAATCCCATGTGTAGCACCGCCGTGTGCTGTTTATTTGATATTTCTCTATGCTCTATGGGTCTTTAGTGATGGTATGACCAAGTTGAGCCTTTGCATATCCATGCTTGTTGTGCGCTGTTGGATGGTTTTGCCATTGTAGGCTATATGCGGCTCTGGCTGCTAACATTGTTGGGTTTAGTTGTGACTGAGTAGCCTGGTTTGAACATAGCTAGCATGAAGTGCGTGGTATGAACGCTGTGTTGCAAGTGACTGAACGCCAGTCTGAATTCACTGTGGGCGCTCGCGTTGCTGCTGCTGTTATTGTTTTCAATTGAGATCCTCTTTGGACGTCTGTATTAGGCTACTGCACAATGCTGCTATGCTTCATAAAAATGTATTTGAAGACATACAACCTTCACATGCATGGTTTCATTTTAGTAACTGACTGCATAGTCAGTGACTGCAGATTTAGCTTTAGTGGCATGCTCAAGGAAAATCTTGATCTTCTAGCTTCACAGCTGTGTGTAGCCTATATTAAACACGGTCACCTTTAGTCATAATGCCGTCTAGAAAAAGGCACCGGCAAACGTGATCTGGGCTTTGCGTTTAATTTATAGGCCCTTCACCATGTAAAGCAATTCCATTTTCAATCTCAATTCAAATATAGGCGATTTTATTGTAAAATAGCCTATTGATTTGACAACCACAACGAAAATAAATAAGCTTAGAATACATTTATTATGTAGCCTACTCATTCAAATAAAGTCACCAACTCATGAACCGGTTATGTTGTTGGAAAGCAAGGCATGGCAAACAAACTGGACTTTCTGTGGGTCGCGACCCCCAGTTGGGAACCGTGAGCACCCACGGGACAAAACAAAAGTCGGCGCCTATGGTTACAGCAGTGCAGTGCAGTGCAGTGCACGGGACTGCACAGCCTTTTGTGACATGTCGTGGCGCGACAGGTTATCCAGCCTCCGAAGGTTCCCCAGTCATACTGTTGGTTCGCATCTCCACCGAAGCAACTGAATTTGCAGTCCTAATCACAGATGATTAGCCACACCTGGTGTAACAGATGTATTGTCATGTGTGCATCACATCCCCAGTTAACCGGAATCCCGTCGATCGCGCACAACAGCGCATTGAAAGGATGAAATGTTCACAAGCACCAATACAAAAAAAAACCGTCTTCAACCTATTAGTCCGTAGGCTATCCTGAGGATATCCGTTCCTGACTTGAATAGGTAGTGCAGAAATAATTAACAGACATCACTTAGCCTATAAGTTAGGAGCGGAATTGAGACGGTGAATGCAGGACAGAATTATGAAAACAAAACACCGTCGACTGGCGGTCTTGTTTAGGGATCACGCTTGTGTTATTATCAAATACCCAACGTTACGTGCAACGCGCAATTGGCTGACTCTTTCCACTTGTAGCCTAAAACTGGGGGAGGGATCAACATACAATGAGCTACACTGAAGCAGATTACTCTGCTTCGCAAAAAAAAAAACAGTGCACCAATAATACCCCCGTCTTCAACCTACTATTTAGGCTACCAGATATATAGGCTAGTAATAGTATTAAGTTGTGCTACCTTGTTTTTTGTGTAGTGTAGTGTAGTGTAGTGTTGTGTAGTGTTTTTTGACAGTGTAGATCAGGTAGGCCTAATAACCTGCAATAGGGGAAGCGGCATGCGCCAGTTTTAAAGACGGAATGTCGTCGCCAAATGTACTAAAATCACCTCTCTCATGCTGACATGACGGGGCACTACTTCATTAGGCTACAATGTTGTTCATGTCTGTTTGACTCACACTATACGAGTGGTTCAATTTGTGTTTTTGTGCTCATCGCACAAATGAGACAGACAGGCTTGCTTAGGGCTACACAAAGCAAGCGACATCGGTCCACTCAAAATGGTCCGAACTCCGCCGCTTGATTTCATGTCTCCTCAGTCTCTCCATTACGGTTTATTAGTATACTCTGTTTTGCTATTTTCGTTATTCTTAGCCCTGGCATTACAGATGAAGCAACTGTGATCAGTGAGGTTGTGGAAACGGTTGAATAGGCCTATGGTCCTAAATTGGAAGCGGCCGATGCCAGTTTTGAAGACAGAATGTCGTCGCCAAATTTAAAATTCGATCTCTCTCATGCTGGCGTCACGGGACACACTTAATTACAATGGTGTTCCTGTCTGATTGACTCGGTTTTAATTGTCTTTACCGGTTCAAATTGTAGTAGGTATGCAAACTCTGTATCCTGAGGATACCCGTTCCTGGCTTGAATAGTGCTGAAATAAGTGAGGGACGGATTGGGAGACGGTGAATGCAAGACAGAAAAAAGTCGAGTTTAAATTCACATTGTGGTCTTGTTTAGGGCTCACACTTGTGTTATTATCAAATGCCCTATCAAATGCCCAATGCTAAATAAAACATGCAATTTGCTGACTGTATTTCTACTACTACTAAAACTGGGGGACGGGCAAGGACGGGAGCACAAACAGACCACAGACACAGGCAGACGCTGCTCTGCAAAAGCGGTGCTATACTGCCCCCCGCATTCCGAATGGCCACAGGGTGTAATGATCACGGTACGCTGCCGCGGCCCGGCACGGTAGTGAGCAGATTGAAGTTACACCATCTGTACAATGTAAAGTGCTTTGAGTGATCCAAGGAGTAGAAAGGCACTACGGTATATAGGCTAAATGAAGTCTATTTATTATTTATATCAAAGAAGGCTAAGTGTAAATGTGTCAAACTGGTTCAGACATCACATATACGACTAAGCAGCCAGAGAGTAAAACTCAGATCATCATGGGAGATATCATAGTGGGCTGATACAAATGATACAATCCTTTTTGTAAAATATTTTTGAAAATGAATAGCCTGTTACACATCTGACTGTTCTGAGACCAACAACTGCTGTTGCATAACTATAGGACAGAATCTAGAGCAAGAAGGGGTTTAGGCACCTCACAGATCAACGTTCATGTTCTAGTTTTACAGCCTTTCACAATTACGACATAATCTGATTTGTGCTCGAACATTAATGAGGCTAGCCCACATACATTGCTTTGATATGAGCACATTATCTAGACCGTACTGCTCTCCGTCCCTCATCACATCGTAAAACTCAACAGGTTGGGTGATATGATGTGCCGTAATCATAATTGGTCTGGCATCAAGCGGCAATAGCAGACAGGTGAAAGTTGCACACTCATAAATATAGCATACACAGAACAGAATACAAATAGAATACAATACAATATGATAGGATAGAATAGAATAGAATAGAATAGAATAGAACAGAACAGAACAGAATAGAATAGAATAGAATAGAATAGAATAGAATAGAATAGAATAGAATAGAATAGAATAGAATAGGATAAGATAGGATAGATCAAATAAAATACCATTAAAAATTATATATGATACAATCAAATAGAAAAAAAACAATTCATGTTACTTTCACCATACATTTACAATGACATAAATGCCAGCCCCCAATATACTCTTGTATGATTTAACATACAAACACGCAACCATGATTGTGTTTACGATGTGGAGCAGGTGACGTTTTTATGGCTCACATACTGTAACACGTTAAGACTCTCCCCAAAGACCTTCAGTGTGTGTGTGTGTGTGTGTGTGTGTGTGTGTGTGTGTGTGTGTGTGTGTGTGTGTGTGTGTGTGTGTGTGACTGTGTCTGTGTTTGTGTCTTTGTCTGTGTGTGCTGTGCGCGTGCGTGGACCTGCACCTGTGATAACAAAAAGGCTCTGTCTCAAGTCCTTGTCCATCACATCGTCCTACCAGTCTGAACTGCATGTGTCTCTGACGACTACAAAAGGATCCCACTTGTTGTTACTGGACTCGTCTGCTCTCTCGGAGTCTCCAAGTTTGGACACTTTTTTGGACCAATCTGCACCTCAACACATCCGTTCTTTGAAACTTTCAGGTTGGACAGGTTAGACCAGAAGGCGAAAACATTTTTTTTAACTTTTGAAAATCTCCATTGACACTTTTATTGACTGTCCTGGGAACCTTGCAAGGCAAGTTCAACATACTTCAGACTTGTCCATCCTCATTTACAGTAGTCTACTACTGTACCTTTGGAACTTTGAGAGTCAGAACACTCTAGAACTAATAGGATAGAACCGGTAGGCAAGTTCAACACACTTCAGACTATTACAGTAGTTTACTACTGTACTTTTGGAACTTTGAGAGTCAGAACACTATAGAACCGGCAGGATGTGGCTGGTTCTGCTAGGAGTATTCCTCGTGTGGCTGCTCGGCTTCGTTGGGGGAACCTACTGGTTCCTCTTCAGCAAACCCAGCCCGTTCTCCCTGGCATCGCTGAGGCCCAAAGACCCCCGGGAGATGGACCAGAAGAAGAGGGACAAGGTGCTGAAGAAAGGTGAGCCAAAATCAAACTCGTGACTTCAAGTCAAGTTAGCTTTTATTGTCAGTTTCTTCATATGCATGATTCATATTCATATGCATGAATTTCTTCATATGAAATTCCACCATGTAATAGATAGGCCCTATTGCATTGAGGGTTTAAATGGCACGTATTAAAGAATAAAAAAAAACTCTGCAACACTGCCTGTCTTCCAGATGTTTAATTTTTTTTTTTTTAAGTGTAACATTTCAAACCAACAATGAAGACCTAGTCGGGTCGAAAGGTTGTGCTCATTTTATGCTGGACAACAATGCTGGATAGACAAGCAGTGTTGCAGACTTGTTTTATTCATTATTGGATTTGTTTTGATCGTCCTGCATCTGGCCTATGGTGGAATGTGCACACATTTACTTGTTTAAATTATGTTTATCCAGCTGGGTGTAAATTGTAAAATTGTGTTTTCCCAAGTGGACAAGTGTACATTTAGATCCCTGTAGATGCACAGCAGGGGTGAGTTTCTCAAAAGAGAAGTTGTTAGCCTGTTAGCAACTTCGGTAGTTGCCAATGGGAAAATGCATTGGAAACAGCAAAGTAGCTGCTGTAGTTAGCAACTTTGGTTTTGAGAAATTCACCCCAGAACTCCTTCTCTGGCTCAATAATGTCATTCAACATAATGGTAAAGCAAATAAGGGACACATAAATAATAAATAAATAAATAAATCTATGTATAGCCTACACAGAAACCAGTCCATAGATTTTAAAAAAATCTTATGTGAAAGGTTAGGTAAGCAAAAAATGAGCGTTGTGGACCACTCTTCTTTGTCCTTGTTATGCTTTACAGTAGAGCACATCAACAGATTGGAAAACACTACATATTTGTTTCAATTACATATTACATTACTGTATTAGCCTTTCTACTTATTAATAAGCATTTTCCTAACATAGCTTACCACTGTATAACTATGTAACAATAGATTTTCAAAGACATTGTAAATAAGTGTGCAGGATAAGGTAGGCCCTACATCATTTAATTATTTGTTTTTATTTCTTTTATTCCGTGTATTGGCTCCAGGGAAATGGTTGGGGGCCTTATTGTGTCCTCGTGCTGTGTTGACCTATGTCCCAGTTTTCATGTTGTTCTTATTTATTGTCGTGTGTCTGTTCTGAGTGGTTTAATACCTGCTACAACCTACTTTTTCTGCTTTGGAAACAAATAAAAACTTGAACTTGATAAGGGCTTTGTGTTTATCACCTGATCAGCTGATTGAAGAGAGGCTGTGTTCCTATGCAGACACGAACATGTGGAGCAGGGGTGGAGCTAAAGGGGGGGCGAGCAGGGCATTTGCCTCGGGCCCCAGGGCCCTCCTACATTGGCGGTGGGGGCTCTACTGTCACCTTGAGAGGCTGTATGAGGGGGGCCTATAAGTGTCTTGCCCTGGGGCCCTGTGTGCAATTGTTCCGCCAGTGATGTGGAGTCATTGGACTTCTGTGCAGTGCAGTTGTGTAAATGTAGACTTCAACCTAAGGAATGTGTGTCAAGACCCTTCAACTAGGTTGCATGCCTGTAGGTGCCATATCTCTTGTCTATATAAGTGCGGGGGAAGAAAGAGGTATGCTACTACACCTGCAAAACACCAGTAAAGGCCATAACACCAATGTGACATATATTTTAAGTATATTTTCTCTGCCTCGTTGTGTCTTTATTGATAAGATATATGGTTCCAAAACTTTTGCTGCTGGACCTAAGAGTATTTTCGTGACCCTCTGCCTTTCATTCGCCAATCATTTTTGGGTCCCCAATACTAACTTGTTACAATCAATTACAATCACTTATGTGACAATCAGAGGAAAAGTAAATGCATCTATTACGTAATGAACAGTATGTCTAACAATTCATGGAATGATTGCATTATTTGAAAGCATACAGTATATTCAAGGTTTCATGCAAACAGCATATTGTCCACACACACACACACACATACACACACACACACACACACACACACACACACACACACACACACACACACACACACACACACACACACACACACACACACACACACACACACACACACACACACGCACACACACGCACACAAACAAAATCACACCGCTCACACCCTTTGATATTCCCCATCTGTGTGCAGGCTTCACCAAGGACCGTATACCAGACGACCTGGACGCAATCATCATCGGGAGTGGAGTAGGGGGCTTGACAGCGGCCGCCTGCCTGGCGAAGGTCGGGAAGAAGGTTCTGGTTCTGGAGCAGCACGACACCACTGGGGGATGCACCCACTCCTTCGTCGAGAAGGGCTTCGAGTTTGATGCCGGTAAGACTTGGTGATAGTACTGTTTGTCTTTGTGTTTGTGTTTGATGCTGGTAAGCCCACCTGATAGTTCACTGTGTACGCATGTAGGCCTATGTGTGTTTGCACTATGCACATAACAACTGCAATGGAATTGCACTAAAAGGAGCACAACTATGTTTGTGCTGGTGTGTTCGTGTGTGCGTGTGTTTGTGTGTGCGTGCGTGCGTGCGTACGTGCTTGTCTGTCCATCCATGTGTGTATGAATCTAGGGCTCCACTATGTCGGCCAGATGCACGAGAACGGCCTGATGAAGGTGGTTTTCGACCAGATCACAGAGGGCCAGCTGGAGTTCGATGAGCTGGGCCAGCACTTTGACACCCTCCACATCGGCCAGGGGGAGGAGCTCCGCAAGTACACGCTCCTCAGTGGCAAGACCGAGATGGAGGCCCACCTGAAGAAGCAGTTCCCCAACGACACGCAGGCCGTGGAGAACTTCTTCAAACTGATGAAGGTACAAAAGGACAGGATGCTAAGCTGTAGACAGAGAGAGTAGAGAGAGAGAGGTTCCATTGGCCCATTGTTTCCGGCTTCTATTATTGCAAGCGGGCGGGAAGACTGTTCTATTCAATGCTAGGAGGAGTATTATGACACGCCCCTTTAGTCAGACCGGAACCTGGTCATGTTAGGTGCCCATAGCAACCTATTACATTGGCATATCTCTATATACTTAAAGAATCTCTGCTGTAGAGAATGGTCTCTCATTGGGTATTGTAGAGCCTGTCAGGGGCTCTAGAGAACCATTGGCAGCGTAGACGGGGGACACATATAGGGGGCTGTTGGGAAGGGCCTTTTTAAAGTGAATGGGAACTTTCACATCATTCTGGAAAGCTAATAATCATAGCGCTCAATCAATAATAGCACACAGAAAATTATTGTTAACATTACACTGGTGTCACCGTGGATGAGAGGGGCACAGAAATGGATCCTCATTACATTGTATGTATTCAGGGCCGGCGCCACGGGGGGGCATTGCAGGGCATTGACCCCCCAGCCAAGCTACTGTGCCCCCCCTGGGCCTATTCACCTAAACATGCTGATATGGTCATTAATATGCAACAAATGAGTATTTTTTTCTGAATAAATATAAAGTATAAGATGAAATGCCACCAGTGCTGAACCACCATAGCCCTAATAAAGGAATAAATGAATAGGCCACACTATTTAGACATTGTCAGTAGACCTAAATGTGAAATAATAAGTGAACAGTGATCCCTTGAAATAATGGGATTGTCCCATATTTAGAAACAAAAGTACTGTTCCGTATAGAGCTGAAACTGAGCCCACAATTTGGTTAAAATGCAGGAAGTTGCATCTAAGAAATACAAAATTTTCTGGGGGAGGACCCCATACCCCACGCCAAGGTGCCCCCCATACTCCATCAAATGCCCGTCCAATGACTTGGTTCTGCAGCCGGCTCTGTATGTATTAGGTTTTAGATTACTTTTTCCCGGGCCCCGCGAAAGCTGTCAGCAGGCCTCGTAAGGATAGTAAGCCGTAGAGATCTTCTTTAAACTCCTGACGTTACAAAACGGGAGGATAATGGGCAGTGGAGACCAGACAGAGACGACTGATTAGGTAGAGACGGTCGATAAGAAGTTCCTTCCGGAGACCACATGAGGTGAAGTTCTAAGGTGCAATCCTATGGCGGACATGGCCAATGCCCCTTTAGGACATTATTTCCCAACCATTTCTGCCTTGCGTACTCCCTAAGCCTTTTTGTCATGCCATGAGTACCCCCTAACTCCATATCTCTTCCTCTATCCCAATATGACTATTTCCCGTACAGTACATTGTTATCATTACGCCTACCGTTTCCCTAGTTGTAGTGTGCTCGTTTACTCCTGGACACGTACCCCTGGTTTGGGAAACACTACTTTAGGAGACAAAGAGACTAGGAAAGTAGGCCTAAATGTTCTTTCAATGGAACGCCATGTTCATTTGGTGGCACATGGTGTGATTTATCTTGGTGATCTTATCATATTGGAAATTTGTGTAGAGACCTGCAAACTCATGAAGGTACAAAATGTGAGAATGCTGCCCTCTGCTGTTCAGGATGTGGAGTTAAAAAAATGAGGATCAGTTCTGGTGGTGGCTTTTGGATCACATTTAAAATGTGTATTATCCATATGTGGAAAGTAATTGAATAATGTGTATAGTTGCAGTTAAGTAATGGACCATATAGCCTGCAACATACAGCCCATGCTTAGAATGTAGTCATGTAGGCCTATTGATTCTTAGGAAACAGTAAAATGCCAAACTAACTGTGCAACTTTCAACTTTAACTTGAGATGCATTGCTACCACTTACACCACTTGCTACCTCTCCTTCTGCGCTAGTAGGCTACGTCTTGATGTTGTGAAATTATACCATGGCTTGCAGAGTAATCTTTTTAGGACTAGTATTACTGTTGTGTATGTATGTGTTGTGTGCATTTTCTCACGTAAACCATGGACAATTGGCCCCATACGGCAGCCTCCAGAGTTGGTGTGTGAATGTAGGAATGTGTATGTGTGTCTGTGCATTTGGAAAGCACTTTGAGACAACTTAATTGTTTTGATACTGCGCTACATACACTGAACATACATGTTCTATTGTATTGTATTGTATTGAATTGCAGTACACGTTAACATGCTTCTACATTAGCATACTGTACGCAGACTATATTTTACAATGTTCATTTAAGACTTAAAGAGTCAAATTTAACACTGTTAGAAATGGTCATAGCCTACACTTTCTAAGTTTTGAACTAACACAAGCTGTTTGCAGGGGGGCTCGCACACAGAATGACGTACTCAGAGTTTTTTTGAGATCATGTTTGTTTTTACTTTGTGTGGAGCCAGAAGGTTGCAAAAAAAGAGAAGAAAAGTGCAAACGTTTCAGCCCCCCTGGACTTTCCTCAGTGCAGGAACTAACACAAGAAATAATGCTGTGATATTTTTTCACAATGCATTTCCTCAGCATGCTTGTAACTGAGCTTGTAGCTAATAAGTTGAGCTGACATATGTACCGTTATGTCCTACTGTGTCCTATTCTGAAGTCATTTCGTTTATGTTTCTGTACACTATAGTAATAGTGATTTTTTTCACAATTTATTTCCTTTTTACTAACATGCTTGTAACTGAGCTTGTAACTAATGTACCGTTATGTCCTGTGTCCTATTCCGAGGTCATTTTGTTTATGTTTCTGTACACTATAGCAATAGTGATTTTTTTCACAATTTATTTCCTTTTTTACCAACATGCTTGTAACTGAGCTTGTAACTAATGTACCGTTATGTCCTGTGTCGTTTATGTTTCTGTACACTATAGCAGTGATTCTTAACCTTTTTTTCTTAGCGCACCCCCTTACCTGTGCCCAAGACAAGCCGCGCACCCCCAACCCAAACTTCTACACGTGTATACACACTAAAAAATGAATTGCAATGATTCTTGCTTGTGACATTATTCAATACCTTAATGAGGACCAAAACATGTTTTAATTTGGTTTTGATTTGGCCAAATTATAAAGTTTGCTAGCAGAATTTTGGTCACAACCTCAACACAAACAAAATTCTGTGCACCCCCTGAAATCTCTGGCGCACCCCCAGGGGGTGCCCGCACCCCAGGTTAAGAACCACTGCACTATAGCAATAGTGATTTTTTTTCACAATTTATTTACTTTTTTACTAAGATGCTTGTAACTAAGCTTGCAGCTAATGAGCTTGGGCCTAATCATTTTTGTTCCCTTCTTAAGCTGGGTGCAAGGCAGATTCCTTTCCTGGCCTCCCTGAAGCTGGTCCCTCGCTGGCTGGCCCTGCTCCTGCTCAAGTCTGGCATCGCTGACCGCCTTCTCTCCGTCTACAAGCTGTCGCACACCAGCGCCACCTGGTGGGCAGACCAGCAGACCAGCAACAAGGACCTGCAGGTCATCTTCTCCTACCTCTTCTATGGTGAGTTAAATGAGACACATTTGCGCACGCACGCACACACACATGCACACACACACACACACACGCGTGCGCATGCAAATGCACACAGACACGCACGCACACACGCACACACGCACACACACTCACTTCAATAAGCCCTTCACTATGCCCAACTCGTGTTCTCCTTATGGTGAGAAAGAGACTATTCAAGAGATTATTCAAAGAAGGTATTTGTTCTGCTCTTAAACTGTCCTATCAGAAAAAATAAAGGCCTAATAAAAACCCATAAAGAGTGAGTATTTGGAATCTGGCTTGTTATTTCAGATAGATCTCGATTCATCCTCCCCATGTTTCCCTTCATAACTAATAGGACTGTAATGATATTGTATCGAACCGAGAAATCGTGATACACAGATACACAGACACAGATCACAATACTGAATCGTGCTGCAAGAAGGCAGTATCGTGATGCGCCATTTCAAAGGTCTGTTAGCCTTCAGTCCAGGCAACAATGCGTAAAAGTGAACTCAGTGAAGTGAACTAATTTAAAAAGATACATTTGGAAAATCGTGGGGTGTATCGAACCGTAGGTCAAAAATCGTGATACAAACCGAATCGTGAGTTGAGTGTAATCTAACTATATTCTGTTCTTTCCCCTCCAGGAGCCCCACCTAAGGACTCCAGCATCCTCATCAACTCCCTGCTCGTCCACCACTACAAGCGTGGCGCCTACTTCCCAAAGGGGGGCGCCAGTGAGATCCCTTACCACATCAGCAACACCATCCGCAAGTACGGCGGAGAGGTGCTGGTGAGGGCGCCGGTCTCTCGAATCCTATTGGATGCTGAGGGAGCTGCCTGTGGTGAGTGTCGGGCTGGGCAGGAGGATAGTGTAGCACTTCACTAACTTCACTAACTCTATACCAGTGATTTTCAACCTATGGGCCGGGGCCCACTGGTGGGCCCTGAAGGTATACCAAGTGGGCCTTGAAATAATATTCTAAAACTTATAATCACATTTTTGGTGTGTGTTGCTGCTGATTTATGTGAGTTTTATTCGTAATCGGGTCAGAGGTGGGCCCCGAACATTTGTGACAATTTCGGGTGGGCCCCAAGTTGGAAAAGGTTGGGAACTCCTAACTCTATACTACGTAACTACACTACTAAGTAGCATGTATTCTGAATTTGCTCACCAGTAACACGCTATAATAATCTCTGCTTAGACAGTAAATAATTAACAAAAGACGAACAAAACATTAACACATGTTTTTATTGTTAACAAAATGTTATTCATGCTTTAGAAAATATCTACAAATAATATGTTCAAGATTTTAAAAACCTTTTAATAGAGTATTTTATTCATTTTCACACAATTTGTAAATGTTTGATAAATAAAAAATATTAACATAACATTTCCCAGTCATTTACAACCATTTGTTAATGTTTTGTTCATTTATTAATTATTAACAAAGTGGAAATCATGGTTGCATACAGAAATAATAGCCTGCAGTAGAAAGACATCTTTCTAATTATCATGATTACTTTTGTTGTGTATCTGTCACGTTACATTACATATAATCATATATGGCACGGGTCATTTATGTTTCTGTATGGGTTTAGTCTTTTTTTTGGAAAGTGCGCTCAACTCCCAACTGTTTCTTACAAGGTCTTCGGGTGCGAGCAAACAGCAAAGTTCATGTAAAGACGCTGAAGAAGGCTTAGCCTGAAATGTCTGTCTGTCATGCTAACACAGTAGTTTAAAACTGCAAGAATTACACCCGAGAGTGCAGCTTTTTTTAAACTAAATCTGTATGGGTTTACCCATTCCCTAATATACTAGTTATATACCATGTATGGACATATACCATGTGTGATTTGTGATGTGCTATATTCCATGATGGAATGCTTATACGCCACGTCTGTCTCGTGATTGGTCAGGTGTGGCAGTCAGGAAAGGCCAGGAGGAAGTGGAGGTGAGATCTAAAGTGGTAATCTCCAACTGCGGCCTGTTCAACACCTTCAACAGGCTCCTGCCCCGTGAGATCAGCATGCAGACTGGTGAGTCCTCATATTACATCACATTACATTACATTACATTACATCACAGAAAGATAAAATCAAACAAAGAACAGGTAGTTATCACATGATCAAACCAGAGCTAGCCTACTAGGCTGGCCATAGCTTACAGAATTTTTTCTTTCTATTTGCTGATTACTTTTTTATTTCTTTACTTATATAAGGCGCATCTGAACCTCCTGAAGCCAATTCATTCTATTCTATTCTGCTCTATTCTATTTTATTTAAAATTTAGACATTCAGCCTGATCTGAACCTCCTGAAGCCAATTTAATCTATTCTGTTCTATTCTACCGGTTTGCCATCTAAACTACAGATATCCAGGCTCGTCTGAACCTCATGAAGCCAGGCAAGGGATGTTTCCTCATCTTCTGCGGATTTGATGCCACTCCAGAGGAGCTCGGACTCAGCCAGGTCACCAACTGGTTCTTCAAGGACAACGACATGGACAAGATGTGAGTGCATAGATATTACATCCTTGACTTATATTAGCCATCCCCAGCCCCTGTACTTACCCTAGGTAACAGGCCCTCCTAAACTGCCAGGGCCATCAGCAGGGTTGCCAGATGAGGCAGGTAATTTCCAGCCCAAAAAATGCTCAAAACCCGCCTGGAAGCACAAAATCCCCCCTAATTCTATTGATTTCAATGGCAAAAATTGGGCAGGTTTTTCTGCAAAATGCCATTTTTACCCGCATACGCCCATCCTAAGCAGCCCAATTGGGCGGGAAACAGCCCAATCTGGCAACCCTGGCCACCAGTAACCCCAGGTGTTCACAGGTCATTTTTGAATGGGTTACCACGGCTACCACTCTAATTAGATTTTTCAGTTGGCTTGCAGTATAAACGCACCTGGAACTCTTAACCCTGGGCTTAAGTTCATGGGCTTCAGTTCCTGGGCCTAAGTTCTTCTATACATTCTGGGCACATCAAGTACTCTTTGAACTTTTTCGTGACCGCCCATTTGAGGGCGAACAGTTCCAGCTTGAGAGCGATATTGTACATACCCCACACTCATAAGAGAGCGAGTTGTGACGTAACCTTGTCCTTGACCTGAAATGGTCCAATTACACGTTTATAGCCAGAAATCTGCAAATTGATTGCCATGTTTGTCATGTTTGCTATGTTTACCGTGATTGCTGAAGGTGCAGTATGTGTTGGGTTGGATAACTTCCGTGTTCTCATAATGCATAACATTCCACAAGTGGAATGTTGACTGGTTATCACCTGACCTAATCACAAGGGAGATAGGGTCCGCCTCAGACCTGCCTACTGTACTGTAAATCCCGAGTAGGGGGTGTGTTAGCCTGATTATCATCGACTTTCAAATCTCTTCGGGACTTGGTCTGACCAAGAGCATAACAATTAACATTTCCCAAACGGCATTTCCCAAATGGCCTCCCTTGGTTTGCTAATGATTGTTTGCCTCCCAACAAAGTGGGAGGAGTTCCCGTATTTGCGGGAACTCAGAAAGTACTTGCATTGCTCTTGACCTGACTGGTAGCAACGCTGAAGCTGTTGCGTCACAAGGAGGGCACAGCCTGGCTAGGGTTGTGTGGTTTATGATTAACGACGGCTGGCACTTTTAGTCTGTACATAGGTCACTACTACTTGAAACGACACAGTGTTGTTACTCCGTACACAATTCCGTTGCCTTCAAAAACGACAATGGCAATAAACTTTGAAGTATTTTAATCATGCAATGACAACAAAATAAAGGCACTTTAATTACAAAGACGATGAGTGCCTTGGTATTTCTAAAACTTTTTTGAAATCAACCAAGCCTGTCACCAAAGAGCACCATCTTGAAAAACTAGACAGTTCCAACTGGACTTCATTCTCAATGGCAATAAACTCTTGAATCTTTTGAGTCTAGGTTGGATAACTTATTGCGTACACAAACTAAATGAAATGTAACTGTTTGTGTGTAAGGTTGGATGATAAAATGAAATGTAATTGTTTGTTAGGTTGGATAATGAAGTAAAATGTAATTTCTTCATGTCAGGATGGATAACTTCTTCAGCCTGAGCAAGGAGGACGCCCCAGAGAACATCCCCATGATGTACTTCACCCTCCCCTCTGCCAAAGACACCACCGCCAAGATCAGACACCCAGGTGTGTGTGTGTGTGTGTGTGTGTGTGTGTGTGTGTGTGTGTGTGTGTGTGTGTGTGTGTGTGTGTGTGTGTGTGTGTGTGTGTGTGTGTGTGCGTGTGCGTGTGCGTGTGCATGGGTACGTTGGTGTGTGTGTACTGCACCAATCTACCTTGGTGAGTCCACTGCTATTGGTGCACACCAAATCCTGGACCCCACATGTTTTGACCCCTTTTTCCTGGGGTAGTTTTGTTGGCTTTACATCCTCTCCTTGTTGCTACCGTTACATCCTCTCCTTGTTGCTTGTTGCAGGCAAGACCTCCATGATCATGTTGAGCATGGCGAACTACGAGTGGTTTGAGGAGTGGAAGGACGAGACGGTGAGGAAGAGAGGAGACGACTACATGGCGTACAAGATGAGATTCGCCAACAACATGTTTGACTGGGCCTGCCAACACTTCCCCAAGCTCAGAGAGAAGGTAAAAACAGACGCACGCACATAGAAAAACGCACACAGAAACACACACACACACACACACACACACACACACACACACACACACACACACACACACACACACACACACACACACACACACACACACACACACACACACAGATGCTTGTCGGCCTTTCTTACTCCATACCTTATCATATTCATGTCTTAAAGGGACACAGTTTGAGATCTTTATTTCCAGAATTCATGCTGCCCAATCACTAATGTTACCGTTTTCATGAATATTTACCACCACCATTAAATTCTAAGTATTCACTATGACTGGAAAAGTTGCACTTTACATACATGAAAAGGGGGATCTTCTCCATGGTCCGCCATTTTGAATTTCCAGAAATAGTAATTTTACGCTGCAAAAATGACTGTACTTGGGCCATACTAGAAAATATGAGTTTATTACTTAGTAAACTTTCATGAAAAGGTCCAATTTGGCAATAGGCGGCACAGTTTCAACGAGCAGCATAGTTGCAGTACCTTTTTTGACCAGTTCCTACACAGTGTACCTTTAACACAGCTATTCGATCTGTGCTTGTGTGTGTGTATCTCAGCTGGTGTACCAGGAGGTGTCCACCCCTCTGACTAACTCCTATTACCTGGGCGCTTACCGGGGAGCCATGTACTCGGCGGAGCAGAACCTGGACCGATACGACCCCATATCCATGGCCAAGAACCGCTGTGACACGCCTGTCAAGAACCTCTACATATCAGGTAAGAGGCATGGGCTTCGCTCTCTCTCTCTCTTTCTCTCTCTCTGTCTCTGTCTCTGTCTCTCTCTCTCTCTCTCTGATCAGTCTACCTACCTATTTATCAATTAACTCATTGACGCCTGAGGCATCTGCAAAAAAAAGGTTCTGAATGCCTGAGACCTTCTTAAGAAAAGCTGCCCTCAGCCTCTAAAAACCTAAATATTTCAGCTTCTGAAGCACATAAAAATATGCACTAAGTTGCATTTAAAGGCTAAGACCCTCATCTTTCATTAGAATGTGTTCATTCATCTCAAACAAACAGAGATATTTAATAAAGTCTCAAATCTCATGAGCCTGAATGTTGCGCAATGCAGATCTAGGCGCCAGGGCCAATGTTGCGCAATGCAACATCAGGCATCAATGGGTTAAATGTATGTGTTTGTAACACATGATAATGCAGTATACAGTGTTAATATATATATGTGTGTTTATCCATAGATTTGTGTTTTTGAATGTTCCTGTTTGTTTTGCAGGTCAGGACGTGTTCAGCTGTGGTATTGTTGGGGCGCTGCACGGGGGTCTGCTGTGTGCCTCCACCGTTCTGGACCACATCATCTACGTACACCTGCTCTTCATCAAGAAGAAGCTCAAGTGGGCCAAGGCCAAGGAAGACGCGCGGTCGGCCAAGAAACTGCAGTGAGGACAACATCCAATTGGCCAAGAGACCACAGTGAGAACACCCAATTGGCTGAGAGATTGTAGTGAGAACACCTGATTGGACAAGACATTACGGAAAGAATATCCCACTGGCCAACATACTACAGTGACTTTGCCTAATTGGATGACACATCTCCGTGAGAACACCCCATTGGCCAAGAGAGTGTAGTGTCGTGACATTGCCATGAGAACACCCCATTGGCCAAGAGACTGTATTGTCATGACATGGCCTGATTGCACTTGTATTTAACGTATTTTACTGTGCTTGCATGCCATTGCTTGTACTGTTCAAAAGCGTACTTGTCTTTGACAGTGCAGGATTTTGAGATTGCTGGCTTGCGTGCTTGCTAGCTGGCTGGCTGGCTGGCTGGCTGTCGGCAATGCTGGCAACACGGCTTGCATAGAGTGCTTTATTATTTATTGCAGATTTGTTTGTGCTGTTTTTGTGCTGTCTTAAGCCCCCGTAGTAACACAAGTGAAAATTAGAAATGGATTAAATGGGTGACTTCAAACACTTACACTAGTTGATGCAACCTCATAAGGTTAGTTGAATGGATACTCTAACTTAAATGTCTTAGTTGGTGTAACCTTGTAAGGTTGGTTGAATAACCTAACTTCAAACACTTAGTTGGCAAAACCTTGTAAAGCCAGTTGACTCAACTTAGTAATCACAGGACTCCTAATGTCCAATAAAACCTAGTGATTTAAGTTGAGGCATACTGTATATCTTAAAAATGCTGTGCAGTAAGTTGCCTTGACAATTTGAGTTGAAGACAACTTAATTTTACAGTGTACTGCCCCTTGAAGGGATTAAGCTTTGGAAGAACTTGTTAGGTTTTTATTTCTGTATTATATGCCATAGTTTTTATTTTTGAATTTGAACTTCTAAGTTCTCTATGTATGTATCATGTATCATATACCTGTTGTTTATGGTTTTCTGTGTTTTGTTGTTTATGGTGTTCTGTATAGGTGGAAGGTTAATATTAAAGGATAATATTAAAGATATCCTGAACAGACTTTTTTTTCCCTGAAAAGACATTTTTAGTCATCACATCAGGCAATAACATTCACACATATACACGACTGTTCATAAACATTATATATATATATAATGTATTACAGACTCTAGCCCAATAGGAGGACATAAAACATATACATAAAATAGACAGTAAAAAAAGAAGGAAAACACAAGCAATTATGCACAAGCATGTACAAGTCATGGCAGTCATAAAAGGCGGCCATACCAGTGCTTCCACATATTTGATATCTGACAATGCTGCATCTGGGCTTGTGAGAATCCTTATAATACAGCTTTGAGACTTAACCAGACGATACACGACCTTACACATTAGGTTCCTCAAGAGCCTGTGAAGTACTTAGTCCTGAGTCACAAAATTGTGTACTAGCAATGCAACTCCTAGGCTTTTTCAGTAATATCCTCAAACAATAATTATACTACTTACGCAGGGTCTCTGTTTTGTAGCTGGGAGTACAGTAGGCATAAAACAAGCTTACCTTTACATCATCAGAACAAAACATTTCTTACCAACATGCTTGGACATACAACATTTGTCTCTGTCTGTACATGTCAGCATCATCTTCCAACTCGTCAGTGATAATGTGCTCAAGATATCTTGTACTGCTTGATACATATATTGAGTGCCCTGACAGGTAAAACGTTGATAAGAGAACTTAATATAATGGTCCTCCTTTGCTCTACATGTCAACACAGCACTCTTTTTGCATTGTACTGTACATCAAAATCAACCCCATAATCAGAACACACATTCAGGAGCTGCTAAAACCCAACCGTGCCGGGGGACATAATAGCCAGATTTTCGGCAGACATCAAATGGTTTAAAACCGTGTTCCTTATCAGACATCCTATATTACATCTCGCCAGTTGTTTGGAGAGGTTGTCCATGTAAAGGTTGAACAGTGCCAGAGATAGAAGTCTCTCTTGTCTAACTCCATTGGCTACACGGAAAGTAGATAGACTGTTTCCCGTTTCACCTGCATACTGTATGTTGATTACCATTAAATCAGAACATGTATGATGTATCCATGTACACCCCTGAGTATGAGTTTAGCGAAGAGCTTATAATGATTCGCTCTGTCAAATGCCTTACAGGCATCAATAAATCCCTAGAAATATTGTTGAACTATACTTTTTTGTATGATTCAACAGTTTTCTCTCAAGGCACATATTCATAGATCAGTACTCTGTATACAGGTGGGTGTGAAACAAAATGGTTTCTGTGGTATAAATGAACTCACACAGTCTATCTAGCAGCATCTCTACTCTTTGTCTTCTTTCACTGCGGTCTGTGATATCAGAATAACAATCAGCTGGGGCCCAATTGTTGGATACAAATTTAAACCAGGCAATTATGCTAACAATATTACTGATGCTAATGACAGTGATGTCACTTTCTGATCATGCACTACTATACATGGGTTCTCACTGTTTATCAACACGATGTTATGAGGAGGGGCAAGACACTCGCAGCCAACCACGTGAGCTATTTTTTTGACCGACAGCGGTTTCCAACAATCAGAGGTTGAGTTGTGCGCAGCTAGGTTTGCGCAGTCAGGTTATGAACAAAATTTAGAAATCCATGTACAGTCCCAGGAAAAAGTTTGTACACCCTTGGAAATTTCTTACCTTTCTGTCAAAATTGGTCATAAAACATGGTCTGATCTTCCCGGAAATCACAAGAAGAAACAACCAGAGTCTGCTTTAACTAATTCAACCCAAAGATTTACAAGTTTTCATATTTTCATTGGCCATAAGATGTAAACATTCACAGGACAGCAAGGCATAAGTAAGTACGCCCTTGCATTCAATAGGTTTTAACCCCAAGTTAGTCGCAATAACCTCAACCAGATGTTTCCTGTAGTTGCAGATCAGATTAACAAAACAATCTGGATGTATCTGGTCTCCCTCTTCTTTAGAAAACCGCCTCTCGTCAGCAAGGTTTGTGGGATGTCTGGAGTGCATAGCTTTCTTGACTTCATGCCATATAATCTCAATTGTTTTTTGTCAGGGCTTTGACTGGGCTATTCCAGAATGTGTATTTCATTATTATGAAGCTATTCTAAAGTCGATTTGCTTCTAAAGTATGGGTTGTTGTCACATTTCAGCACCCATCCTCTTGTGTGCTTCAACTGTGTGACAGACTACCTCCCTTTTTTTCTGTAAAATATCTCGCTAAACTTCTGAGTTCATTGTTCCACTGATAATAGTAAACTGTCAAGGGCCTGAGGCAGCAAGGTAGCCGCATATAATGATGCTCCCGCCACCATACTCAAAGGTGGAGATGATGTTTTGGTGAAGGTGTGGTTCTCCAGTTCTCCTCCAAACATGACATTGTGTGTTCCCCTGAACAATTCAACTTTGGTTTCAACGTTGGTCTACAGAATATTTTGCAGTAATTCTATGAAGCATATAAATGCTTTTTCGCAAACCTCAAAGGTGCAGCAATATTTTTTTGGACAGAAACCCCATTCATTTTAGATTGTCAGAATGAATCCCATTTTTAGCTATTCTTGGTTACATCTCCTCTTCTGAGTATGGTGGCGGGAGCATCATTATATGCGGCTACCTTGCTGCCTCAGGCCCTTGACAGTTTACTATTATCAGTGGAACAATGAACTCAAGTTTATTGTGATATTTTACAGAAACAAACGTGAGGAAGTCTGTCACACAGTTGAAGCACACAAGAGTATGGGTCCTGAAATGTGACAACAACCCATACTTTAGAAGCAAATCGACTTTAGAATGGCTTCATAATAATGAAATACACATTCTGAAATAGCCCAGTCAAAGCCCTGACAAAAACAATTGAGATTATATGGCATGAAGTCAAGAAAGCTATGCACTCCAGACATCCCACAAACCTTGCTGATGAGAGGCAGTTCTCTAAAGAAGAGGGAGACAAGATACAAACAGATTGTTTTGTTAATATGATCTGCAACTACAGGACAAGTCCGGTTGATGATATTGCAACTGACTGAGGGTTAAAACCTACTTAATGCAAGGGTGTACTTACTTATGCCCTGCTATCCTGTGAATGTTATGGCCTTATGACCAATAAAAATATGATAACATGTAAATGTTTGGGTGGAATTAATTAAAGCAGACTCTGATTGTTCCTTCTTGAGATTTCCGGGAAGATCAGACCATGTTTTATGATCAATTTTGACAGAAATGTAAGAAATTTCAAAGGGTGTACAAACTTTTTCTGGGACTGTATATGCTCCGCTGATCAATACCTAGGCACATTTAGCATTTTTCGTGAGTATGCATTGTAGGGAAAAAAACGACATGATTATTACATAATAAGGATTATTGCCTGGTTTCAATGGATATCCAATACTTGGACCAAACATGATTTTTATTGTGATATCACAGACAAGACAACAGCCAAAGAAGACGAGTAATGCTCTTATGAAGAGTCATGTTTATGTGTATGAATGTTCTTGCTTGACTAAAAAAACGACTTTTCAGAAAAAAGTATTTTCAATCGATCTTTAATATTGAATATTTAACATTGTACACATTGTACACATTTAACACATTGACATTGGTCATGAACAATGTAGTCATGAACAATGTAGCCTAATACATAGTGAACGTAACGGTTCAGAATCAAAAATGAAAACAATGGCATAGAATACAGTAATAAAAAATACCAAATTCTTCCACAGCCTAATCCCATCCAGAAGCAGTATATATACCATAGAAAGATCCCATATGAAATACTGTAGAAGATCCCAGATTACATGCTGCACACTAAAAACTAATACAAACAATGTGTTTTTGGACATAGCAAAAGCATCACAGCTTCATCACGAACTAACCCATTATCACTGTAGTATGTTGGCCAGTGGGGTACTCTTTCCGTAATGTCTTGCCCAATCAGGTGTTCTCACCACAATCAGCCTATTGGGTGTTCTCACTGCAGTTTCTTGGCCAATTGGATGTCCTCACTGCAGTTTCTTAGCCAATCGTGCATTCTCCTTGGCCTTGGCCCTCTTGAGACTCTTCTTCATGAGGTGCAGGTGGGCATAGATGTTGCGGTTCAGCACGGTGGAGGCACACAGCAGACCCCCTTGCAGCTCCCCAGCAACACCACTGCTGAACACGTCCTGACCTGCAGGAAACACACACACACACACACACACACATGAAATATGTTATATTCAAGTCTGCTTTGCTGCCCCAAGTCTTAGACATATGATGCTACACAATATATGAATGCATAAACATATGGACACCAGTTCACACACTACAAAGACATACACATACACCTACACACACACAAGCAGAGAGAGAGAGAGAGAGAGAGAGAGAGAGAGAGAGAGAGAGAGAGAGAGAGAATGAGAGAGAGAGAGAGAGAGAGAGAGATCCTCTTACCTGAGATGTAGAGGTTCTTGATTGGTGTGTCGCAGCGGTTCTTGGCCATGGATATGGGGTCATATTTGTCCAGGGTCTCGGCCGAGTACATGGCTCCCAGATGAGCACCGGTGTAAGTAGACAGAGGGGTGGACACCTCCTGGTACACCAGCTGAGATACACACACAAACACAGAATAGCTGTGTTAAGACATGAATATGATAAGGTATGGCATAAGTATGGCACACAAGCATACATATGTATGTATGTGTGTGTGTGTGTGTGTGTTTCTGCTTGTGTCTGTTTTTACCTTCTCTCTGAGCTTGGGGAACTGTTGGCAGGCCCAGTCAAACATGTTGTTGGCGAATCTCATCTTGTACGCCATGTAGTCGTCTCCTCTCGTACTGTCGACATTCCACTCGTCAAACCAGTCAGAGTTCACGTAGGTCACCATGATCATGGAGGTCTTACCTGCCCAGGGGAGCAACAAGGAGAGGGTGTAAGGTGTGTGTACTGTACTCTAGGTCAGTGGTTCCCCACTTTTTCTGCAGGGAACACACACACACACACACACAGTATTCTACTGTGGGGATCCTCCACATTGGCAAACTGATGAAAGAACTGAAGAATTCTTCAGTGCTCTTCTAGGAACTTTGAGGTTTGTTCAAGAATGTTTAGGCTTTTCAGAGATCCTCTGCAGGTCCTCAGAACTTTTGGGTTCCACCACGAACCAGTTGAGGGTTCTTGGAGGAACATTCAAATTTTTACAATGTTCACACACACACGCACACACACACACACACACACACACGGACACACACACACACACACACACGGACACACGGACACACACACAGACACACACACACACACACACACACACACACACACACACACACACCTGGGTGTCTGATCTTGGCGGTGGTGTCTTTGGCAGAGGGGAGGGTGAAGTACATCATGGGGATGTTCTCTGGGGCGTCGTCTTTGCTCAGGCTGAAGAAGGTATCCATCCTGACACAAAAGAAATTACATTTCCTTACATTATCCAACCTGACAAACAATTGGTAGAGACGTTATCTAACCTAACACACACAATCACAAATTCATTCAGTTTGTGTAAGAAGTTATTCACACACACGATAGCAATGACCAAGTACACAGAATGGCAATGACCAAGTTCTAATCTACATGTATTACTAAATGCTTGGTGTAATGTTGTAGTAGTGTAGGACTAACAAGTATTGTCTTTTAACAATGATCACAGCGTTCCACTGGTGGAAAGTTGTACACTGTGACTGCACAAATAGACCAGGCGCGATGCGATTCAAGCGACAGAGTGCAGTAGCAAGCGATACGAGCGATTGAAGAGACTAGAGTATGTCCGTACAGGCAGAAGGCAAAGCATTCAAGCATTCCCATTGACTGTGGTCACTGACCTCTATACAGTCATTGGCTGTCGCGGCTTGTCGCCGAACCGCGTCATAGAAAGTTGAAAGGATTTCAACTTCAAACTGTCGCGCTCGTCGCACAAATCGCTCTAGTCTCCAGAATCGCTTTTGTCGCGCGACTCAATACAAAGTCAATTACTTCCGTCGCTCGCCTCGCTCTTGTTGCTGTAGGTGTATTTCTGCGGTGAGGCTGTAGAAGTTATCTAACGCAACACATACTGCACTTTCAGCAATCACAGTAAACATAGCAAACATGACAAACAAGTCAATTTGGAGATTGCTGGCTCTAAACGCGTAATTGGACCATTTCAGGTCAAGGACAAGGTTATGTAACATTGTGCTCTGAGTGTGAGGTACCATATGAGCCAAGGATGTAATATTGATGCACTCACATCTGGTCCATGTCGTTGTCCTTGTAGAACCAGTTGGTGGCCTGGCCAAGTCCAAGCTCCTCTGGAGTGGCATCAAACCCACAGAAGGTGAGCAAACATCCCTTACCTGGCTTCAGGAGGTTTGCACGCTCCTGGATATCTATACGTAAACAAACCAAAAAGTAATAAACAAAGAGAAACCTAAGCTGAGGCATGAATAGCAGGTTCTTTCATCATTTTTATACAGAATGGAATCGAATAGAACAGAATGGAATAGAACGAAAAAGACGGTACATGATTTGAGCTTTGGGGTCTTTGATTCTGAGGGTTGACTGGTTCACTAAATTGCAGGGTCCAAGCAACATAAAATATTAGTGTGATCTACTGTACATGACAAGTGTTTGTGGTCTTCAGTCACGATGAACCCTAACCCAAGGCTAGGCCCACATAAAACCCTAGCCCATGACTGACGTAATGACGTGGGCAAGCAGTCGCGACCAGGTTGCTAATGTCAGGATGCAGAATCCTGTTGGGGTTGTTTTGAATTGCAGGGTATGATGAGGTTGATTCACAACCAGCTCATGACTACCCTGATGCTCGAAGGTTCATCCTGCCCTACAAAGGCAAAGTGCAGTAACTATGCTAACATTGAAAATGAGAAAAATGCCTTCAAAGCCTTGGTATTAGGTCGGATATTGTAGTTACTGCAAATTTCACCTAGCATTATCTCTAAAACGGGACACATTTGGACCATATGTCTTCGTCACAAGATAAAGGAGGTGTGATGAAGACCAAGAAGTCTGCTCATGAATGTTGTTTGAGACAAAAATTCTAAAATGTGCGATAGCCAGGCTAGTAGGCTACCTTTGTTTTTATAACTTGATAACAACTAATGCTTTGTTTAATTTTATCTTTCTGTAATGTAATGTAATGTAATGTAATGTAATGTAATAGGCGGGACTCACCAGGCTTTATGACGACCTCTGGGGGCAGGAGCCTGTTGAAGGTGTTGAACACGCCGCAGTTGGAGATCACCATTTTAGCTCTCACCTCCACTTCCTCCTGGCCTTTCCTCACCACCACACCTGACCAATCACAAGCCACCAATCAGACGTGCCATATAAGCATTCCATCATGCAATATGAGCACATACCAAATCATAAATGACACACATGGTCACATATGGCGTATGTAATGGTAGCTAGTATAGTACCCCACAAGTCTGTGGGCAACTCTACTCCCCTTTAACTAGAAGGCCTATTTTATAAACATAATGAAATATAACACATAATGTGTATCATAGAGGACAGGTGTTGTATGACCATATATGAAGAGCACTTTTTCAAAACGCTATATCCACCATTTTTGACTTTTTGCATATTAATATTGGAATTGACTGTTAAGGTGTCCTATCATCTATGTGTGAATTCTTGCCATTCAAATATTTTGGGAACATACTTTAAAACCTCTATAAAAATGCATTTTGCAATGCATTTCAATGGAATGCCCAATACAAAAATGTAAATTCCCCAACATTCTATAAAATGGATATATCTCATTTTGGAAAAGAGCTCTTCATATATAATTAAAACCATACATACTGTACATGATGAAATGTAACACATACTGAAACATAAATGACACATGGCATACAGTACACGTATAGCAGTGATTCTCAAACTTTTTCAGACCGAGGATCACTTTGTCCCCCCAAAGATGTTCAGTGACCACCAGTCAACCGAATTAACAGTTGACGGGTGCTAATTTGACACTGCTAAT
>NC_085873.1:37112856-37142856 GCF_034702125.1 Engraulis encrasicolus | reverse complement strand
AGGTGGTAATGTTGCAAAGGACAGGCAACGCCCAGGCAAACGTCAGGCCAGGTGATCTTAAACAGAGTGCTGTAGGTTGTCGTGGTAATGTTATGTTAAATAGGTCTGTATGTAGCAATGAATAGGTTTGTAGCATACCGTGTGTAGAATGTTGCAATTGTTTGAAATAGTGGGCCTAGGTGTATATGATGTTTGAACCAGTTTGACCTCTTGATAATCCTCATAGGTTTTAGATGTCTATGTAGCAGTTCTTTGAAAAAGGATTTGTCGAGCTTTTCAATGTTTGGTCACCTGCTGTATGTTCATGGCCAGTTCTAGTCAGTTTGTTGCCCTAGGCAAACACCACCTTTCCTCTTTATGCATTTAAAAAATTCAAAGTAAGAGCAGGTTCGCACACTAAATATGACGCTAAGGTCAAGCTAGCACAAGGAGTTTCAGGTTGCTGCCATCATCAGTGCTCTCTGTGCTACAACCTGAAACACTCTACTCTGCTCTGGAAACAAACCTCCTTGTGCTTGATCCTAGTGCCTTATTTAGTGTGCGAACCTGCTCCTACTTTGAATTATACGGTAACACTTTACAATAAGGGTACATTAATGATATTGGAATTATGTTGTAAGTAATGTATGATTTATGGTAAAAAAAAAAGGGTCCGTGCACCTACTTATTTTTCTAAACATCTAGTGGTTCCCAAACTTTTTTCCTTGCGCACCCCCTTGTACATTTCAAAGTGGTTCGCGCACCCCCTAAGCAAATGTTTTGGTGTACTTATGGCCACTCAAATATAGCTACAGTGCACAAATCATTGCACATTATGCAGAGTCATTTAGGCAATCATCATTTCCAATAGACTTGATGTTTCTTCAAGCATACAATGCACCATTAAATAAAAAACGACTTCATTTTCATTAATGTTGTATAAAGACACATGTAACCGCCATTTCTCAATTCAACTCGCGCAGCCCCTTGTGGCAGGCCACGCACCCCCAGGGGTGCACGCACCCCCAGGGGTGCACGCACCCCCAGGGGTGCACGCACCCCCAGGGGTGCACGCACCCCAGTTTGGGAAACCCTGATCTAGAGTGCAACAATACCCTTGACTCCTGCATTTAGAAATTGACATCTGTAAGTATAGTTAGGGATGGGATATCGGTATCGGTGTATCTGTATCGAGTTCAGATATCAACATATTTCAAAGATCAGATCGGATTGGAATTTTCCCAAAATGTCGGAATTTTCCTGATACAGACAATGAGTCAGGTGCAATGTTAATTTGAAATCATAACACTTGCATATTAGTTTTCAGGATGGGATTGTTACTTTTTTACTTGTTACTTTTTGCTTATTAATTGGTTTCCTGTTCTTCTGACTCCCTTTTCTGACCAAATAGTCTGCTTGGGCCTACCTCAAGTTGAAACCCATGCATATATGTGATTTTGGTATTGGATCGGAGTAGTATCGGTATCGGCAGATATCCGAATTTAGATTTCGGGATCGGCATCCCTAAGTATAGTGTCATACATCTGATCGAGCACAGGTGATCTATAGTACCGACGTACATATAAATACTGAGTGCCCATGAATAAAGTAAAGTTTAATGTTTTATTTTCACTTGATGTTCAAGTTCTGTGATACTTTCAGGAGTTACTATGGTGCCCCCAAGGCGACCGCCATGTCTACCTATAGTGCCAGATGTAAACTTTGTTTACTTTGTGATGCACATACATAAAAACTAGGGCTGTCAAACATTGTTTTTATTGTGATTAATCTCAGATACACATAGTTAATCGTAATTTTATTCCATGTGTAATTTTTCATTATTTTGCATTCAAGACAGTTTAACCCATATATATTCTGGATGCTAATTAGCTTCATGAACATATTTTAAAACAAGATGAGGGTAAAAGCTAATTTAGATGCAATTCATTTCATGTTTTTTTTTTTTTAAATTAGGTTTTATAGGCTGACACCGCAGTACCTTAATTTAACAGGCATTTTTATGGTGTTTTAGGTTTAAATCCCATATGTAAAGTAAGTATATCTGATTAAATAAACTCATTTGTGATTTTTCACATTTATATCTTTAATTTCTTTGTTGTTATGTTGGTTTGTTACCTCCGCCAAGGAGGTTATGTTTTCAGTCCCATTGGTTTGTCTGTTTCTCTGTCAGCTGGATAACTCAAAAGGTTATGCAAGAATTTGGAGGAATTGTTTTGGAGTTGTTGGAAATGTAACAAGTGGTTACATTTTGGTGGTGATCTGGCTCACGATCCGGATCCAGGAATTTTTCAAAAGAGTCTTCACTATTGCGAGACAGGGCTAATTTTGACATTCCAGTTTAAAAAGAAACAAGGCAGAAACACTTTTTTTTTAAAATGAGGGTGTAACGTAGTCAAATGTTCTACCAAACAGATTCCTTGCTGGAGGTCTGCACTCTCTGAGTGCATTTCTTGTTCAATATAGGCTACATGTAGGTTGGTTTCTTCTTGGTACAGCCAGATAGTGTTAATCAGTAACTTTAGAACTCATTATCTAAACCAGAGGTCCCCAAACTTTTTACTCTGGGGGCCACATTATCGTTCCTGACTGTGATCAGGGGCCGGGATCAATCATGTGGGCTTTATACTAGTCCACTGTCTGTTTATAACCATAATTTCTAGCACGAAATAGTAAATCATTACAAGTGATTTGCAAAAGAAGTGAGTACTTCACATGTTTTTCAATTTGAAATACCACAGGTATTCCTTTTAATTTCTAATACCAATGTAAAAATACCAAGGAAAGGTTAGAACATTATGGTGATTGACAGTTTATGAGTGATACAATAGAAATGGTAGGCCTGTTTATATTAGAGTGAGATGAGAAACTATCAAGACAAGATAGGATTGCTTCTTTGGGGAAGTTCAAATGGTGAGGTGCAGAGAGGTGGAGGGCCGGTGAAAGGGGCATGGCGGGCCGCATCCGGCCCCCGGGCCTTAGTTTGGGGACCCCTGATCTAAACCCTCAAATTAGGCTGGGAATGCTGGGAAACAGTAATTGCGATTTTAAAAATTAATTGCGAAAAAAAAACCCATTAAATCATGATTAACATGTTAATATTGACAGAGCTAATAAAAATAAATGCCAAAAAATACCAACTAATGGAACTCATTAACCCCTTTGTGCGGCCTTATTGTCATGAAAATTGTAATGATCAAGACTTAATCTGTTACTTAAAGATCTACTTCCACTGAAAACCAGTTTTGAAATACGGAGGATCAGTAGTGACATTCAAATGCAACCCTTGCAAGGGGTACATTACTGCACTGGCTGTGTTTCCCATTCACAGAAAAATAACCCTAAGGGCAAGAAGCTACAAGTTTCCCACAAGTTCAAAACAAGCGGCACAACACCTCGATTAGCTTAGGCTATCTATCAGCTGGTTTCTACTCACGGAGGTTCCTCATTTCCTCGTCATGAATATTCGTGAGAAGGACCGGAAACTATTTCATTTGACCACAAGCCTACAACGACAGCTTGAAACAATGGAACAAGAATGTTTTCTTAAACAAAACCGGTGCATAATGCATTAATAATTGGAGGTGGAAAAACTGGATTGACAGAGTAAAAGTCCTTCTTGGGTTTTCCACCTGTGCTAATAATACAGGTGATTTCACCAATTAGCCCATCAAATTGGCTTTAAGGGATGTGGTCATTAGGAGCAACTGGTTTCTTGGATTAGCGGGAGCAAAAATGTGGTAGTGTTTTCACTTTCTACACACAGATGTTTACACCTCTATTAAAGGTACACTATGCAGAAAATGGTTAAAAGAGGTACTGCAACTGTAGCCTGATCCTGACCATCCCATAATACTACCATTTCCATTTCGTATTCATGGTCTGGACTTTGTTTGATCTGACGCGATTGCAGGAAGCAGGAAGGACATTTTTGGAAAAATCAGGATTTAACTTACAGTTGAGGACGATATTATTAGCCCCCCTCCTGAAATTAGACATCTCTCTTGATTTCTCAGTGAGGAGGACCATTATGAACCATTTCTGTTATTCTGGAAACAAATACACTGATGGAGATAATGTCCAATGAGTTGAATTTGGATTTTTCCATTTTCACAATGAGTTTTAACAAAAAAGGGTAAAAATGGCAAGGACAAAATTATTAGCCCCCTTATCATTAATACTCAATAGAGTGCCGTTTATGAACCACAACTGACATCAGGCACTTGGATTAGTTGTTAACTATGTTGGCACATGCCCTACCAGGGATTTTGGCCCATATTTTCATTGCAAATAGTTAACCTGATCCAAATTGCATGGATGTTGAGGATGGACATTCATTTTCAGCACTCCTCAAAGGCTATCTAAAGGATTGAGATCTGAACCACAACATGATCGTTGTTTTAGTAACTTTGAAGAACATTTGAACAATTTTGGATGAAAGTTTTGGGTTATTATCTTATTGAAAGCTCCAGTGAAGATTTTAGCTTCCTCTATGATCATATTTTTGCATGGTCACCTTCCACATTCTATCATAATCTTCTGTTTTTATGGTGCCGTACACCCAAACAAGGTTTCCTGTGGCTGAGGCTGCCACAGAATGATGCTTCCACCACCATGTTTAACTGTGGAAACCATGTTATGAAGTTTGAAGGACTACCCCTTTCTTCCCCTGACAGAAGCAGAAGTCATGCATCAAAGCAGGTGCAATTGAATCTCATCAGATGAAAGCAGAGACTTTCAAAACTCATTTTCGACTTTCAAATGTTCATAGGCAAAGCTCGATAACACTGTGATATGCACCGCCTTCAGTAAAAGGGTTCTTCTGTGATGATGGCCCCAAAGCCCAATATGATGACAAGCCCTAACAGCTGTCTTTCTTGAAATAAAAACTCCAGGTGAGGCCAGGTCAATAACAATCATCTAGGCAGGTGTCCAATGCTTCTTTGGTCTAATGAGACTAAGCAGGTTCCACAGTTACTCATAGTGGTGGGGGCATCAAGTTTTTAGACTGTTATTCAGCCTCAGACACAGGGAGTCTGGGTCTGGATCTGGATTGCTGGGTCCTCCAACAACATTGTAACCCAAAGTAAACATTTAAATTAGTTCAGAGGTTCTTCAAGGACACTAAAACCATGATACTGGAATGACCTGCTCAAAGTCCAGTCCTCAATCCCACTGAGAGTCTGTGGCAAATGTTATGCTCAGCATCCATGCAATTTGGACCAGCTAGAACACTTTGCAGTGAAGATATGGGCCAAAATCCCTAGTGGGGCATGTGTCGACCTAGGTAACAACAGATCAAAGTGCCTGTTGTCAGTGTTGGTTCATAGACGGCATCATATTGACTATAAATGATCAGGGGGCTAATAATTTAGTCCCTGCCATGTTTGCCCTTTTTTGTTTTAACTCATTGTAACGAGAATTCATTCAGAATTCATTCTTCATTCTGGTCATTTTGGAAAAAGAGTAAAATAATAAAAATTGCATTGTAAATGAATTAGGTCCCTTGACCTTTTGACCTTGGATCACAACACTAGTTTTATAAAACAGAGATAAATATGCCTCATTCACCACAAGACTTGTTTCCAAAATAACAGAAACGGTTCATAATGGTCATTATCTCTGAAAAATCAAGAGAAATGTCTAATTTCAGGAGGGGGGCTAATAATATCGTCCTCAACTGTATAAGTTCTTGAACAAACATGTCTGACATCTATCTATGGCGATGTAGGACAGTTTAACAGACATGTCTGACAGAACATCCTACCGTAGGATAAAATTACAATGTATGACCGTTTGTCAGAACACCGGCGAAAATCCTATCGGTCAACATCGCTCCACAGAGGACAGGTACCAGATGTAGTGCGGAGCCAAGTGTCTTGGCGGAAGTATGTAGGATGGCGCGCGAGGCTACTGCAACTGTGCTGCTCATTGAAACTGGGTTGCCTATTGCCAAATTTGATCTTTTCATAAAAGTTTACTGAGTAATTCATTATTTTCAAGTATGGCCCAAGTACAGTCATTTTTGCAGCTAAAAATGGCTATTTCTGGAAATTCAAAATGGCGGACAATGGAGAAGATCCCCCTTTTCCTTTATGAAAAGTGTAATTCGGTCATACTGAATACTTAGAATTTGATGACAGTATTCATGAAGAAGGTAACGTATTCATGAAGAAGGTAACATTAGTGAATGGGTAGCATGAATTCTGGAAATAAACAACTACAAATCTTACACAGTGCACCTTTAATGATTACATTACATTACATTGCATATGGCAGACGCTTTATAACCAAAGCGACTTTCAAAAGAGGACATAATCATAGCCAACATCACAAGAAAATACAAAGTGCACAGAACAACAAGTGCAGTTGCAAAGAAGGGTTAGTTTTTTTAATATATTTTTTATTTTTGTTTTTTTATAAATATAACGAGTACACACACAACACGCACACACACATCATGTCAACACATCATGTCAAGAGTCTGCCCTGAGGCTAGGTCAGCTCAAGCATTTGTCTGGTAATGATAATGGTGAACACAGCAATATTAATGAAATGATGATGGAAGTAGATCTCCAAGGCACTATGTAATGTCATTGCAATTTAGTTAAGTAAAATATGAGAGTAGTTAAATAAAATCTGAAAATACATAGGATTTTTCGTCTATGTGTTTGCATTGCCTAGAGTAGCTCTTTGAGTGCCATGGACTTGAAAACAAGTCTTTTCAGAATGTATGGCACAGTGCCAAAGACTTGATATCAAGTCAATTGCGTTTTTGTATGGGGGGTGGGGCCTAACACGTTGATCTGGTATGTTTGTTGTTCACATGGACAAAGAACTAAATTTTTATGGCTCTTGAAAAATCACTCAAACGTTGAAAAAAGTCTGGCAACCCCCCGGTCTGAATTTGAAAATGGCTGGCACTGTTAACAGTATAGCCAAATTAAGCATAGCAATGCAAGTCTACTGTATGGGAGCAAACATAATAATCAAATCACATCATCAAATATAAACTAGAAATGAGAGTGCAGACCTCCGCCAAGGAAGCTGTTTGATAGAACATTTGACTATGTTACACCCTATTTTTTATTTGAGGTCTTTCTGCCTTCTTTTTGTGGAGTTAGAGACTGCAATGTTGAGATCTGCCCTGTCCGCAATTCAATTTATGGTCACTAGCGGCGTAGATTTATAGGCCAGCAATGGTGAAGAACCTTTTTTTTAAAAATATTGGTTGTGGTTCGTGATCCGGAGCACCACCAGAATTTAATCACTTGTTCCACAGAGTTTCATCCAGGGAGGGGGGTTATTTGATGAAAATGTTCAGATTCAACTTTAGCCCAGATTTTCTAATGCTACCATGTCTTAGGAATACATTGGTGTAGTTTTTTTTTTTAATCAAGCCCGCCTGTTTTTGTCCTAATTGTCTATAGTTCCCAATGTTTTATGAGGTACAGAGTGATATATGTCCATGCTGGATCATCTAATGGCATTTCATGTGGCATGCCATGCTGGAGGTGTACTTCAGGTGTAAAAGTCAAATGTCAAGGTCATATTCAAGGTCAAAGGTCATCAATATGGTCTTAAATGCCTATTTTCTGCCATTTTTCCATGGTTCCCCATCTTTTATGGAGTGCAGAATAGAAATATGTTCATGCTGGGCTATTGAATGGTATTTCATGTACCATGCCATACTGTAAGTGAGCAGCAAAATGTGTAGTGTCAGTCCTACTTAAGGTCAAAGGTCACGAAAATGGTTTAAAATGCCTATTTTTGATGTTTCAGTGTAGAAAGTTAACTAAGGGCACTTAAATGGCTACTTATGTGGTATGCCAATATTTTACACAATGCAATATCTTATTTCTAGGTTATATTGAGGGTTAAAGTAATCAAAATTGCTTAAAAATCATGTGAACTGATCATGGAATATAGCCTCTTTGTACAGATGTGCCCACCTACATTCCATGATCAGTTCAGACCCAATCAGACTTTGCTGGAATGACTCAACTACATCATAACAACATTGATATGAGAGCCTTAGATAAGAGATTAAGACTTGGGCATTACAATTTTGAGGACAATAAGGTTAAAACATAGGCTCTGCGCAAAGGGCTAAACGCATTGTCTCTTTTATGTCACAATGATCAGTGTGGATCACTTTTGTGATATCAGCCTTTGACTACTGTTGCGCAAATTGAACACATAGTGGGTAGAAATAGTAAAGGTAATATAAACAAACCAAAAAACAGAGTTATCCTGTGGGTGATGGCACAGCCTATCTCTATTTTCCATCCTTTCTGGCTGTTTTTTGGTCACACGCATGTTTTCAATGTCCCACCCCTGGAGTTACCATGGGTTGGTGTCTATCACCCACTAAATTTGCTCAGCTGTTATTCATCCAAGATACCACATCAATGTGTGCTGTGGCAAGAAGCAGAGTGTTCAGAGCATGGACGTGATGCCAAGAGACATGCCATTGCACCAGGGGACGTATAGGAGACTAGAACGGTTTTAAAATTTAGAAGCGGGATCACCATCTCCTTCCTTGGGACAGGTGGCACAGGAAAAGCACTGCCAGAGCCCTGAAAAATGAGGTTTGCAGGGTACTGATGTGCATGTTTCTGCTCAAGTGGTCAGAAATAGTCTTCATGAAGTCTGTTTGAGGGCCTGGTATCCACAAGTGAAGCCTATCCTTACAAAGAGGCAAAGACCAATTTGCATGAACCAAAAAACATCACAAAAAGTAATTTTTGTGGTGGGGGGGTGGGGGGTTTGGAAGTTAAAAAAAAAATGACAGCAGTGTTTCAAACATGTAGTAGCATCAGAAAATCATCAGGGCTATTGTGGTATTTGGTATTTACACACCCCCAATCCAAATCCGTTGATTCGTTTTTGAGTTATCCTGCTGACAAACAGACAGGCAAACAGACAAACCAACGTGACCGAAAACATAACCGCCTTGGCGGAGGTAAAATGAATGTAAAATTCACTAAAGGGCAAAACAGGGCAGTCATGGGTGAGCGGTTAGGGCGTCAGACTTGCATCCCAGAGGTTGCCGGTTCGACTCCCGACCCGCCAGGTTGGTGGGGGGAGTAATTAACTAGTGCTCTCCCCCCATCCTCCTCCATGACTGAGGTACCCTGAGCATGGTACCGTCCCACCGCACTGCTCCCCATGGGGCGCCACTGAGGGCTGCCCCCTTGCACGGGTGAGGCATAAATGCAATTTCGTTGTGTGCAGTGTGCAGTGTTCACTTGTGTGCTGTAGACTGCTGTGTCACAATGACAATGGGAGTTGGAGTTTCCCAATGGGCTTTCACTTTCTTTCTTTCTTTCTAAACAGCTATTCAATCTCGTCCTGTGATCATTGAGCCCTATCGCACGAGATGCGTCGTGTTTCCACGAAATTAAAATAATCTATAACGGTAGTGGTGCCCTAACGATAAAGCCCCGTCTTTCGTGGTTGGGCCACACTTCCGCGGCCAATGAATATGAATGGGCTGTCCAACTCGTGGTTGATTTACGATTGATGGACCTGTCAAGCTTCCAGGAAAATGTGAGGAAGAAGCGGAGTGTAGAGGCGAACATTGCATTGGAAAACACACTGTCCAACTTAATTTGTTTTAGCCTACTTCACAGTGTGATGGGGCATACATGCTATAATAGACTATCAGTGTATGTAAAGAAGCACACTGGCCACTCACACTTCAGAAAAACGCCCTCAGGCACACGTACACACACATACAAACGCACACACACACACACACACACACACACACACACACACACACACACACACACACACACACACACACACACACACACACACAGTTTGGCAGGACAATATGCCTTTGTTCAGCAGTCCACGGTGTTTGTGAGATTCAATGATTTGACACCATTCCTTTGGATATTTCAAAGTGGCAAGATACAGGGGGTGGACAAAATAACTGAGACACCTATAATTTTAGTGTTGGAAGTTTAATGGCTCAAGTGGACCAGCCTGTTGGCCAATCTTCATTAATGGCACATTGCACCAGTAAAGTGAAGTGTGAAGGTTCAATTAGCATAGTTCAATGCACACAACATTATGGGTGACATGTCATTGTTCAAAAAGGAGAAATTCTGTGTAACTGTTGCATCTTTGACCGAGACAGCAAGTCTCGGAGCCACAGTATCTTTGCATCTTTGACCGAGACAGCAAGTCTCGGAGCCACAGTATCTTTGCATCTTTGACCGAGACAGCAAGTCTCAGAGCCACAGTATCCAAGGTAATGTCTGCATACCACCAATAAGCGGCCATATTGAATTCTGAGCAAAAATGTATGTGGCCCCATGTTTCAATTTCTTCCAATAGGGCTTCTGGTCAGTAATCCACAGAGAAAAGTGCGGTAGGACGAAAGGCCTAATTTTCCCAGCTGATGACCTGTCTACCAGAGCCAGCTCACAACAACTGCTCCGTTTCTGTGCATCTCACATCAACCCTGAACACAGATTAACACAGGGCCTATATAGGCTACACACCTGTCACTTAACAGGGCAATCATTCAATTAGTACAATCATCCAATGATTCCCAAGTACAGATTACTGGTCCATACCACAAGACCTTACAGCATTGCCGTTCTAAATCATAGTCTAACAAAACAATCACAATCTTAAACACAAAACAGAAATACAGTTGCCCCCTACACAAAACAGACTGTAGCTACATGAAAACAAAAACACAACAATCATACAAAGTCCATACACATTGAAACCCACACCCCTTCCCAAAGTCAAAGTTGTTAACTCTTAACAGCGCGTGTTCCGCATCAGTGCCAATTAAGGTCAGAGGAGCGAGAGTTCAAGTGCAGGTGTCCATCATCTGCGCTGCAGTCGCTAATAATGGCATTGATGAAACAAACAAGGTCCCAACATGAATGTGTGCTGGTGTGTGTGCGTGCGTGCGTGTGTTCACCTCTCTCCTGTGCTCCTTCTTCAAGAGCACCGAAAGCGCCAACCAACGTGTCCAAAATAACACACACATCATAAGTGACTTTAAAACCATGAATTCATGAAAAGGGGGGAATCCTCCTTTTCACAGGATGCATCTATAACGCACTGTATAATGCGTCATAATGTACTGTAAGCCCCATCAGGCAGCCAGTAGTTTATATCTAGTCATGAGCACTCATAATACCCTTGGATTTATGTAAGGGTTAACGTTCGGCGAGAAGGTCGCTACCGTGGAATAGCAGCACGACAGAGAGAATCTTTAGACCCCGACGCGGAGCGGAGGGGTCTTGTTCTCTCTGAAGTGCTGCTATTCCACAAAGCGACCAACTCGCCGAAAGTTAACCCGCTTATTATATGGATATACTTAAATGATTCACACATGCGGGGACATTTCTTTAGACCTATTTAATGTTAAGATTGTTGCTGCGCAAAACAAAACAGTGCCGTTGTGGAACATGCACCGCTAGGCAACAGCTAGGTAGGCTAGCCAGGACAACAGGTGTTGTCTATCACAGCAGCTGATTAGAGTGACAAAAGACCGGACCCCCTGCGGAGTGATATGAAACATTCGCTTTAGCCACTGACTTGTATACAAGCCAGTGGCTTTAGCAGTGAACGTCTTGTTGCCATTGACAGCGGTAGCCAGGACAACGGGTGCTGTCTATCACAGCAGCTGATAAAGTCTTGTTGAAAAGTCGCTTTAGCAGTGAAAAGTCTTGTTGCCATTGACAGCGGTCTGTTATAGACCAACCCGTCCGTTATCGAAAAATAACAGACGTCCGAACGTTGGGGAGCCCCGTTGAAATGAATGGAGCATTCGACAGATGACGTCACAACCATATAATAAAAAGTATTATAAGCTAGATTCATGGTTATTCATTATTGTTAACATAAAGCATGATGAAACTGTAAGAATTCAGAGACAGAGACCCAAATGCAGATCAGGTTTGGCAGATTTAATGTGCACACACACTGAGGTCAGGGCTAGGGTAGTTCCAAAAATAAAGATCCAACAGAAAAAACGTCAAAAGAGATACTGAGACTCGTAGAACTCGTTGCAACTAAAACATCTTCTTCAAAAACAGAGTTAAGTATTCAGGCACTTAGTCAGTTTGTCAAAAAAATGCAAAAGGCAGTCCATGAAACAAAGGTAAGTATCCAGGTAAGTGTTCAGGTTCAAAAAGGCCAAAAGGGCAGTCCACAAAAACGGTTCGCGTAACTCTCCCCTCTGTATGGCTCTGGGCCCAACAGCCCTCAGCAAAGCCAGGCTACTGGCTTTACAGAATCTACAGCACTGGCACACAGCTATTTGGCCTAAACCTGCCATTTTTTCTCAGAGTTAGAATGCCAGAGGAGTTACAACTCGAAATGAATTCCGTTTGCATTAAAAAAAAAAAAAATCAAGCGCGACAACCGCGAGGATTATTACCGTTTGACATGAGAATATCTCACTGAGTCGCAAATGTGCGCGATTGCAACACAAACATTCAGCGAGAGTAGATATTGACAGTTTCAGTTTGACAATCTTCAAAACGCATATCACACGGAATGTTTTACAATTATGGCACAGGCAAGATTTCTGGAAGTTGTTTAGGCTATGAGTTCCATGCAATGCGTGAGGAAATGTAGGCTATGTCGGGCTGGTAGCCTACTCACACACAATAATGTCTCTCTATGCTTCACCTCAAACAATAATGTCTCTCAAGTCTACCACTTATGAAAAAGCACTCAAACAACACCTACCACGGCAGAGGGATTAATGTTTTCAGCATGCAAACACTTCATATAGTAGGTCTGCTGAAGCAACAGGTGAAGAGGAGAAACGGCTGGAGCGCAGTCTGAAAGCGTCTGTCAATTAAACGCTATGGTGACGTGCATACCCAAACTCCAAACCTATATTTTGAGAATAGATTAACGTGCAATATTTTCTTTATCGCGCGAAAAGACTCTCACATTGTCGCAGCACGTTAACGCCGATAACGGCCCACCACTAGTTGTAAGTAATTATAATGTGCATTATGATTTGTTATAAATGCACTCATAATGCACTATAGATATGGGCTTCATAGAAAGTGTTTTTAAAAAAGAAAGCAATCATTACTCCCATTCAGCGTCAGTGTGCACGACCAGTCCTGTTCCCCAGTCCCCCCACTACCAAAGCTAGTTCGCTACTTTGCCATTAATTTCAATGGGACACCGCTGCCGTCCAAAATCCACTCGCGTTCTATTTTCCAAATGCAGCGCGGATCAGAGCCATCTCCCGCACCGCTACCACCCGACTACTGCCAGTTTCCATGTATTTTCGCCACGGCTGGTAAAAAACGCTTCTGTCCCTCTCCGCATCCCCACTCTTGTGTGAATTAGGCCTTATGTGTATTTTTTGGTTTACACATATGCCTTTAAAAGTTGAAAAAGCACTTTTGTTAAATTTTAATACTGCTTAATGAGTAGGCCTACTGATTTTAAAACATTTACCGTCATGCAGTGCTTACTTTACGCCTAAATAGAACAAACAATTTTTGTTATTTCAGAAATACTTGTGTAGACTTAAATATGCTATTATAGTTAGGGAAAGATATGGATATTTTGGGAAATCTGTGAACTAATTTCTTACCAATAGATTTTTTTACCATGTGTTCTTACAGGTGTCTAGACACACCTCACAATTTATCCACGGCCAAATCCAATGGGAATTTCCGTGACACCCCGTCAAAGTTGGGGTGCACAGAAGGCCTATGTAAAAATTGGAACACGGCCGATTGGGGGGAAAGGATGCATAATGGGTCATAACTTCTGAAGTAAACTACATACAGAGACAAATTAACACATTTTTCCACACATTACTGACCCAGTGAATTCAATTGAGGGGTATTTTTGGACATTTGACCACATTTGAACCCCGTTTTTGGTCAAAAACGACAAAAAACGGCCTTAAATGTGTAGAAATGTTCTTTTTTTTTTTATCATATTTCCAAGTTGCATCCATTATCACCACTTGCTCTTCATTTCTCATTTACAGTATGACAATATACTGTATATAGTCTGGATTTGATTATTCTATTGGTATTAAGGTGAAATAATAACCCAAAGTTTACCATTTTTAACCCTTTAATGCCCTAGACTGGAACCCGGAAAAAGGTTGCAGAAGGGGACATAACTTCTGAAGTAAATTACATACAGAGAATTTGTCCATACAATAATGACCCAGTGAACACAATTGAGTGGTTGTTTTGGACATTTGACCACATTTAAGCTGCGCTATTGGTCAAAAAACTGCAAAAATGGCTTTAAAAGCGTAGAAATTCAGTCATATTTTCATGTTTTATTGTGTCCGTTTTCACCACTTGCTCTTTATTTCTCATTTACAGTATGACAATATACTGTATATAGTCTGGGTTTGATTATTTATTTGGTATTAAGCTGAAATAATAACCCAAAGTTTACCATTTTTAACCCTTTAATGTCCTAGACTGGAACCCGGAAAGAGGTTGCAGAAGGGGACATAACTTCTGAAGTAAACTACATACAGAGACAAATTAACACATTTTTCCATACAATAGTGACCCAGTGAACACAATTGAGTGGTTGTTTTGGACATTTGACCACATTTAAACTGCGCTGTTGGTCAAAAAACTGCAAAAATGGCTTTAAAAGCGTAGAAATTCAGTCATATTTTCATGTTTTATTGCGTCCGTTTTCACCACTTGCTCTTTATTTCTCAATTACAGTATGACAATATACAGAATAAGGTATGGATTTGATTATTTAATTGGTATTAAGCTGAAATAATACCCCAAAGTTTACATTTTTAACCCTTTAATGCCCTAGACTGGAGCCCGGAAAATGATCAAATTTGTCAGAATGTGGGATAAGTTTGGAGGTAAACCACATGCAAACACAAATGAGCATATTTTCCCATACAATACTGACCCAAGAAATGAAATTGAGTGGTTGTTTTGGACATTTGACCACATTTAAACTGAATTTCAGGACAAAACAGCGTAAAATGTGTTGAAAATCAACCGTCTTTTCATTCGTTCAAATTAAGAATTTCATCAGTGTAAGTCCATTTTATAGGCCAACTCTATTTTGGCTTTTCAGGTTTGATGCAAAAGATTCACTTAAGTGAGATTCTGTTTCAGATTAATATCCAATACAATAACCAAATTGATTCGGTACATAATAAATTAAGAGGAGGTGAAAAAAGCACACAATAACATTGGAAACAATGAAAGGGTGATCATTTTTTGGACACATTTTAGCCCATTTACTGCTAATTCTGTCCAGAAATGCTGTGCAAGTGTTGCCGAAAGATTTAAAAAAAAAAAAAAAAAACACTTCATTGCATTTCTTGGGTCAGCATTGTATGGAAAATCTGTGTTCATCTGTGCCAAGGGCCCAAAAATGGGGTTAGTGCCAGGCAAATTCTCACTGTCTAGGCCTCTATATTTTTTCGAAACCTGTGTGTCTCTGGAGTATAGTTGTGTGATAGCAAGTTAGACATCATAGCTGTTGGATTTAACGTTTGTACATCCTCTCAAGAACCTGTCCCTGAGGGGGATTTTCTGAAAAGTGACTTTTTGTCTACCCACTAACAACAGGCCACAGAACCTTCTAAGCATCACTTTATCATTACTTACATTGTCCTTGATGTTGACAGACATAGAGGAATTCATTATATGAAAATTGTATAGCCTATAAACCATGGCCGACAATTGGTTTTATAATTGAGAGCCTATTTTCTAATAATAACAAAATCTCAACTACTGTAGAATCATGCTGTCAATCCATAGTGTTGTGAATGTTAACCTTTCAGCAGGGAGTTGAATTATATGAAAAATGCCATACTATGGGTATACATTAGAAATAGTTTTACTTTTCTGTAAGTAAGCACAACCTAATAAATGCATCAGATTTAATATTTTTGAATTAAATGAAATTAACTTCTCTACTATTGCACTGCATGGAAAAAGTTACATAAGAAATGCATTTGTAGCATAATGAGACATGTGCCTTTAATTCCTTACAGCAATCTGCTGTGACAGGGCTCATCATGTGACCGGTAGGCACCAATACTCATGAACGGCGTGACGTTTTCCATGTGCGATACGCCCTTTTGTGGGGGAAAACAACCCATGCAAGTCAATACTCATGAACGGCGTGACGTTTTCCATGTGTGTTACGCCCATTTGTGGGGGGAAACAACCCATGCAAGTCAAGTGGGGATGTTGGGGTTTAATAAACAAAAGATACGGACCTGTAGACTAGCGTTTTTCACGCGCAACATGCAGAAAACGTGATGTGTTGCCGGCTGTTCAGATAATAATGCCAAATAGCCATGGCTGAAGCATGGACTGTGTTCATTTAGACAAGCCGATGTAGCATGTAAGTGATGAGACATTCGGTTTGTTTTCACCCATAAAGGTGCGTAACGTATATACAAGCAAAGTACCTGGATGGCCGTTCATGCCTATTGGTGATGTTGGGGTTTAATAAACTAAAGATAAGGACCTGTAGACTAGTGTTGTTCACACGCAACATGCTGAAAACGTGTTGTGTTGCCGGCTGTTCAAATAATATAGCCGAACAGCTGTGGAGAAGCATGGACTGTGTTCATTGAGGCTAGCCGATGTTGTATGTAAGTTGCTGGCTTTGCTACTTGTGCAGCCACCATGTCGTCAGTAATCTGCCCTGATTGGCAGTCATCTAGTTGACGTGAATTGAGTGTCCAGTCCACATGTTTGTGAAGAAGTTCACTCACTGCCTCATGAAGCAGCTTTTTATGTCTTGGGAAGTCACATTAGATATTTCTGTCCACCTTTTTTGCCAAGCATTCAACCCCACCTTTCTAAGACCATGCAGACCTCATTGTGATCATGCAAATATCTGCGGAATTGCAAACACGACTATTAACTGCTGGGGGTGGGGTTGTGGCTTGACCTGGTATGGATCACAGACTACCATCTCAGTTTGTCAGACTGGGGGACCTAACATCAGAGTGTGTGGTCAGTACGTAGCACTGGTGCTCAGGGCCGCTGACTGCTTTGGCTGTGCCCAGGACAAAGCCATCAGAAAGGGCCCCCAACTCAATACATTCAATGTAATGGAGACCGAATTCTGGGCCCCATCTCTCCCTGGGCCAAGGACAATTGACCCTTTTGTCCCCTCCTGTCAGCTTCCCTGCTGGTGCACCACAGGAAACCACATTCCCCAGTAGCATTTACCCTATTCTGTACTCCACCGAATTCATCTACAGCTCAGAGCACTTTGTTGGTGGGTGCCAGGCTAACCAAATACAGCTGAGCACCACTAAATCCAAGGGAGATGGGTAGGTTTAGGTATTTCAGAAACACATACATTAGAGCATCTCTGAGTGCATAGCATGTCGAACCTTGTGCTGATGTGCTACATTTGCAGAAAACCACACCAGATGCCTCTACAGTCAGCTAAGAACAGGAAATAACTGAGGCTATAACTCACACAGGCTCACTAACATTGGTCAATATAAGATTGGACAATTACACTTAGCTGCTGCTTTTTTATCCAACACACATATTGGTGACAGTCCTTGGAGCAATGTGGGTTTAGGTGCCTTGCTCAAGGACACTTCAGTCATGAAGGTGAAGGGATAGGTAAGGATGGGATTTGAACCTGCAACTCAGTGAACTCCCTAACCATTACACCACGGATGTGAACAAGTTTTTTGGGGGGTGACCATGAAATCCACAGTTAACCATGGTTTATTGAGCATGGTTTGTGACTATGGTTAAAACATAGACACAAACCATGCTGAAAAAAACATTGAAACCATGAATAACCATGATCCATGGTTAGTCAGGAACCACAGTTTTCATGGTTACCCAAAAAAGCATGCACAAGCCATTGTAATACTATGGTTGTTTCAGAGTACTTAGAGAAACCATGGTTACTTTACTATAGTAAAACCATGGTCGATTTTCGTAAGGGCTTTAGCACCATTTGAACTATGCTGGAATGCCACAGCCTACCTGAGTATCGTTGAAGGCAGTTAAAGCAGTTCTGTAAGCAAAAGGGGGTCCAACATAGCACTAGCAAGGTGTACCTAATTAAGTGGTCGTAGAGTGTATACTACCTCCAGAGATACAACTAATTGTTTTTTAATCTCCAACAAAGCTATTATTAGCAGTGATGCAATTATGTATGATTTGATAAGGCATGAATTGCCATATTACATCATTTTATTTTGAAACATAAATAAAAATGACAAACTGGATGGTGTAACTATCAGGTTAAATGTTTATCTTAATTAATATGTATATTCAAACCACTGTAGGAAGCTGGAATAACAGCCAGAAGTGGTCTAAGCGAAACTCAGGCGGTTTTCTTTTTTTCTTTTTCTTCAAATGGCATATTTACCAAAGAGGGTGATCCAACTAGCTATCGCACCGATATACAGATATACAGTATACTTCAGAGATACATAGCTCTCAGAAAAAAAAAACATTGAGGAAATTTACCAACCCCCCACTCCCACCCCAACTGCTACCAGTGACCAGCACCCGCCCACCCAATTGCACCTCCACCACACTGACATCTATGACAGTTTGATCATTTTAAATTTGATCAAAAGTTAAAAAAACAAAACTAAAAAAAAACACTCTGTTTCATTTCTTGGGTCAGTATTGTATGGGAAAATATGCTCATTTGTGTTTGTATGTGGTTTGCCTCCAAACTTATCCCACATTCTGACAAATTTCATCATTTTCCGGGCTCCAGTCTAGGGCATTAAAGGGTTAAAAATGTAAACTTTGGGGTATTATTTCAGCTTAATACCAATCAAATAATCAAATCCATACCTTATTCTGTATATTGTCATACTGTAATTGAGAAATAAAGAGCAAGTGGTGAAAACGGATGCGATAAAACATGAAAATATGACTGAATTTCTATGCTTTTAAAGCCATTTTTGCAGTTTTTTGACCAACAGCGCAGTTTAAATGTGGTCAAATGTCCAAAACAACCACTCAATTGTATTCACTGGGTCACTATTGTATGGACAAATGTGTTAATTTGTCTCTGTATGTAATTTACTTCAGAAGTTATGTCCCCTTCTGCAACCTTTTTCCGGGTTCCAGTCTAGGGCATTAAAGGGTTAAAAATGGTAAACTTTGGGTTATTATTTCACCTTAATACCAATAGAATAATCAAATCCAGACTATATACAGTTTCCACAGTCACAGTCAGACCATCATCAGTGCCGATGATGGATGATCAGCAGGCACTGATGATGGTCTGACTGTGACCGAAACGTTTGCACTACACTTGGGTAGCACCTTTTTTTGTTTTTCTAATGCAATAAAAAGTTCAACATTGCATTCGGCAGAACGGTGTGCGAGTTCCCCTTCTTTGCTTCAAGTTAATCCACTGGAACCTACGCACCCACCAGGCATCAAGTTCAAAGGCGCGGTACCTCCATTGAAAGAAAGCATACTGTAAATGAGAAATGAAGAGCAAGTGGTGATAATGGATACAACTTGGAAATATGATAAAAAAAAAAAAAAATTTCTACACATTCAAGGCCATTTTTTGTCGTTTTTTACCAAAAACGGGGTTCAAATGTGGTCAAATGTCCAAAAATACCCCTCAATTGAATTCACTTGGTCATTAATGTGTGGAAAAATGTGTTCATTTGTCTCTGTATGTAGTTATGACCCATTATGCATCCTTTCCCCCCAATCGGCCGTGTTCCAAGCTTTACATAGGCCTTCTGTGCACCCCAACTTTGAAGGGGTGTCACGGAAATTCCCATTGGATTTGGCCGTGGATAAATTATGAGGTGTGTCTAGACACCTGTAAGAACACATGGTAAAAAAATCTATTGGTAAGAAATTAGTTCACAGATTTCCCAAAATATCCATATCTTTCCCTAACTATTACTTTGATAGTTCAATAACTCCTAAGGAACATTTTGTAAGCACATTTTTTCTCATGGTGGTGACTGAAGAACTGACGGTGGTGACAGTAATCTGTAGGTGGTGACAGTGGCCTCATTATTACCCACATTTAACAAAATAAATAGCCCTCTCAAGTCAATGGTATCCTGTATAAACACTTTATCACTGATTTTTGAGAATGTGGCAGAAAAAAAGAAAAAAAGTTGTTCAAACCTAAAATATAGAGGTGTATTATCATAGACGAAGGTCTTGGCTGTGCTCGGAATATATTAGCTAAGCTCCCCATGTTGTATTTTTCATAAAATAGGGTCTTGGTTTTGTCAACAGCGTCAGACAGAATTAGAAGTAAAAAAATAAGTTTACTGTATTGTAGTGAAGAATTACTTTAATAATTCAACATAATTGTAGATGCATATTGTAAGCATATTCTTTAAACTTGTCAAAAACATGTAAAACTCCTTCCAAAAAAACAACTTCTGTGTTTTTTGTGACCTCCATCAGATGTCACCACCATCAGGTTTTTTGTCTGCCGTGGTGACAAAAAACTCTCCAAATGCACCTCAATAGAAGCTAGAGTATTTTGGATCACAATTATGTCTGGTAATGTTTCATTAACCACGACAATTTAGCACAATATGGAACAAGATTACGAGCTATGGAACAAAATCTGACGGTGGCTGACAAAAAACTATTCTTTTACATATTATGCATCGCTTGTTCACATTAGCCATTTCGTTTTCACCCTGTTTCTTAGGTGCTTCATATCTCCGCTGAAAAAGAATATATTAATAAACACTAATATAATAGAATACTATTAAAAACCCTGACGATGCTAACAGTTTATGGTTAGGACAGAACTAGTGTCCAAACAAATTAACAAATTGAAGAGAAAATAGTAAGCCTACAGGAGCTGAAGGTTTGAAAAAGGGTCCTCAGTAATGAAGATGACTTTGTGCTTACCTGAATTTATTGTCTTTTTAAAAAACAATCTGACGGCGGTGACGAATATGCTGGACACATTTTGAGCAATCAGAAAATAATAGTAAATATTATTTTACATTAATTGATTTTCAACAGAATTAGCAATTTTGTTGCTGGGACATGTTTTTGTCAAACTTTTAAGAATCAGTGAATTCATAGGCACTTAGTAAAGATATGTATGTAAGTAGGTAGGCTACTACTTGTAGATCACCAGTGCTCGATGACGCTATACTTCACAGATGACAATTTCTAAATGCACAAAAAGGAAAGGGGATGAAGTATCACTCTGAACATCGAGTGAAAATAAAACATTTAACTTTACTTTATTACAGTAATGGGCATATATATGAACGTAGGTATTAGATCACCTGTGCTCGATCAGACTGATGACGCTTTGCTTACAGATGCCAATTTCTAAATGCACAAAAAGAAAAGGGGTGCTTGCCTAGGGCAACAAACTGATTAGAACCGGCCATGGACATTCATTAGGTGACCTAACACACAGAGCTTGACTAATCCTATTTCAAATAACTGCTACATAGACCTATTTAACATAAAATTACCACCCACAACAACCTATACAGCATTAAAGAGGCCAGAGGATTATCAGGATGGGGAACTTGTTCAGATCTTTACAGAGGGCTAAACAGTGAGGGTGTCAAACTGGTTCAGATCATCAAAGAAGGCTCAGTAATAAGGGTGTCAAACTGGTTCAGACTTCACATATGGCTTAGCAGTCAGGGTATAAAAGTAGCTCAGATCATCAGAGAGGGAGAAACCACAGTGGGCTCAACACAAGATACAGCACTGAAGATACTGCAAGAAACCGTCGGCTACATCTTATAGGACAGGAGGTAAGGAAAGATTGATATGATAATTATTTCAATTTCCTTGTGACTGGGCTTGTTCATGATGTGTGTATGCAGTCTGAGTAAGTTTATTAACACTTAAGTGCAATTTTCTGGTTTTAAGGGTGCGTTCAGATTTTAAGGTTGCGTCAGGGCAGTTGGAGCTTTATTAATGTTCTCTTCAATGAATTCCCTACCCACTTCAAACTATGATTTTGCTGATATTACTGTAACTAAGAAGCATGATAAAATCATTTTGAAATTCATTTATTATACATCTGACTGTTTTGTGACCAACAGCTGTTGAACACACTGAAGACTTATCGATCCTCAATCACAGAAGTCCACGTTTGGAACTTTGAGAGTGTGAACACTATAGAACCAACAGGATGTGGCTGGCTCTGCAAGGAATATTCCTCTGGTGGCCGCTGGACTTTCTTAGGAGAATCTACTGGTTCCTCTTCAGCAAGTCCAGCCCGTTCTCCCTGGAGTCTGTGAGGTCCAAGGAGCCCCAGCAGATGGACCAGAAGAAGAGGGACAAGGTGTTGAAGAAAGGTGAGCCAAAGTCAAATTCGTCAATGCCACCATTGCATTGAGGGCTTACATTTTTTAGTAAAGAATGAAAAAAAGTCCACAACCATACAAGTAAACACAGGGGCGTAGGCAGAAATAATAGAACAGCTGGGCCCAGAAAAAATCGGACGGGCCCAACCCGAAAGCGTGTAGGTAGATATTATAATATCGTGCTCAAAAATGATACTTTGAAATTGAAATCATAGAAATCACAGAAGATGAACCAAACTTTTGACAAAATGATTAATTATCGCTCAGTGCTATGCCATTAATTATAGTTCAATGAGGCAACAGTTGACTGTCAAGTGTGAATGGGGTGGGCTTGGATGTCAAGTGGGCGGGCCCAGGCCCACCCAGGCCCACCCCTGGCTACGCCTATGGTAAACAGTATTATATGGTTGTATTATATGAAAGCATACAGTACCGTATATTCAAGGTTTCATGCAAACAGCATACACATTCACAGGCACACTCACACTCACACGTGAGTGTACACACCGCTCACACCCTTTGATATTCCCCCATCTGTGTGCAGACTTCACTAAGGAGTGTATACCACATGATCTGGACGCGGTTATCATCGGGAGTGGAGTAGGGGGCTTGACAGCGGCCGCCTGCCTGGCGAAGGTTGGGAAGAAGGTTCTGGTTCTAGAACAGCACGACACCGCCGGGGGATGCACCCACTCCTTCGTCGAGAAGGGCTTCGAGTTCGATGTCGGTAAGACTTGGTGATAGTGCACAGAGGTGTTTGTGTGTTTGAGAGTTTGTGTGTGTGTGTGTGTGTGTGTGTGTGTGTGTGTGTGTGTGTGTGTGTGTGTGTGTGTGTGTGTGTGTGTGTGTGTGTGTGTGTGTGTGTGTGTGTGTGTGTGTGTGTGTGTGTGTGTGTGTGTGTGTGTGTGTGTGTGACACTGGTAAGGCCACTTGATAGTTCACTGTGTGTGCATGTCTGTTTGCACTATGGACATAACAACTGAAATGGATTTGGACTAAAAGGAGCACAACTAGGCTTGTGATGGTGTTTTATTTGTGTGTGTGTGTGTGTGTTTGTTTGTCATTGGGTGTATGCATGTCTGTCCATGTATGTGTGCATGAATCCAGGCCTCCACTACGTCGGCCAGATGCACGAGAACGGCCTGACGAAGGTGGCGATTGACCAGATCACTGAGGGCCAGCTGGAGTTCGTGAAGCTGGACCAGCACATCAACACCATGCACATCGGCCAGGGGGACGACTGCCGCACGTACACGCTCCTCAGCGGCGAGACCGAGATGGAGGCCCACCTGAAGAAGCAGTTCCCCAACGACGCACAGGCCGTGGAGAACTTCTTCAAACTGATGAAGGTACTGAATGGGCAGGATATTAACCTGTAGAGTAGCGTTTCTCTACGGGGGCGGTAGAGCCTGTGATGGAGTGACCATCACTAGGGTTGTGGGTGTGTTCTGACTAACACGCCAACGAGCCTGGCTCTTTGGTGTAGCAGTCAGAGCCCCAGTTTACTACCCCAGAGGGTCTGGGTTTGAGTCCCAACTGGGCAACTCTACTCCCCTTTGCTACAGAGCCCCCCAGGGGACATTGGGGAGCTCTAGGGGGGGCGTTTAGAAGGATACAGCTGAGATGGGGCTGTGCTTAGTTGCCATTGGGGGGCATTAGTTCATTTTATTTTTTTAATACTAAGGGGGGCATTGTCAGGCTTATGATGAGGTCAAAGGGGCGTTGGGAGGCTTGTGAAGAGGCGGTTCTAGAGTCAAGTGGGGCCCCAAGCGAAAATGCAAAAGAATGAACATTTGAACCAAAATCACCATTACTGTAGTACAGTATGGGCTGTTATTCACTATATAGGGGCTTGGGGGCCCTGCCTGCCTAGCCTGGAGGCAAGATGCTTGAATTTCAATTAAGTGATTTCAAGGTTGTGAAAAAGCTTGAATTTTTGGTGAAGTGCTTGAAAATGCTTGAAATTTGTGTGATATCAAACTCAGTAAGCCAAATAATAGAAATAAATTGTTCAGGTACATCAATTTTAGGGTGTCGAATGGCAAATCCCATCTGACATCTCACTACCTCAGATTTTTTATTAGAATGCAGGAAATTGCTTCTTAAAAACACAACATTTTCTGGGTGAGGACCCCCACACCCCCTCCCGTGAACTATTAAAGGTGCTGAGAAGCTGAAAATGTGGTGCCTGAAGGTGCTTGAAAAGTGCTTGAATTTGTTCATGAAAAAGGTGTGGGAACCCTGTAGAGCCTGATAGGGGTGTTAGAGAGCCCTTGGCAGCGTAGAGGGGGGCACATATGGGGGTTGTTGGGAAGGCCCTTTTAAAGGCCGCCTCTCAACGTCATTTCATTAATATTGCTGTGTTCCCCATTGTTATTGAATGAGGTACGCATTGGTCCTATTTTAAAAAACGTTCTGTAAGCTATGTAAGATAGGAGAAAAGTGTGGATCTCTGAGCCATCATCACAATGCATTTACTTCCTGTCAACATGCTTCTAATTGAGCTTACAGCTGAGTCTGATCATTTTTGCCCCATTCTTTAGCTATGTTCAAAACAGATTCCTGCCCTGGCCTCACTGAAGCTCATCCCTCGCTGGCTGGCCCTCTTTCTGCTCAAGTCTGGCATTGCTGACCGCCTCCTCTCCGTCTTCAAGCTGTCGCACACCAGCGCCTCCTGGTGGGCAGACCAGCAGACCAACAACAAGGACCTGCAGCTCATGTTCAACTACCTCTTCCATGGTGAGCCAACTAGACTCAGAGAGAGACAGAGAGAGAGAGAGAGAGAGAGAGAGAGAGAGACAGAGACAGAGACAGAGACAGAGAGAGAGAGAGAGAGAGACAGAGAGAGTTGTATAGTAATGAAGTAGAAATACTTAAAGTGATACTGTCCCATTTTGGAAATAAGCTCATATTACACAGCCCCTTGAGTTGGATAATAGAGTTATACATTTCCCCTGTACTTTCAACCGTTCTGAGAGTATGGCAGTGCAAATGTGACCTCCATGCTAGCAGTTAACATTGAGTTCTATGAGACCAGCTGGCGGCTAACTGGTCTCATAGGAGTCAACGTTAACTGCTAGCTTGGAGGTAAAATTTGCACTGCCATTCTCGGAGAACGGTTGCAAGTACAGGAGAAGGGTAAACCTAATTTATTTAACTCAAGGGGATATGTAATATGAGCTTATTTCCAAAAATGGTACAGTATGACTTTAAGTAGTCGACTTATAGGCCTACTAAAATGTTTGTACTTGTACTTTTGTTTTCAGAAATTCCTCTAGGCCTACTTGTACTTTTTGCATGTGTGTGAGAGAGTCGGGGAAGGATTGGCAAATGATACAGAAACCATTCATCATTTGCCAATCCTTCCCCGACTCTCTCACACACATGTATCAGTATCAAAAACCATTAAAGGGACACTGTGTGAGATTTTTAGTTGTTTATTTCCAGAATGTATGCTGCCCATTCACTAATGTTACCTTTTTCATGAATACTTACCACCAGCATCAAATTCTAAGTATTCATTATATCTGGAAAAAATGCACTTTTCATACATGAAAAGGGGGATCTTCTCCATGGTCCGCCATTTTGAATTTCCAAAAATAGCCAATTTTAGCTGCAAAAATGACTCTACTTGAACCATACTAGAAAATATTTGTTTATTACTTAGTAAACTTTCATGTAAATATCAAATTTGGCAATAGGCAGCCCAGTTTCAATGAGCAGCATAGTTGCAGTACCTTTTTTGACCATTTCCTGCACAGTGTCCCTTTAACAGTGTATGTTAATGATTACGTAATGGGAAATAATAGAGATAATGGTTCACAAATGTTTCACAAAGGGTTGTCTAAGGTTTGAATAATGCTTAACAAATGCATAACTAATGCTTAACAAGGAGTCGGTATTGTTTTGAATACTATTGTACTTCCAGTTGAGTATGGTAGAAGAGAACTTCTACTTCTACTCAAGTCAGGTTCTTGATTTAGTACTTGTACTTTTACCACTCCTTCAGTCCCCTACTTTAAAGTTTAAACTTTCAAATAGTTCAGTGTGTAATGTGCTAGTGTGAGTAGCTCTATTCTTTTGATTTTCTCCTCTTTGCTTTTGCTTTGATATGTCTGTCTATGTGTCATGCCTGGTGAGAGGTGATTGTCTTGCAAATACAACTACTAACTAACTACCGAACTAACTGTATTGCATTCTCTACTAACTAACTACCTAACTAACTGTATTGCGTTCTCTTCCCTACAGGAACTCCACCTAAGGACTCCAGCATCCTCATGAACTCCCTGCTCGTCCACCACTACAAGCGTGGTGCCTACTATCCTAAGGGGGGCGCCAGTGAGATCCCTTACCACATCAGCAACACCATCCGCAAGTATGGCGGAGAGGTGCTGGTGAGGGCGCCGGTCTCTCGAATCCTATTGGATGCTGAAGGAACTGCGTGTGGTGAGTGTTGGCCTGGGCAAAAGGATGGCACAGCATAATATTTCTCAGGAGGGGCTCTACAGCCCCCCCAGGGGGTGTTAGGGAACCCTAGGGGGCCGGTGGCAGGCTAATGATGAGATCCAGGGGGAGCTTTTTCAAAAAAGGTTTAGAACCATTGGCATAGACCTTTAACAGTGCCTTACTAAGAAGCATTTATTCTGCATTTGTTAACTCAATACCTAACACTTTGCTTTGCCTTATTTCTGATCAATATCTTTGTTGTCTTATTCAGATAATGTAGTTACATTACAGCATTGTTCTTTACACGTGGAAATTATGTTGCAGGCAGCAATTTCACGAGATACAGAGATCCCTTTAATCATAATTACTTTCTTGTTGTTCATATACGTATGTTATGTGTGGTTATTAGCTCCATGTGGACTGGTTCATGATTTTTTTTTTCTGTTTGTTATATATTTCACAACGTATTATATGGCCATATATGGCATCATTGGCATGTGTCATTTATGTTTCAGGATGTGTTACATTTCATCATCTGTCTTTTATGATACATATAATGTGTTACATTTCATGATGATTATGACTGTATATATAATAGGCCTACTAGTGAAAGGGACGTAGAGTTGCCCACAGACTATGCTACCACTGATTATGCGATACAGTGTATGGCCCTGTGTGTCATTTATGGTTTTGTATGTGCTATATTCCATACTGCAGTGATTCTCAAACTATGGGCCGGGGCCCACTGGTGGGCCCTGAAGGTATTCCAAGTGCGCCTTGAAATCGTTTTCCAAAAATAATAATCATATTTTGGTGTGTGTTGCTATTGATTTATTTGAGTTTTATTCTTAATTGGGTCAGAGGTGGGCCCCGAACATTTTTGACAATTTCCAGTGGGCCCCAAGTTGAAAAAGGTTGGGAACCCCTGCCATAATGGAATGCTTATATGCTACGTCTGTCTTGTGATTGATCAGGTGTGGTGGTGAAGAAAGGCCAGGAGGAAGTGGAGGTGAGGTCTAAAGTGGTCATCTCCAACTGCGGCCTGTTCAACACCTTCAACAGGCTCCTGCCCCGTGAGATCAGCATGCAGCCTGGTGAGTCCTGACATTACATTACCTGTTAGAAGGGGCGGTGCCAGAAATTTTGGAGCTCATGAAAAATTTGAATTTTGGGCCCCCTTAAGGACCCTTTTCAGTGCTGTCAGTGCTTGGGCCCTTAGAATCTGTATCACTCCCCCCCCCTAGCGGCACCCATGCCTGTTAGTACCTACTAGCCTGGCCATCGCACTTTATAGCATTTTTGTCTCAAACAACATCAATGAGCAAGCATCTTGATCTTCATCACACTTCCTTTATCTTGTGGAAAATGTGTCCTATTTTAGAGATATTGCTATGTCAAATGTACAGTAACGGCAATATCTTAACCTCATACCAAGGCCTTGAAGGCATTTTTCTCAGTGTAAATGTTGGTGTAGTTACAGCTCTTTGCCTCTGTGGGGCAGTATTGACTGCCTTTGTAAACCACAACAGATCAGAGATTACATACGTACATGCGGCCATCAGGGCAGTCATGGGCTTGCTGTAAATCAACCTCATCCTGCCCTGCAATTCAAACTCCCCCAACAGGATTCTGCATCATGACATTAGCAATCTGGTCACGACAGCTTCATGGCTGGCTTCAAGCATATAATGACACTATGAGACTGTTGATGAAGCTACCAAGATGGACCAGTGCTAGCTACCTCTTTGTGTACTCCAATTCTTCTATTCTTAACTTCTCTATGTACATTTTTGACTGTTGTCTTGATATGGACCATGTACTTTGAGTCTGATGTAAATAAAGAATTGAATTGAAATGGGCTGGGGTTTGACATGGGGCTAGCCTTCAGTTAGGGTGTATCAGAACTAAAGACCACAAACACATGTCATGTAGATCCCAAAGTGTCTTGGAAATCCTTCATGACAGCAGCTGGACCCTGCAATTTAGCAAACCAGCCAAACCTCAGCATCAAAGACCCTGAAGCATAAATCATGTACCGTCTAATTTCATTCTATTCTATACTGCTCTATTCTATTATGCATACAAATGTAGACAGAATAAATCATGTACCATCTATTCCATTCTATTCTATACTGCTCTATTCTATTATGCATACAAATGTAGACAGAATAAATCATGTACCATCTATTCCATTCTATTCTATACTGCTCTATTCTATTATGCATACAAATGTACACAGAATATGCTATTCATGTCTTCGCTTTCTCTTTGTTTATGACTTCTTTGTTTGTTTACATACAGATATCCAGGCTCGTGTGAACCTCCTGAAGCCAGGTAAGGGATGCTTGCTCACCTTCTGCGGATTTGATGCCATTCCAGAGGAGCTCGGACTTAGCCAAGCCACCAACTGGTTCTACAAGGACAACGACATGGACAAGATGTGAGTGCATGAATATTACATCCTTGACTCATATGATACCTCACACTCGTAGCTCTTTGAGTGCCATGGACTTGAAAACGAGTCTTTTCAGAATGTGTGGCACAGTACCAAAGACTTGATATCATGTAATTTGCGTTTTGTGGAGGTGGGGCCTAACACGTTGACCTTGTTGTTCACATGGACAAAGAACTCAATTTTTTATGGCTCTTGAAAAAACACTCAAATGTTGGAAAAAGCCTGGCAACCCACTGGTCTGAATTTGAAAATGGCTGGTTAAGAGCGTGAATTGTGACATAACCTTGTCCTTGACCTGAAATGGCCCAATTCCACATTTGGAGCAACAATCTTACAAATTGTTTGTCATATTTGCTATGTTTACAATGATTGCTGAAGGTATAGTATGTGTTTGGTGAGACTACTACATCATTACAACAAGCATTTAGTAGATTCTGTGTGTGTCAGTTTGTGTAAGTTGAATAACTTCTTACACAAACTGAATGAAATCGTGATTGTGTAGTGTTAGGTTGGATAACATCTCTACCATGAACAAAATAAAAATGTAGAAACCTCAGAAAAAAGGAAAAAATGGAAGCGCTGTGTAGATCCAGACTTTATTACACGGGTCCTCTAACAGTAAGTGGGTAAAGTAGACATCAAAAAATAAAGACCAGGAGACTGTGGGACTCCGGTTTCTTCTTTTTTACTTTTTCTCAAAGGCAAATAGACTGCCCGACGCGTTTCAACCTAATAACACGTCGGGCAGTCTATTTGCCTTTGAGAAAAAGAACAAAAGCAAGAAGCA
>NC_085873.1:37105356-37107856 GCF_034702125.1 Engraulis encrasicolus | reverse complement strand
CAAAATACTTTTTTTGGTTCAAGAAAGACATGGAGGAGAGTGACTTTGAGTGGAAGGCATTGGCGTTTATACACACAAATACACACACACACACACACACACACACACTCACACTCACACTCACACTCACACTCACACTCACACTCACACTCACACTCTCTCTCTCTCTCTCTCTCTCTCTCTCTCTCAAACACACACACACACACACACACACACACACACACACACACACACACACACACACACACACACACACACACACACACACACACACACACACACACACACACACACACACACACACACACACACACACACACACACCTCATCCTATGCAAAAAAACATACACGATTTATGGACTGCAGGGTAAGGTTAAGAAAGGTACAGAATTAGGATAAGATCAGGATAAGATTAGGATAAGAAATGATGCATGATGGTAAAGTTAGCATACCACAACCTAGAGATCTTACGCATACTGTCATACCCGCATTAAGAGAAGGAGACAAACGATGCAGGAGCTCCAGAGACCACTAAAGGGCTATATGCATTCGAGGGAGACTGTCGCAGAGATGTCTTTGTTTGCAGATAGTTTTGATTTTGCTCCGATGGGATTGATCGGCCTGTGCTACGTGTATGTTATTCACTGTCACAACTGCAAGGGATTGTTCAATCTGCCTTCAATACAAGGAGTAGTCTATAAAGAGTTTGTTGCTTTGTAGCTTCATTCATTTACACAGACTCGACGACACTGAAAATGTAACACATCTAAGAAATGTTAACCTGCAATTTGATTGCACAAGCAGCCACCACAATGGTTTAGAACAAGGAAGTGATTTGTTGTCGAGTGCAGGTATCGCTTGACACACCTTAATTTCCCCCTGGGATCAATAAATGATACTCAACTCTCTACTCTGTTCAACTGTCACGATATACAGTAGCTACTAACGTCAGTGCAAGTACACGTGTTGATTTATGTAAATAAATGAAGCTACAAAGCATGGGCAAATTATTTGATGAATGTTACCCAACGTTTTCCTTTCATAAACTGTCAGTGTGGTGAATAAAACAAGGTAATTTTGGACATCTGCTTCGTCATGTTATTACTAGTCTACATTTCATGTAGCTGAATTCCCTAGCACAAAGTATGATTCCTCTGCAATACCTTGCTCCAGCTGAAAGAATTATCTCAGCAATGCAGCAGTATTCAGATATAATGTGACTCATGCATATCAGGTAGGCTGGTGACTTGCATCATATCATCTGCTTGGCTCCATTTTTTTCTTGCTGTGTTCCCCTCCAGGCCAGGACGTGTACATCTATGACATCCCAGGGCAGGGGTCAGGAACCTTTTTGGTGGAGAGGGCCATAAACGCCGAATTTAAAAAAAAAAATTTTCACGAGAGCCATGCCATTTTAAAAACACTGAATACAATTAAAAGCATGTATTTCAATTAAGCCCAACAATCTTAGAGTGTACTGTCAAGTTATTACTTTAATTGGTAACATGTACGTATAGGGTTGCCAACTGTCAACTTCATTATGGTGAGGGTCTGGGAGTCCTCCCCCCGAAAATGTTGTATTTCTTAGATGTCATTTCCTGCATTTTAACACATTTTGACATCCCATGTCCCGTTTCAACTCAATATGGAACCACTTTTATTTATAAATATAGGACAATTTTTGTATTTCAAGGGATGGTTGGCAACCCCAGATAATTAAGAGCCATATACAGTTCCCAAAAGAGCCACATGTGTCTCTAGAGCCATAGGCTCCTGACCCCTGTCCCAGGGTGTTCTCCTGTCAGAAGTGTCAAGTAGGTACAGTGGAATAAGTGGAGTAACAACAACTATGGGTTACACATATTACATTACATTACATTACATTGCATTTGGCAGACGCTTTATAACCGAAGCGACTTTCAAAAGAGGACATAATCAAGCCAACATCACTAGCAAATACAAAGTGCACAGGAGATATACAGAACAACAGGTGCAGTTGCAAAGAGGGGTTAGTTTTTTTTTTTTTAAATATAAAGAGTAAATAACGAGTACACACACACACACAAACACACACTCACAAACTAAACTAAACTAAACATCATGTCAGGAGTCTGTCCTGGGGCAAGGCCAGTTCAAGCATTGACATAACACTGGCACAGTCATGGACGAGTCATAAATATGATGTCCATGTCATAAACGTTTTATGGTCATGAAAAGTTGTCATTGTTTGGGCTGTCAATACCATAACGTCACCTTCTTAAAATAATCGCCTAAGTCATTTTTTTCCAGGTTTGTCAGGGAACACAAAAACTCCCTCAGAATGGGGGAGGACATGAGTTAGGCGAAAACGTGAACTTGACCAAAAAATGACTTAGGCGATTATTTTAAGAAGGTGACGATAACCGAATGTCACTTAATGTCAAAGTAATACACATTTTGTGACATTAAACATAATGTTTATGTCACATGAATGACTGCATTACTACACTCTTATGACACT